>NW_028301040.1:4960714-5291785 GCF_049000335.1 Polistes dominula
TACTGGGAGAGAATGAAAAAGAAGAAGAAACCGATGGCTTACGCGTAGCAAGCAGCAGCAGCATCGTTGCTGAGAGAGCACCCGACGAACAACTTTCGCAAACTCAATTACGCTGGTTTTTCTCCGTTGTTGATTTTCGCTCTCGATTCGAACCACCTCGACGTCACGTGATCGCCGATCGCAGTTTCTATTTTTCCTGTGAACGCACTGCGCTCACAATCGAACGATCGAACCACGAAAAGTGGATCTCCGACTGAATGCATGTAAATACATACATACATACGTATGCACTCTATATATAGATGTGTGTACACATTGTTAAAATTTGATATCAACGTCGAAAGTGGTTTTTTTTTTTTTTTCAAAATGCTCTTATACATACGTAACCCATTTTTTTTTTTTTTTATTTAATTTTATATTTACATTTATATTTATTTCATCGTCTTCTCAATTTGCAGTCGACGTGTATATTGTATAAAGAAAAAAATAAAAGGAAAAAGGACACGGAGATTTTTTTTACTTTGATAGAAAATTTCTAAAGTTTTATTGGACAATAAATTTTATCTTATCTATATATGTCTTGACAATATATATATATATATATATATATATATATATATATATTTTCTATAATATAATGTCATATATAATGTAAATTAATTTTATTTTTTATATATAATGCAAATAAATGTTATTTTTTATTTTTATATATATATAATAAAATTTATATATATATATATATATATATATATATATATATATATATATTGGAAATAGTATTTATAAAGTAAAATATTATAAATAAAATTCATATATTTAATAATATAAAAAAAATTTGTATATATATTATAAAATATATATTATATATAATATATATTAAAAATTAATTGTTCCCATTTATATGTCGTGACAATATATAGTAGTCATATATATAGTTATATATAACGACTGTATATCTCAGAAAGTTTTTGAAGCAATACAGATGGTCAAGCCTTTCTACTTTCCCTTTATATCAGCTTATAAACCGTCTGGCGTACGTTCATTAGGTTTCGCGTAAATCCAAAGACGACACACTAAGAGCTAGACCGGATCAGAGAGACAATATAATACTTGCTAACGTTGTAACTTACGTCAATCCATAGCAATTCGAGTTTAATCGAGCGCATCACCGTGGGGAGATCAATACGAGTGTCCTGTTCTTCTACTTTCATCTTTCTTTCTCTCTCTCATTTTATTCTCCCTATATGTCTTTATCTCTCGTTTCTCTTCAATCCAGACCCAACTCTTTTTTTGGATCCACACACAACCTCTTCTCTGTTCTCTTTCTCTCTTCTTCTTCTTCTTCTTCTTTCTTTTTATTCCTCGATTCTTCTTCCTCGTTCCAGCCACTCCTCGCGTTTTTTTTTCTTTCTTTTTTCGAGTACGAGCATCGATAAGGCGATTCCAAAGCCCTTTGTTCGATTTAATCGAAACGCTTGCCGTTTTAAGCATTAAACGTTCTTGCTAGGCTTAGATCATTAATAATATTTAACTATGATCCTAGATGAAGATGATTACTAAATAAATCAACTTTAAATTTACGTTTCGATCGTCTAAAATTATTCATTTTTTTTTCTAACTCACTTTTTTACTGGGTATCAAATTTGTCTAGGATTTATTGCAAATGTAAGAACACCCAGCTATAATGAAATATGAATACGAATTAATCTTTATATATATATATGTATATAGTTTGCTTATATTATTATATTAGATGAAGATGATTACTGAATAAATCAACTTTGAATTTACGTTTTGATCATCTAAAATTATTCGTTTTTATTTCTAATTCATTTTTATGTTACGTATCGAACTTATTTAGGATTTATTGCAAGTGTAAGAACCCTGCTTATAAAAAAGGATACGAATTAATCTTTATATATATATATATTATTATATAAAATTATTTCAATTTCTGTAATAACATATGCACTTGTATTATATCAAAATTCTTGTTGGATTATTTTATTCGTATTTTTGATTGGTATGTTCAATATGACGTAATTAGTAATTGATTGAATCACAGAAGTAAACTGTGAAACGATATCGATAATTAATATAATTTATTTACAGTGATATACAGGTACAAAAGGGAGGATGAGGAGAAGGGAAAGATTCATTACATAATGATCTACAAACGGGTAGCATATTTTTCTTGGTCGGTTGCATGAACGTGAAAGCAACGACGATTACAACGAGATACGTTCGCTCGTTCGTTCGTACGTTCATACGTGTGCATGTTCGTGTACGTGTAAATCAATTAGATTATTTGCCATTCGAACGATACTTAACGAAATTCCAAAACACGAAGTATACATATATGTGTGCGTACGAACGTGTATTACACATATGTGCATGCATATGTGTTTGATAATGTATATTAATGTGTGCATATTTGTTGGTAGTAGTGTATAGGTATAACGTCGGGACATTTTAGCCGAGAGTTTCCTCGAGCGTGACCCGTATGAAATAATAATTCGTTTAATTTAACGGAATCGAATCGATACGAACCGGTCCCTTGTGAAAACTTCATGATATCGTATATTTTCATTCGTTCGATGAGAAAATTTTACGAATATTGACTATCCTTTTCTTTTGTTACCTTTTTCTTTCTTTCTTTTTTTTTTTTTAATTTATTTAAAAGAACAATCGAGCATAAAAAAGTACGTTTAAACGTTTATATAATATTTCTTTTTCAGTTTTCTCAGTTTTCTTTGATTGAAATTGATTGTAACGATTCATTCATAATAATCAATAAATTGATTAATTTATTTGATTGAAAATTTTGGGTAGGGTAAAATATTGATTTGATCATTTTTTTTTTGTTTTAATTTTTATTCTTAACCCATTAGGTCAATGGTTTTTTTTGGGATGCATTTTCAAATTATTTTTTTTTTTTAATAACTGTAACTTTAGAATGAAATATATTCGTTAAAATTGTGAAATAGTATACTTCGTGCTTCGTGAAAATATTAAAAATGATTCACTATTTTATTTTAAGGCAATAATTAATGATATAAACTTATTTTTATATTTAAATAAAAAAAAAGAACAATGTTCCAAAACTAGTTCTATTTGCGGTTAGTATGAATATCATTATAAAGTTAATTGAATTTTTTTTTAGTAAGTAATTGGGTTAATGAAGAAAAAAACAGGGTTATTTTAAATCAATAATTAATGATATGAAATAATTTTTATATTGAAATAAAAAAAGAACAATGTTCCAAAAATAGTTCTATTTGGGGTTAGTATGAATATCATTATAGAGTTAATTGAATTTTTTTGATGCGGGTGATGGAGTTAATGAAGAAAAACAGGGTTATTTTAAATCAATAATCAATGTTATAAACTTATTTTTATATTTAAATAAATAAAAAAATACAATGTTGTAAAAGTAGTTCTATTTGGGGTTAGTATAAATATCATTATGCAGTTTGTGTAATTTAATTTTTTTATTTTTGCATTTTCGTATTGTGATGGGTAATGGGGTTAATGAAGAAAAGTAGAGAAAATTCAGGGAAGATTCAGGGAAGCTTTTCGTAACCGGTCATTGCTACGGAAGGAGTTAGGTTGGTGAATCCTGTTCTGTCCTCTCTCGAATCGATCGTTTTGGAGGAGTATCCTTCTAGGATGCGTTTTAGTACGGCGCATATTCTCCTCGACGAAGGAATAACCCGAGATAGGTTTAAACCAAATCGATAAAACGATATACATACAACTCATCTTTATTTTATAATGTTATACACCCATTTGTATTTGTATATTATATTTTTGCAATTAGATTAGAGGTTGTTGATGTAAAAAAGAACCCTATACTGAAAGAACATTATACCTAATAGAATTGTTATTCAAAATTTTTTGACAGATTTCTACTTGACAAAATATATCACACAAAATTGCATATGTTTATTTGGAATTTTAATACGAAATTTTTTCAGAGACTTTTACTTGACAAAATATTTCGTACAAAACTACGTATATATATATTTATTTTTTTTTTTATATAGAGAATGTCAAGGCCACATTTAAATTCTGTATACATTTAATTCAGTTTGTTGTTTTGTAGTTTTTTTTTAAATAGAGGGAAAAGATAATTGCACAAAATTGTATGTCAAAATCGTAGAAAGGTAGGGTAGGCTTGTTTCATTTCGTTCCGTTTACCTTTGGTATTCGCGTTAAAAGTAAATTAATTTTCCCGTTCGTTATCCAGAAGCCATCGGCCTTTTACATTATACACGATACATTCGCGTAATTAACGAGGATCGCTCACATCGCGTGACACCACTTTCCACGCGCGCTGTCACGGTTTTATCTATCTTTTCGAAACCGTGGCAAAATCCAGTTCCTTTACACATTGTACAGTAGTTGTAGTAGTGTAGTAGTAGTAGAAGTATTATATCGATCGAAGTGGAACGATCATTCTCGAGCGATAACATTCTAACAGGAAGAAAAGAAAATGGATTTTAAGTAGTTAAAAAGCTTATAAACCTTTTGCCTCCTTGCCCTATCTCTATTTTCTTCATTTTCTTTCTTCCTACTCTTTCCACCCTTCTTCCTTTCTTTTTTTTACAGACTATCTTTACATTTCATTTCTTCCAGTCAATCAAGCGTGGTTTTAACTCAAACGATTCCTTTTAAAACTCTTGCTATATCCAATTACTTTCACGATCAAATGTTTTGTTTACCATTTTTTTTGTCTGTGTTATCATAACTTTTAGTAAACTCTTTCGTGATCACGTTGCAAGCTGTCTAGAGAAGAAAATATTATTCATCGATTGGATATTCCAAAAATAAGCGGTTAACAAAAGATTCATTTTCCATTTTTCATACGGATATATGTGAGATTTTTCCGAACGATTTGTAACATATCCTTTCTCGAATAATTCAAGAACGACTAATAAGATTTTCTATAACATTCATTGTCTTTATGCATTTCTATTTCAGTGAACATTCCCAAACGAACACGTTTATGCCGAAATTAATATCTTTTACAATTCTATATCCCTGCAAGCTTGATATATCCCGTTTGAAATTAGTTCTATCTTACAATAGCTGAAATGTTATCTAATAGTTGAAATAATAATAGAGATTATAACGTGTACCTAAAACTTTCTTTATCGTAGACTATCACGATTTGAAAGTGCCAAGTTTTTGCTAATATCACGGTCGAAAATAGAACGAAATCAAACCGTTGAAGCGTATATATTGTCAAGAGATCACCGCAGTGCAGTACCATGACACCAACAGCAGCAGCTACGTGAAAATGGACAAAGAGGCTAGGATAGTACGTGTATATATACGTTACTATCGCTAGCTTCCGTGGTTGTGGTGATGGTAGTGGTTGTGTAGTAGTAGTGGTAGTGGTCGGTGGTCGGTGGTCGGTGCTTTAGATGAAGAACGAAAGAGACAGAGAGAGAGATAGGAAAAAAGCAGCAACAGCAGCAGCAAAGCAGGGTCGTCGCGAGTTTCTATCGGGCTTGCTCTTAAAATCACCCTTCGTCCTTGAATCGAACCTTTCAACTTCGTTCAACCATCCTCCAACAACCCCTACTCTTCTTTCTCAACCCCTCAACTCGAAGTATCTTTTACACTTTTCTTCGCTTTTTCTTTGGACACGAAACTCGAAGTATCTTCGGCGTATCTTCGATACTCCAGGAGTTCTCGTAAATTTCATGAACAAGTTTCCAAATAAAGATGGTCGGTTTTGTAGCTGATACAAGGGAGAGAGAAAAAGAAAGAGACGAGATAGTAGATTAGATGACGTAAATGTGCCGATTAAATAAAGAATCTCAGAGCATAGTCAAGTAAATGGGCTTTTATTTATTATATCTTTGATATTATTTACTTGGGCACTTTGGCTTTAACAATGGAAAGATATCTTAAGTCTGACGGGGAGTAGATAAAAGGGAAGAAAATTCATTTCAGGGTGTGTCCTTCGTGCTCGCTCATCCGTAGGTGCACACACAATGGTGCTCTCACGATCGCTTTCGCAGTCGATAATCATGAAAACCGCGTTTCCATGAATATTGCGCGAGTACTGGGCCAACCAACGTGCAATATCATTGTAAACGCGGCGTGCAAATATTTAAGCCGTTCCTGAAGGGCAAGAGAGAGATATAGAGAGTATGTGTGTGGTATGGGGGTGAGAGAAAGAGAGAGAGAGAGAGAGAGAGAGAGAGAGACGGATTCGTGGCTGCATCATATATCCCTTGCGGTGGTCGAGTGCGCACTGACGGTCCACCTTTCTGCTTGTAGTAGTTGTGTAGATGAGGGGGTGGCGGCCACGTGACCGTCCATGGACGCCATGTTAGAAGCGAGGAAGAACGAAGGTATACGAGATCGCACGAACTCCGAGTCGCCATGTGGTCCTCGCTGCTGGAGTCGATCAATACCACACCGAGGTTTCTATCCAACCGGCTGCTACTGCTGCTGTTACTGTTTCTGTCGTTGCTACTGAATAGAGAAAAAGAGAAAGAAAGAAAAGAGGATAGAAAAAAAGGAAAGAAAGAGAGAGGGAATAGTTAGAACCCTAAAAGGGAAGGAACGATCAAACGTCAGGAGCTTTTCAACATGCTGGAATGAAGAGACCTCGTAGCAGCAGCTGGCATTTTTGAGGGGTCATCGGTTAGGTGTCCAGTCTCAAGGTGTTTGATCCGAGAGTCCGTAGGGAGAGTCGACTTTCTTTCGACCTTTTTCCCCCCTCTTGTCGAATACCTGACACCATACATATTTTATCATGATCAAGAGTTTACTTGCAATCTCTACCTTCTCATCCTTTTGCCTTTCTCTCTTACTCATCCAAATCCCAAGTTATAAATAAACTGAAAGATCTATGCACATTTCTCTTTCTATTTTATATACCACGCTGTATTTTATGTACATATACCTAGTAACTATAATTTTTTGCCATTGTAACTACTTATCAAAGTATCATTGGATTCGTAGAAAGTTTAGTATCTTTGTCAGACCATCTATCTGTCTACATTTTGGAGCAAGTCTGCCGTTGAATGTTTGAATAGGAAAAAAAAGGGTCCACAGGCTCTGTAGCGTAGTAACATAGCGGACCAATATAGCGGAGCAACTAAGAAGGACAGGAGGTAAGGCAAGGTTGATTGCCAGTCCCAGAGGAAAGCTAGACCCCAATTTCCAATATCTGTCCTTGTCCATAGCGTTTCATCTAAGCTGGCTAGATATTTAGTTGGCAACTAAATCGAGAGAAACCGATTCTCCTCCCTTGTCCTAACTCTCTAAGCATTTCTAGACTTGTTCTTCCTATATCTCTCATAAAACCATGGTCGTAGCAAAGAGAAGGATGGTCGGTTGGTCCTACACCACCGATGGGGGTGCGTGGGAAGTCGACGGTGCTGCGGTGCTGCTGCTGCTGCTGTTTGCGACGAAGGGGGCGGGGGTGGGGGTGGAGGCGTCGCCAAGGGAAGAACCTAGAGATCCGGGGGGTTGGGGAGAGTGCAAGGGGAGGACGAGGAGGAGGCCGTTCACAAGGCGAGTCGCCCGAATCCGGCTTTACTGTCTCATCATGCAAATTGTACGACTGCCGGATAAGTGGGGGCGCTTCTATCGGGCTACGTGGTACGGTATGGTATGGTATGGTATGGTATGGTATGGTGGCTGGCTGGCTGGCTGCTGCTACGTTCCTAGTCAAGATAAAGGGAGAACTCATCCTATGCTTCCTCTTCCTTTCTCCTCCTTTCTCCTCATGGTCCTACCTTTCCCATAGGCTTTACGTTCTACGCGTCCGGACGTTCAGGCGGAAACGTTGAATCCTTCATTGCGTTGGAAAGCACGGTTACCGCCACCGCTGTTGCTGCTGCTGCTACTACTACTACTATTACTACTACTATTACTACTACTACTACTACTACTACTACTACTACTACTACTACTACTGCTATTATCACTACCACTATGCTTGTTCCTTTACTCTGCCGCGTGACAGTAGAAACGAGGAAAAGTTAGAGCTTTTGAATTGACGATAATTACTTACGCAAGGAACATCTTTCGTTTGTACAAAAAGCTATACAAAATGGTTAAATTGTTTCTCTTTCTCGCAAAGTGGGATAATTTTTTTGTTTTTTTTTTGTCTTGTTTCCCTTTCTTTTTGGCTCCGACTTTGTCGGTTTACCAAATTTATGTCTACACCAAACCATGGAACTATTTTTGTCGGTTGGTAACGCAGCTGCTTGTTTGAGAAATTAGCCGTACTCCGGCGAAATCCTGGAAAAGTATGCTCATTCTGGGTACCGCGTAAGTGTTAATAAAAATATACTCTAGGACAAAGGTCAACGAGAGAGAGAGACCCTCGAAAATGCAGAGGAAATGCACCACTACCAACCAACCACCCTCTCAGCGTTAATATATATTCCCTTCTCTCTTTACCGAATTATTTCTTGTATTCTTCTCTCTTTATCCGCCCGTTTTTTCTGTATTTTGCACGAATAAAAATTCTTTTGGGAAGAAGGTTCGTTGGTACTCTTCTTCTATTCCACGTGTCAGTCTACTACTGTTTGTCCAGTTATTTATTAATTTATCTCTTTTATCCTATTTTTTTTCCATAAATTTATAAATATAATACGCGAAAGGGGGAAATAGGATTTATATCACATTTATATTAAATTTCATTTTATTTTTATATATAAATCTAATATATAAAAATATTATAAAAGGACAATTGGAAAATGCATAAAGATAGAAAAAATTGCAGTAACGTAATAACTGTTTTTTTATTTTTTTCTCTTTCACAGATAAATTCTACTAAAGTTAATTAAAATAATCGTAGAAAATACCACCACTGAGCATTTCTAAAAGTGACAAAAGTTAGGTATATATATATATATATATATATATATATAGTAAGAGGTATATCTCGCCCAACTCTTATCTCTTTGTGATGGATACTACTAATCTACGCTGCTAAAAGAAAACACCGCTCGTACCAACGAAGTACCCCGAAATTGATTACTTTTAAAATACTTCACGTGCTTTCGAAGAAAGATGTCTCTTTCTCTTTCTCTTTCTCTTTGACGGGCTTTAATTACGATATTATTTTATTCCCATTGGCCTTTTTTTCGATTCGTGTTTTATGTTTCACGTCAATCAAAAACGTTGTACCCATTCTTTGTTTTTTGTTTGTTTCTTTCCTTCCAATATCATCTCTTGAAAAATAAGAAAAAAACCTATTTTATTTTGTTCGTATTAGACGAGAAGCAAAAAGTACACACGTGCAACTCCCTTGTCCCTTAGGCAGCAAGCCCTTTTAGTAGTTACTCGAATGAACGTAGAAATGAGTTCATCGATCTTCGTGTTTACCGAACGAGAGAAAGAAATAGAATGGGAAGAAAAGAAGATAGTTTGAAGGGAATGGGAAATCTCGAAAAAAAGAAAAAAAAGGGTAGGAAAGGGATAGCAGAGCAAGCAGAGAAGACAGAAGGGCCCTTCAAGCGTGATCGGTTTAATAAAAATTAATGGCCACGAGGCCGGTCAATTTGACGAGTGTCGTTAGCCGCTTAATTGCCTTTCGAGTGGCGAACCTTCGAACCATTTCGAACTCATTCTACCCTCTTCGAAAAAGTACTTTTTACTTTATCGTGGTATCTGCTTACAGTTAAGGATATCGAGATATTAAATAAGTCGACTATAGGAAGGAATATCGACTTAGTTCTTACTCATAGTTGTGGATTAATGATTACTTTAAGAAATTGCTTTCTTTCTTTCTTCATTTTTTTCTTCTCTTCTCTCTCTCTCTCTCTCTCTCTCATCTTTCTCGTTCTCTTGAAAAATCAAACTTTATAGCTCGATTGGAATTTTATTGACCTCGACATGGAGAGACGACACGGAATTGTGGGACGACCAAAGTCGAATCGGATAAACGTCGTAGGGATAGACGTGCCCTTCGTTGAGACTTATTACAATCGATGGTTCTACGTTATTGCGCCAATATTGGAATTCGTAGCAATAGAAGAAGAGAACTTCATACTCGTTTCTCTTGGTTATCTTTAACCCTCTTTCAAGGCCTATCTGTGTACATTATATCTCAAGAATTTATGAATTATTGTTCCCTGTCACGTATTACGAGGGCTTATGTGAGCCAAAATATGACGTTGTCGTATAGATAAAGGTTAGGTTATGTTCAAATGTTTCGCACACTCATCGAAATCTATGACCAACAGATGACGCTTCTATTTTTTTTTTAAATTCATTAATTATTTTATAAATAAATTAATGTACTAAAAACGTAGCTGTATGCGAACGTAACGTTATGTACAAATTGCAAGACAATCGGTAAAGTACTTTGTCCTAAAGTCCGAAAAGTTTGTGCCGATTGTCAATAAATGGCATTAAGTTCTTTTTCTAAAAAAAAACCTGAAAAGTTTTGCTAGGACGAAATTTTGAAGTTACCCTAAAAAATGGAATAAAATTGCGGAACAGAATGGTACTTATATATAATTTAATAAATATATACCAAAGAATGAATCTTTTGAGGAATTTGCTTTTTGTTTCTTTTAATTTTGCGACACGTAAAAAAAGATAAATTAAGAAAACACACCCCCACACAGGTGAAGGAATATCAAAGGACAATATTCTGATACGTTTCGATATAGGAAATAGAACAATTTTCTATAAAGGTTTCGTAAATGTTCAATTCAGTTGGAGTTTAATGTATATACGTACGCTTAAGGTAAGAATGGTCGATTTTCTAAGAGGAAGGGGGAAACTTCGAAGCTGCTGCTGCTGCTGCTTGCGCTTCGGAACTTTGGTGATTTTTCTTCGACACGCGATAGGACACTTTGCTCTCGATCGTTACGATTCTACTACCAAGTAGAAGAAGAGAACTGGGTAGTACTA
This sequence comes from Polistes dominula, assembly GCF_049000335.1. Classification (NCBI taxonomy): domain Eukaryota; kingdom Metazoa; phylum Arthropoda; class Insecta; order Hymenoptera; family Vespidae; genus Polistes; species Polistes dominula. The sequence continues at coordinate 4,971,614 of NW_028301040.1, forward strand.
CGACGATTTATCTTTATTAAGAATTCACCGAGATTTTCTTCGTCTCGTTGTACATCCTAATCAGCCCGTATAATACAAATCGTGCTCGGAATAACCTGGTTCGAATTTTCAAATGCGATTGAAAGGGGAATACGTAATTAAACACTTTTTTAATTTAGTAACACTTTTGTATCGAGACGATACGATTATATAAACGAAATGGATTTGATTATTATTCAGAAATTTACATTTTGTAATTTTATCTCATCTCATCCCAAAAATAGAAGAAAAAGTCAGATTTATATCAACATTATGCATAAGTGGATAGAAAATGTGAAGAGACAGCAAGAATTTAGGGGTCATTAACACTGCTATCGATTATCCAAAAGTGTCCGAATATTTCTAGGTACTCAAACACACACATACGTATACATATATCTATTGGTTGTAACATTCACGTGACCGAGTGGCCCGTGTAAGGTTAATGGCGATTACGTAGCCACTCGAGTAAGCTTTTCGAGCGTGTAGGCACGAGGTCCTGTCGTGTCGTAGACCAAGCAACCAACCAAACCGACCAAGTAACCAACCCAACCCAACCCAACCCAACCTTACCCCGTTCTGCATAATTATTAGTCTTTGCTTTTGGCTCTAGCGCGTGCTAATTACAGACTAAGGTATCAGTTCACGACGATGCGGTTGGCTAGCTTTCGATGGACCACGTAAATATTTGTCAAGTGTGTCTATTTACGAGCAAGCCGAACGATCCACTTACCACTTTCCATAGAGCCCACAGGCTAACGGTGCTTTGCCCTTCCATCATCAGGTCGATCGCAATCTCTTCAATGTCCGTGCTTACGTGCGAAGATAACGCGATGGTGCGATTTCGAATCAAGTTAAATTGTTTTATCAATTTTAACCATTCAAACTTTCTAGATTTTTTGTTGCTGTAATGATAACAGTTGCGAATATATGAATATAATTGATAAATTGTCAAAGTATAGATCAGTCAAAATTCATCAAAACATTACGTTTTTAATGATAAATGTACTTAGAATTTGAAGATCAAAGTGTATGCACTGGTCATCAGATCTAACTAGTCTTCTTTTACAATGTAGAAAAAGGTGACGGATAACACTATAAGCGGACTATAACAATTGGTTGGGAGTACACGAAATAATAACAAATGTAGGTAGGAGAGGAAACTTGTAGGATGAGATCGGGTAGAGTTAGAAGTTAAACAAAGATTAATGGTACTCTTCATGGCTCAGTGACTCGGTGCGCGGCAGCCCGATTAAATATTTGTCTCTGACGTTGTCGTTGTCGATTGGATTTCACTTGGCACGAAACGTCGGGCCCGAGCTCGTTTGATCTAATCTCTTTCAAACACCACTGTGCGCTCTTGTTGGCATCGATCCGATGCATCGTCCGAACCGATGTGACCAGAATTTTTCTTTTTGTTTCCTCGTCCAAAGCGTTCTTGCAAGAAATTTGCCCTATCCCGATAGCGTACTCTGTCTCCCTGCTATATTCTTTTTTTTTTTTTAAACCTTTTGTCTCTAACAAAAGCACTCCGTTTTGATGCTTTTGTTCGAACACGATTGAAAATTCCATTCGACAATTCTGATTCATTGAAGGTTGTGTACATGTGTGCATCCACCTACTGCATTTTTTTATCCTCTATTTTTCTATCTAACCTTCTTTCACCCCTAATATTTCTCTATCCTTTTTTTAATCTTCATTTTTATCAATAAATTCACATCCTTGTTCAATCTCGTTACAAAATATGTGCCTGCCTTGAAAAAAAATCGTAAAAAAGTAAATAGGTTATCGAATATATTCATATATCTACATATGTATGCGAATATATATATATATATATATATATATATAAAGGTCGTAACAAATGGCAGAGTAAAAGAACAACGATCGGCAGTTTCATCCACTCGTCTGTCTGTCTGTCTGTCTGCCTGCCTGCCTGCCTGCCTGCCTGCCTTGCCCACCCGCTCGCCTGGTGGTCATGCAGGAGAAGTGGAAGTTCGCTTCTGCTTGTCATCCACTCGATGTCACGTAACGCAAATTTGAGAACGAAAACGAACGATTCGCCTCGGATACGTCAAATACTACCAAGAGAGAAATGGATGAACGTATAGATAGAGAGATAGATATATAGATAGATAGATAGATATATATATATCTATATATATCTACAATATTTGCCAAATGTAATTACGATTATTATAATTATTATTTTTATCATTTGAAGCTTTAGTTTTTTAATTGGAAAATAAATAATAGGATTGGATTGATTCTTTGAGAAATTTTTAGATCAATGAACAAATGTTTATTAATTTTTTAAATGATATTACTATTAATAGTTATGATGAACATTTTGTTGATTAATTTGAATAGCTTTGACAAATGACATTTTTGACGAAATGAGAAATTCCAAGAATTTTTAGTAATAGGCCGGTGGAAATAAAAATAGCATTGGTGAAAGAAGATACGAGTCTGACACCTCTCCCCCCATCACCTCCCCAGCCCGCCTCTTTAATGCTTTTAGCCTAAATTATAGTACATCGAGAGGGCGAGATTCGATGATCCCAATGGTGCCATGTAGGAGACCGATGACGTCATTCCGCAGTTATCATCACCCCTCAATAATTCATTTAAATATACGAGCTCATTTGATCCGAGAAACGTCATTCTGTCCCTTCTTCTACTTTTTTTTTTATGATTTGTTACAGAGAAAGAAAGATAAATGGACACCCAGTATAAACAAGAGTTGGCTTTTTTTTAGAACCCCCTCAGTAATAATATAATGTAATATATGAATGATTTTATCAAACCAAAACATAGAAATACAATAAATTGATGGTTAGAATACAAAATGAGACAAAGACAGTCTGATTAAATAGAAAAGAAAGAAAAATAAAGATAAAAGTTAGGTTATGTTCAAATGTTTCGTGCGCTCATCGAAATCTATGTCTACTATATGGCACTGGACTTATCTATGTATCTTTTACTTTTTAAATTAATTAATTATTTTATTAATAAATTAATATATAATAGAAACTTAGTTGTATGCGAATGCAACTTTGTGTTACATTTTTCCAAATAATTGATAAAATAATTTTGGAGATTTGCGATTAGGTACAATTTAAATCTACACATTTATATATATTATTTATAATATATTATTTTATTATATTATTTTATATACTTTATTTACATTATTATATATATTATAATTTCTTTTCTTTTTTGGTGATTAGTTAAACAATATTGCATGCGTAATATACTTCCTTTTTGTGTTTTACTTTATTTTACCTTTTTCTATATTTAAATTATTAAAATTAAAAAATATTGTGCTCCTAGAATTACTAAAAAAAAAAAAAGAAGAAACTTTTGGGACGACCTAATATATATACAAGATATGCAGTTATGCAGTTGGATAAAAGAAGACAAACATACAAAGTTGCAGTTAGAAAAAAATCAACACAAATAAAAAGAGAAAGAGATAGGACAACTAAATTGTATGAAAATCATGTAAATTAAATAAATCAAAAAAATATATTCCTGAATAATGATAATAATGAACGATGGTTTGAAGATTATAGATACTTCGTTAATGGTAATATCAATAAAAATTTTTTCCAACCTAAGCGAGTTCAATTTAAATTTGGTGGTAGGTACATATAACACATACTTTTATAACATATAGGTATATAGTATAATAATGCAATATCGCAACTGTCTTTTTTACTCATTCCCTCTTTCTCTCTCTCTCTGGGGTGGATGTAACTTTTACGTCGTGGTAACTTACGAAACTGAATCTCTGGATGAGAAGCTGAGATTAATCAAGGTAGCACGGTGAAGCGAACGTTTATGAAGATAAACGGGCAGAGCGTGATAACGCTCGAGCACGCGAGACGCGAGTGACCTGTGCAAAATCGAGGCCATCATCTTTAATCCCCCTTCTCCCCCCATTTCCCCCTTTAACCCTTAAACCCCTTTTCCCAAGCCCCTCAGTCTTTCTTCTTCCTTCATTTTCCATTTTCCTTTTATTTTTTATTTGAGCCTATTTTGCAAAGGTGTGTTTATAACATTACGTACGTGTTTCTCTCATTCTTTTTCTTATCCTTATTTAAATCCAACTATTGAAAATGCTAATTCAAATTGTTTATTTTTACAGTAACATCGGATTAAAGAGTTTTTACGGTAGATAAATGCTTCATTAATTTTTCTTTATTTAATTTAGCGTGTTTGATTTAAAACGTGGTTTACCTTGTTAGTTGTTTCAAAGATTAAAAGTAGATTATCTGATAAGAGTTAAATTTAATGTCAATAGTATGTTAATGAATTTTTCTATTGTCATTTATTTTAAATAAGTTGTTCGAAATATTCTTACGAAAGATATTTAAGGTTGCAAAGAAGATATTAGATAAAGATAAGAATAATGATATGTGTAAATATAACGATGATCGATTGAATATCTCTCAATCATTCTAATCTAATATATTTCTTTCCTTTCTTTCTGTTTCAGGTGAGTTACTTTGCTGGTTTATGAGAACAAAAAGAAAATAAATGACAGATCGTAAGAAAAGAAGTAGAACTATTACAAGAATTAGGTTTGCTAAATATTTTAATACAATTTTGAATTTACATGATTCTGTATATTACCTAAAAGATATACTTTTCTACATTGTGGAAACAAACAAGCAAAAAAACTATTGGGTAGAAAAATGTAGGTAAAAAAAGTAAAACAAAAAAGAAATGGTGTTTGTTGACATTGTAGGAATGACGGTGGGTAACAACAGTACTTCCATAAATGACAAGAGTAAACTGTAATGGTTACAATGGTATAACGTAAGCTTTTCAAAAGGTGGTATCTCTTGATAGGACGCAAAGAGAATTCAGATTCAAAAATCCTAGCCCATTGGTTGGTTGTTGTTTGCTACCAGGGAAGGAAGGAAAGAAAAGACTTGGCGTGCTTTCTAGCGGAAAGTATGCAAATAAGAGTTGTTTGAGCTATCTGTTTACTAGACGCCCGCCGTGTGCCTAGCCACGTTTCTAGTGTCTCTCTTTACGCATCAGCTTTCTTCTTTCTCTCTCAGTCTTTCTCTAGGTTCCTCTGTCAGTTTCGACCCACGAAATGAAAACACTTATGATTTTTACTCCACCATACGAATAGTAGTAGTAGCAGCAGTAATAGTAGTTGGTTCGGTGAACGAACTTATTCCACCTACTTTTTGAAATTAACGCGTTGCAGGCGCGCGGTTTCATTAACGTTCTTTCTTTCTTTCTCTTTCTCTCTCTCTCTCTCTCTCTCTCTCTCTTTCACTCTCGCGAACACGAACGAGCGTTCTCGTTCTAGTCCTAAATAAAATGCTAGGCCGGTGGTGGTTTGTACGGTGAAAAACTACTACTACTCCCGAAGAACGCAGCCTGCAGTAACAGCAGCGTGTAAATTAGCGTTTAATTAACTCTATTTTAACGAATTGTTATTGCGCACGGGTGAATATGTCCTTTTCTTTTTTTCTTCTCTCTCTCTTTCTATGTGTTGGTCTTTTTCTCTTGGTTACATTTCTAACGCATTCTACTCACCATGCGTGCGTTACGATTCCCAAACGTTAGACTTAACGAAGTGTACACTGTTCGTTCGTTCGTTCGAGCTTTTTCTGTTTCCTTCTTCTTCTTTTCTTCTTTTTCATATTCTTCTTCTTCGTACTTTAAGCTCGCACGATTGCTTTTTCCAATTCAGAGGCAACCCTTAACTTCGATTCCGACGATCTCGAGAGCTATATTGGCACGTGATCTTATCCGATTTATCGCTTCGTTACAATAAGATGCAATTAACTTAATTGGGATTAATTATACGTCCGAATGGATAGAAGAGAAGCTGTGGACGCGATAAACTTGAACGAGATCTTATTCGAATAGCTGCAACTTGGTACGTTCAACAATAAATCTTTTCAGATCTGCAAAATTCATTGAACTATTAATTACAATGTTAGATAAATTCGTAGTACGATTAATTGAAACATGGGAAAAAAGGTGAACTTTAGAAAAGATTATGTGAATACTAAAAGATCACTGTTAAAAGAACAAATTTGTAGAATATGTTTAACTTTTTTATATCCTTAGTTACATATATGGACGTTTATAGTTAATGTTACATCATAAATGGAACAAAAATATGATAAGTTGATTAGTGAAGGCAACATTTTTTTGGTTTAGTTGTATTAATAATTTTCGATGTGAAGTTTTAGAAAAAGAAAAATTACATAATATTCAAATAATATTAAAATATTAAATATAAAATTAAATAATATTAAAATAATATTCAAATATTAAATATAAAAATACAATAATATTAAAATTATAATAATATTAAAATATTAAATATAAAAATACAATAATATTAAAATTATAATAATATTAAAATATTAAATATAAAAATACAATAATATTAAAATATTTTAAATACAATATTAAATTAATAACTATAATTATTTATAATAACATTACATTATTGTATTATAAATTGTATAAAAATTTAATATTAAAAATTATAATTTTTTCCCCATAAAAATTCGTCCTTTAAAAGGGTTAAACGTAGAATAAAAAAATATAGTAATTTTCCTAACGATAAATCCGAATGATAAATTTTAGGAACGAATTTACAATTGGGGGGTGAATGCACTCCCCCACATGTAACGTGTTATATCTTTTATCTTGCAATCTTCAAAAGTCATAAGAAGCTTTCTCAGTCTGACGTACATATATATGTATACTTATATGTATAATCGCGATGTAAGCCGAATGTGTGTGCCCTGGACCATGATAAGTTTTATCGTCAAAATCATCGACCCTTGTCAGCTTGTAGAAGGTTAAAAACCGGCGAACTTTTCTCGTCTATGCCACGTACCTTACACACTAACGTCCTGTTCGACTAAAGCAAAAAAAGAGAAAGTAATAGACAGTAGTAGGAGAGGGGGTGAGAGAGAGAGAGGGGGCAGGTGGGGGAGTGAGAAGAAGCAAACAAGAAATAGAACGAAAAGTCCGGAACCCTCGTGATTTTTACGTTCGACATTTTTCCAACTAGGAGAAAAGTTACAGAATCAGGTCACATTCGTGGAGAGAGGAAAGGGAGGAGGGAAAAAAGGGAAGGGTGGGGAGGGACAAGGGGTGGCAACCGAAGGGACAAGAAACGTCTACGGTACAGCAAACTAGTACCGCAGCTGTGACGACGAACGAAGAGACAGAGACGGAGGAAGGGAAAGAGAATCAGAGAGTGTGTGTGTGTGAGAGAGAGAGAGAGAGAGAGAAAGACGCATACCGAAGCTCCACAGCTGCAGCTGCATTCGACAAACTTTCGCATTTCTCATTTCGACGCTCCGCGAGTTCGTGAGAGCTTGGAATATCCGTTCTTCCCTTTTCGAGGACGGAAATACTTCTTCTCTCGCACATTCTCTCTTCTCTCTCTCTCTCTTTCTCTATTTCTCTTTCTTTTTCATACGATCGAAATCGAAGACTGAGGGAGAAATACAGAGAGAGAGAGAGAGAGAGAGAGAGAGCTTTCGAAGTGTACGATAACTCTCTCTCGTTCCGCAGGCGATTTCTCGTCGTAACGCGTGCAACCGCATCCAAACGTAGTTTTCCAGAGTTAAGCTTTAACTTAAGACAAAAAAAAAATACTACGACAATACTAAACTGTTAAGTATTTCCTATTTATTTTTTTTTTACAATTTATTTTTGACCCTTTTTCTTTGTTTTTTTTCCTACCCCGTTTCGTAATGCATGTGCACTCGATCACCAATTGTGAATTAAACCTTTTGGATACACATTTATTTGAAAATTACTTTGAAATATTATAATAATATAAATTAATATTAAATATAATATTAAATATATTATAATAATTAATTATAATAATATAAAAATTTGTTATATTTATTCAACAAATGTTTTTAATTTATTTGAATATTATTTTGAAATATTGTATAATAATTTAATAATTTAATTATAATAATACAAAAATTATTTGGAAATAAACCAAAGAATGAACTTAGTTAAATCTCATCTCAGTTTCAATGACGTATCAAAACGTCAAATGTAGCCAATAGAAAAAATGTATAATAATAATTAATTAAATTATTTTTACATTAGATTTATGATCAAATTTTTAATAACTTCAGATAATAAAATAAATGACGTGATCTATTATAAATTATACATTTGCAAATCTAATGTAAACATAAAAAGAGATGATATTCATTTAGTTATCTAGAACGATATCGCTCAGATAGAGAGAGAGAGAGAGGAATAGTATCCTGAAATTTGAATAGAATAGAGAAACAACCGTATACTCTCATGACCGTGCACGGATCGTTTAATGCACTGTTCCAGCTTCCCTTGTGTAACAATAATCCCTTTCTCTCGTTATACAGTGTGCTACAGTTTACCAACAAACTTGTTGCTTTGCAACGAGTTTAGGGATTCGTGATGTCATTTCTAAACTCGTTCTCGTCTCTTGTCTCTCTCTCTCTTTCTCTCTTACGACATACTTTGTTAAGGAATATTCAAACATTTCTTAACAAGAAAAAGAAACTTTATTTACCAAGATATCTTAATAATGATATTAAATGTTATTAAACTAGTAGATGGGTCGTTCTCTTGGGAATATATATAGGTTGGGAAAGAAAATAGAAGAAAATAGAGAAAAGGGGGAAATCACTCGGGGTAATAACGTCCGAAGCAAACGATCGAACGAGTCGATAGTTCGTTCCTGAAGTTTGGTGATTGGTCGAAAATTGTGGCGAGAGAAGTCTCTATCAGAGTAGGAATATCCTTCTGATCTCGTAGCTGCTGCTACTACTACTCCAATGAGAAAGAGAGAAGGACGTTTGGAAATTCGCTAGAAGTTAGGTGCATTATCGATCGACGTCGTGTGGTCACGACAGATGAATTTCGTATGTTCATGGTAAATGGTAAACAGCAAACGCGACCGAGCTTAACTTTACCGCAAAGTTTCCACCACGTGTTCCAGAATCCACTGTCCGTTTCTCTCGTTTCTCGTTGAACAGGCACTCCACACACATATACATATACGTAGTAGGTGAGCGTATTTATGCGTTGGTATGTGTCTTTCTCTTTCTATCCATGTTTCTATCTCTGTTTCTGCGATGCGGTGTGCGTATAATGTAGAGTCTATCGTCCTTACCTTTCCATCTCTATCTCTCTTTGGTGTAGGAGACCACAGAGTGGTAGAACCGTGGTGAGTGTGGATATACGCGCGTGTAAATCCGCCCTCTCTGGGTGTGGCACTTTGCCATCGCGTGAATATGCATTCGAGACCGCTTGCGCACCCGCGCAACACTTCCACGCAAGCTTCCACGCGAATACAGGATGATACTACTTGGTCTTCTCTCCTACTTGGACAATTCGGCTCAACGAAAATTACTCGAACTAATGATTCCCTCCTCAAATTGCTTGCTTCGCTAGCTAGTACCCACAATTACCAATTTCATCATCGAAAATTATCAATTGACTCTTTTCTTCCAATTAACTATGAATTATTACTTCAACGTTTTAATACGAATTCTCCCATATATATAGGTGTCATGCTGGATAAATATTACAACACTTCGTATCGTGTTTCCATTTATGGGTATGTGCATCGACGAGTAAATATACTGTGATACTTGGATTCCTTTCAACTCCAAAATTAAATAAAAACGTCAAGTATGCAAATTAATATTGCAGAAGTACAATAGAGATTAAGGGACCGTGCACGTTATCAGCGACACCTAGTTTCCGAAACTTTGTTGGATTTTTCAAATATATGCAATATGAGAACACCGATATAGAAAATACAAAAATATTGATTGTTGAGTTTGTAATTCTTTTTTTTTTCATTTCTATTACAGGTGTTACAATCTTTTCAGATTGAAGTTGTTTAATTTTGGTTATTTTATTTTATTGCAGAATAAATATTCACAGGTCACAAAAATGAATATAATAATAAAGATTAGGTTGAGTCAGAATTTAATACAGTACGACCACTTAAGATACACACCAAATATATACAAAATGGTACTCTATTTGACTTATGCGTTTCAACAAAGTTTCACATTTCTGCCATAGCGTGCGCTTCGATCGACTTCGTTGTCCCCACCCTATACTTCGCAAGATTCCCATTTAATGCTTATTGTGTTACTTCGATATAAATTATTAATTTTATTAATAAAATATCGTTAATAAAATGTAATAAATAATCTTTATATTAATCTTCGAAACGAGATGTTTTATTTCTTTCATGCTGCCATCGTTATTGGTACAATCTAGATTGGCCAGGATTTCGTTAAATCTACGAATTTAATTATATTTTAGGGCTTGGCGATAAGGTGAAAATGGTGGTTGGTTCTTGCTCGCAATAAAGAAAGAAATAGAGACGGAGAGAGATGCCATCGAGCCCAAACTAAACGAAGTAATTTCCGCTCAACGACGCCGAGCTATAATTGGCACAAAGAGGCTCAGCTAAAATGTTCTTCTTCCTTTTTTTGTCGGCCATTTCTTCATCTCTCTTTCTCTCTTTCTCTGTTTCTTTTTCTTTTACTCTTCTTCCATTTCTTTTTCCATCTATCTTCGTCTCACTTGTTGGGCTATCCCTTCTACTACTCTCTCTTGGTCGGCTTAGCAAATAACAGCAAGTGTCGTTAACACGATAGTTTATCGCAATATTAGCAGACGTTTAGGTATACCAACGCAAAAGGGGTCAGAAGCCTTCTACGGGTTAGGCTCTATACTCGGCTACGTTTCATAATTAATTCGATCACGTTGCGAGGACTTTAAGAGAAGTTATAGTTTCTCGAGGTATAATTCATGTCGGATTTCATTCTAAACTGTCGGTTTTACCTAAAGTCTGCTTATCTTAACGTTAAAATAGAAAACTAGAGTAAAATGAGAGTCCTAATTTGGAATGACGTTTAACACGATTACTTCATTTTTCAATTTGTTTTAATCTTTTAATTATAATTCTTGTTTCCATCCTTCATTGCTAACATTTTAAAAATAGGTGTCTTTTCTAAATCCAATTCCTTTAGTTTGTGTTTTGAGGGTCTACATTAATACGATGAATAATAAAAAATCATTTGGTATTCTTTGTCAGGTATCAACGTGTTCACCAGCATTTTAATTTTCCATCTCTCGTAAAGGAAACGGATTTTTCTCTGAGGCAACCTTGAGCCAACCCCCCCAAAAAGTAAAACTCTGTTACTTCTCGCGATGAGTCGATAAATGCGTTTAGTTATTGTCCCTTCTTATTTCGTTGTGTTAATGGGGGATCGCTTATGTGTGAAGAAAAATGAAACACATAACTACTACTACTACTTTTGACTCTTTCTTTTTCGTTTTTCTAGCGTAACGTTCGTGACCTCCATTTTACTTTGATATCGCTCGAGCGAGGAGCAAGTAAATGGACGTTATACGCTAACGCCTTCTACTCTAAAACGAACTACTTTAGGATTCTTACTCGTTACGGTAGAGAAAAGCTGCCTTCTAGCTTTTTTTAGTCTTCCTATCGTGCAAAAGAAAAGAAAGAAAGAAAGAAAGAAAGAAAGAAAGAAAGAAAGAAAGAAAGAAAGAGAGAGAGAGAGAGAGAGAGAGAGAGAGAGAGAGAGAGAGACTGAATTGAAGAGTAAAAGCTAAATATTTTTTTGCTCGATCTATGCAGAAAGAAGTAGTCATTTTTTTTCTTTTTCTTCTACTTCATTTTACTTTTTTTATAACTTTTTTTTTACCTATGAGAAAGTGACTTTTTTCCAGTTGCTATGTTTGTGAAAAAATACATTGTCGTGCGTTGATTATATATCTTTTTTCTATCCATTATGAAATGGTAAAGGAAGAATAATACAATGGTATTATAAAATTTTGTTGATTAATTCAGGTAACCATAGAAACAACGATTAATTCCAGTATCCCTTTTTTCATTTTTATTAGCTTTATAATAGCTGCAGAGCAAAAAATAAAAAATAGCTCACGGATTGGTATCGGAAAGTAATTATTTCTGCGACAAAATATATAGTAGAGATATATTTATTGGAAAATAAAAAAAAAGGATGAGTAATAAGAAATTTTTGCATATATAGTTCAGAATCAATCGTTTTATACGAATGCATGGTGCATGCATGCACAAATATGCATTCTCGTTGAGTATCTATATACCAATAAAAACGTAGTACGACTTTGACGTCTCTAACGTCATTGGTCTATTATCGATCCCAGAGTTTTCGAGGAATTTTACGATCCGATAGGAGAGGCCCCGACTAGCACCACTCGCGAGTATCTCGACGGATTTGAAAGTTTAAGAGACGCTTGTTAAGTTGGTTAGTTGGTTGGGGTAGCCTAACTGAAAATTCGACTTCGTGTTGGTAGCCAATGGCACGGACGTTATGTAAAAGGGGATTCTCTTAATTGCTAGAGCTAGGGGGGTCGTTAAATTCTCTATTATCTCCTAGAACAATAAAACGGAACGCGTTTGTTCGTTCATTCGTTCGTTTTGGTCTATATAAACGAGCATAAATTTTCTAACCGTAGAAACGTGCGCTATGAACTCTTACGTGAACGATGCTTCTTCTCTCTCTCTCTCTCTCTTTCTCTCTTTCTAACACGTTCTTTTGAAAAATTAACCACCCTTCTGTTATTTCTCACCATGTTTCTCTTTATTTTTCAACAAGTTTATAACCCCCCATTTTATTTTTATTTTGATTGCTAACAACGTTCATATACTTCTTTTCCTGTTAGACGAAATCGATCGAACCTGTCGTGCTCTTCGTTTCGTTTCGTTTCGTTTCGTTCGATAAAAAGGGAAAGGGATAATAAAAAAAAAGGTAGAAGGATTTCACATTCGATTCACCGACGTGATTTGTTCCTCGTGTTTCCTTTGAATTATTTACTTCCTTTCGTTCGTGTAAGGAACGAACTCGATTAGAGGAATCCTCTCGGATAAATAGCGGCTGTTCGTATATCGAACTACGAACGTGGAATCTTCTTTTTCTCAGGTGTGTGTAAGGCGTTCATGTGGAACATGAACATGAAAAAAAAAGAGGAAAGAACAAGCTGAGGACATCGAGACAGTGTTATGATAAAGAAAAATGAAACGAAAAGATGAAAACGAATCTTTCTCATCTCAGGTTTTTCTTCGCAATTTTCTTACTCCCTCTCACCCCTAAAAGGAAACAACAAAAAGTAATGGATAATAAACAGAGCGTGAGAGAAATAGTATAACTGTTCAAATAAATGGAATCTCAGTCGTATTGAAGATAATATTATTCCATTCTTTTCTATGGATATTGATTAGATGAATTTTTCAGCATGGGGATAGGTGGTGGGTGGTACTTGTTTTAAAATGCTATAGCCTTGGAAAATACTAAGGTGAAATTCTTTTCGGAAATCTGTGATTCGTGTATATGAGAAAATTCAAATATACTGTGGAATGTTTCTATTTTTTTTAACTTTGGAGACGAAATAAAATGCACTCATGGTGTATATGGTACATGGGTTGTATGTTCGCAAAATAGTAGTGGCCGTTAGTTTTCAACGATTTTTCCATATTACGATCACCACCCACACCCATATCCATACACTGCCCACATCGAAGTTACTATCGGAATATCAAAACGATTTCTTTCTCGCTGACTCGTCTGAATACTACTACCTCCCTTTTCCCCACCTTCTGTTTCTAATATTTTTCCTTTTATAAAAAACCTTAAGAAATTTCAGGAATAACTTTCACAAGAGTTTCTTTTCTTTCTCTCATATTACTTTTATCTGACCTTTCTTATTTTTGGTTCTTTTTTTTTCAATTATTTTTCTTCAATCTTGTTCTTTCACATTTTTACTTTAAATAAGCATTATTTATTTATTTATTTTTTTTCTTTCTTTCTTTTTATCTATTTACGACTAGTGTGTAGACTTTGTGTAGACTACTACTCGGCTTCGTAAACTATTCACGAAAATGAATTCTCTTTCCGACGAGTGAACTAATTTACCGCAACGCGTATCATAATTGCATAGTTATATATATAGTATTACTGTAATTTAAGGTTCCTATACGAAGTACGTAGACCCTATATACACATAAGTAACAATGGTAACAACAGTAACAGCAACTACAGCAATAACAACACTAACAAAAGGAACAGCAACAGCAACAACACCAGCACCAACATCAGTAGTAGTTATATACAGTTATATATAGTATTACTGCAATTTAAGGTTCCTATACGAAATACGTAGACACCCTATATATAAGTAGCAACAGCAACAACAAAAGGAACAGCACCAGTAACACGGTCATATAATCGTTTTCGTCAAACGGAATAAAACGTTTATATATTTTAGCATGATGGTGGCTGTTATTAAAGTAGGGGGTGGTGGTAGGGGTTTGTAGTGAGTGTGCTAGTGACGATGAAAATAACGGGGTGCATCACACAGGGTCTTTAGCATTTATTTTGAATTTAGGACGCATTTAGAAGCTATTTTTTCTTGAACCATACTTCTTTATAATTTCTGCGGGTAAGCTTGATGCAATTATAATAGGGAGTTTTTTTTTTAGAAAAAGAAAAAAAGAGAGAACCTAGTTGGGGGGAGAAGATCTTTTTGCTTCGTAGTTTAAACGAGGAGAGAGAGAGAGAGAGAGAGAGAGAGAGAGGTTACAAGCACCCTTGTCTTGGTTTTACGAATAAAAGAAACTCACTTTCCCGGGCCATTTGAGCTTCGTTATTAAATCCTGAAAATTTTTTTCTTAGTCGACAACTTTTTGTCAACACCAAGGATACTCCTCTCTCTTTCTCTCTCTCTTGTTAGAAATAAAAGAGATTCTAAATGCGAATGGGTTTTTTTTTTCTTTATACCAATTTCCTCTTTTTATACGAAAGAAAAAAATAAAAAAATATGAACGATGGACAAATAAAATCTCGTACAATAACCATAAACATTTTTTATACAATAAATTTATTTTTTTTAACATAACTATCATGGTATTTATAATCGGGTGCGGAAGAAATTTTTAGCATATGACAAGCGAAGCGCGATAGCGCTTCGCCGCACTCAAATGGTTAAAGAGTTTCGGTTTCGTCAATGAAAACTTTGGTCGTGAAAATAATTCGATTAACCGATTTATATCAATCATTCCATATATTTTTTACCCTTGCAAATTAGCAATGACACTTATTTGGATTATAATACTTATACCCTCACCCCCATCACCAAGTTTCGATATATGCACTAATAAGTAATTGTTATCGTGTTTATGATTTGAAAACTAGCTTTTCTTGTTCGTTTTTTTTTGCTTTGATTTTGGTTTTCTCTCTTTTTTTTTTTTTTTATCTCACTTCGTTGGTACTACGAAGTAACAAAATATTTGTCGATGAAAGAGATACATACATACACATATACACACATGGAAAATAGTAGGAGGAAGGTATCACGGTGCGGAACGCAACATAGGTTCGTCGTCGTCGCTTGGAAAAAAGGGTGTGGGAAAGGAAAAAAAAATAAAAAAAAAAAAAGAGAAAATTCAACGCAAAGCGAGCACATTTTAGTTTCCCACTCGCGTGTTACCACACCACTTGACGCACTGTGTGGGACGGGGATGAAGGGTACGTGCACTCGCGCGCGCGTACACTGTTCTTGTTAACTCTCAAGGGGTCGTCAGGGGGATGAGGTTGGCAGGGGGTAGGTCGAGGAAAAGGGTGACTGCCCCCGTTCTAGGGAACCCTATCCTACTACACGTATTTCGTCGCCATCCTAACGCGATTAATAAAGATACGGACACACATACATAGAAAAGAGACTTGTATACAGTGTTGGTTGGTACACACACATATATAGATGTGTATGGAGATATTTTTCTTTCCCTTCGCATCTCGTAACCACATTTATACACCTACGTTAATTACGCGTATTCCATGCTAAAGCTACATTTTATATTTTACTTTTCCTCCTTTTATTTATTCCATAATAATAATAATTATAATAATAATAATAATAATAATAATAATAATAATAATAATAATAATAATCAAAATATTCATAATAATTATTATATTATAATTATTATTAGGATAACAATAACGATACGTCAATTTCGTATTACAGGTTTGAAGTTTCGATTGAATAATAGACCCCTCCTTTAAAAAGAATAAGAAAAAGGGTAGTTTTTATCAACATGCAAGTTAGAAATATAAAATATGTTTTCTCCAAAGATTTTCTAGGAAAATGTTAATTAACGAGTTTGGCAAAATGTTCATATATAATGTAAAAATATTCTTGGAGGAGAGATGAATTCTTTCTTTTTGATTTTTTTATTACAACTTTTACGTATACCCTTGTCTATTTCTACGCATATTGTATATGTGTATGTGATTTTCTAATACTGGTTAGTCACACACAGTCACGAGTTACGTGTCGTGTTATCAAATAACATGTCGACTAGAATTACGTTGTCGATAATAATTGGTTAGCAATTAGAGGGCCGAAACCGAGAAGTATACTTGAATACGAAACGGTATTGTATTCTCTAAAATTATATACGAATGGTTCTGATAACAGTTTTTGCTTTAAAACCATATAGATATATATATATATACATATACCTAATAATACTCTCTTTGATTCAAAATCGAATATTTTATAGTTCAACCTGTAATTGAACAATTTGCATAATTAATTGGATAGCCGATGCAAGATTGAAAATGAACTTTGGAATCTTTATCGAGTCAAATTTTCGAATGGACGAACGAAACGTACAGCTAGATTTGGTCTATCTCGTTAACTATGATAGGAAGGAGAGAGAAAGAGGGGGGTTGGTTGGTTGATGCTGGCATTTGAGTGCTCAGGGGGAAAGAAAATATCGATGCTGTTACTGCTACCTCTACTATCCCATGGTGTTAGTATATTCGTCCCTGATGATGGTCGTGAACAACCCTCCTTTAACTTCATGATTACGTTACGGGTCCGTTAAGCTTGCTTCCTATGTACGATAAAACTAGTTCGAGTCTAAACTAACGTAATACCGGGTGTGAGTAATAAATAAGAACAATGATTGCTAAAAAGTAACGAGAGACCCTAAGCCAATTGTTCTTCAATCTTTCAAACTGTTTGAATCATTTTAAACGAAAAAAAACTCATTCTAATACACAAAAGGGATATACGTGTATATATTAAATATCAAACACCCCTTTTTATAAGAAATTTAAGATAATCGATAGAAAAATCTTTGAACAAAGCAAACAAATTTGATAAATAAAGAAGAAGGACAACAAGCGAATAGGAAGAAGACGAGAGATGATGGTTTTGCAGTCTTTCGAGTTAGTTCAAGGGGTTTCTGGCTAGAGAAGAGAAGGGAGGGGTAGAAGGAGATTGAGGAGGACGAAGAGCTGGAGAAAGAGCTGGAGGAAGAGGAGGAGGAGGAGTAGGAGGAGGACAGAGGTCTCATTAGGAGCTCTAACGACCCAGGTGCAGCACTCCCATCCCTATCGTGCTGAATCACCAACCCCTCTTCCAATCCTCTCCTTGTACCCTCCTCTCTCTCTCTCTATTCCACCCCCTATTACATACATTCTACACACGCAGACGCACACGAACGAGGAGCAAGCGCTCTTTAGCCTCCTCCTCCTCCTCCTCCTCATCCTCCTCCTCATCCTCCTCCTACCAACTACCTACTGCTTTCCTTCTCCTCTGGCTCCTCGTGCAACCCTAATCTGAAAGTCAAATTTCCTCGTGGCGACGGTAGATGTCGCGTTTGCCATCCCCCTTTTCCTTCTCTACGTCCCTTCGCCACCCTACCCCATCCCATCGTTTTCCCTCTCTCCCCACACCTTCTTTCCCTTTTCCATCCGGTTTTCCACATCTCTCTTTCGATCTCTACCGATCTTCTATCCTTCTCTTTTTCCTGCCCTTTTAGACAAAGTCATCGTCGTCGTAGTCTGTCCTTTCTCTCCATTCAACAAATTCAGCCCTCGGGCCTACCCGCCAATAAAACTGATAACATCATCGGGAATGTAATTACGTGTGTATATGTATGTATGTGTGTGTGTGTGTGTGTGTGTGTGTGTGTATGTGTGTGTGCAGGAGGCTGGCTACTGCTGCCAATGCAGCAGTCACTTTCAAGTGGGGGGGATACTGGATCGAATTAAGAAGATCCCAATGTTGTCCCTACGTTGGTCAGAACCCTTCTGCACACTTTTCAATCTATATATCTATCCCATTTTAGTTTTCTTAAAGCTTTTAGTAGTACCCCCTTTTTATATAAACGTTTATTTTATTCTAATGAAATGATTCATAATATATTGGTAATACTCTCTTAGCAAAAAATCAATCAGAATCATGGTTAAGATATTATACTTTCATTTGTAGTATTTTGCTGATTAATTCATTGATTGGCAGATTGTTTAGAACGTCTTGGTTTGAGTGTCAAAGTTTTATTTTAAATAATACATGAAATTTTGTAAAAATATAATATTAAGTAATTGATATAATAATTGTAATGGCATTTATAATAATTGATAATTAATATGTTTTTTTTTACAAAATATATAAAATTTTATTTAACCCTATTTAATAAAATTATTCAATAACTATTTATTTTATTATTTAATAATTTAATTTATATATATATATATATATATATATATATATATATATATATATATATATAATTAATAATATATTTAATATTATAAATTTATAAAATATATACTATAACTATATTATTATTTAACTATATATTATTATTAACCATATTATATTAATAATTATCTATTATAAAATTGCAGTACACACACTACGAGATATTTCACAGTTGGTAGTCAATGGGTTAACACGATATTGTTGTTTCCTTTTATAAATTTGTAATATATATATATATATATATATATATATATATAGATTGTTCATTTTTTTTTCTTGATTGGTTACATTTTCGAAATGTACCACTACGAAAATATATACCTTACTTTACTATTTCTTTCTCTTTTGTTTTTTTATTTCTTCGCGAAGAAGGACAAGGACAGGACGATAGGATAGGAGTAAAGAATGAAGACGTAAAGGAAAGTCGAAATCGATTTTTAGGAGTATTCTGGACGAGACGTTGGCTGGATAAGAGTTCACTGTCGAGACTATTCGGTTTTTATCTCTTTCTCTTTCTTTATTTTTTCTTTCTTTCTTTCTTTCTTTCTTTCTTTCTTCCTTCCTTTCTTTACTTTCTCTCTTCTTTTTTTTTTTTTTTTTTTAACTTTTTCGAACCTAGTGGAAATGTTTCGAAAGAGAACCTTGGATGTTCTTTCGTACGGTCCAGAATCTCTCTAAGGAAAAAGAGAATCGTTGGTCCACTTTGAGACCAATCGAGGAAAAGAGAGACGTAAGGTGGGGGGAGAAGGAAACAAGAAGACTGACCAATAAAAAGAGAAAGAGAATGATAGACCAATAGAAAGAAAAAGGAAAAAAGATAAAACGATAGAATGAGAAAAGAAAAAGAAAAAGAGAGATAGTCATTCTCTCCTTTCGAATAGACCGAATAGACTTCGATAAAATGGCCGATTTTATCTTGAATACGCTACACAGATATATATATATATATCTACGTGTTACTGTAACTTTGAAAAAAAATGTTGATTTAATATTATTCAAAACTATTTAGTAAATTATAAAATTATTATATAGAATAATAATACACGAAAAAGATAGAAAAAGTAAGGTTAAGTCATGTGATGTGAAATAAATTGAAATACGGTGCCATCTATTGAAAGTTTCCAGTATCTAGAGACCTAGATAACTTCTAAATAATAAATCCTTAAATTATTAATAAAAAAATAACAAATAATCGCGATAAAAATTATCCCATATTCTAAGATGAAACAAATTACACAAATTAAACAAAATTTCATTAAGATCGGTTCAGTAATTTCGAAGTTATTAGTGGACAAACATTTTAACACTGAATTTCTACATATAAAGACATATATTATATACTTCTCATTTCATTCGAAATTATTTAACCTAAAAGGTGAGTCAACTAAGTCGATTTAATCGCACGTACTCCTAACTATAAACTCACGGATTACATATATTTTACATCACATTTTTTTCTTCGTTTTTTTTTTTTTTTTGGTTCTTTTCTCATTCAAGCAATGCGTTTTCGATCCAATTAATTCTATGGGGTAAGTTCCTCTTTTCGAAGGTTGCCAACCGTCACTCGCATGAAGTAGATGACTACTATTCCTCCTATCCCTCCCACACACACACATATACATACCTTTTCCTTTTCGCGGCGACTTCGTGGAATTTAATCCAGCAAGGGTACCAATTCGTGCGGCAATTATCGTCCTTCGAACGGGGAGTTTAACGCATCGATAATATTCATGGCGTATAAGTAGTACTAGCTTTATCTCTGTCTCTCTCTCTCTCTCTCTCTCTCTCACTCTCTTCATCCTTCCTTCCCTCTTTCCCTCTCCTTTCCTATCATGTCCTTATACGTATATATATACTAGGTGTACAAATTATAGGATTACAAATTAATGTCTTGAATATTATTGCAACGAAATTGTGTAAACCTCTCGTTGAACGAGTGTAATTTTCATTCGAGTTTGTCTATAGAATAATGGCTGAATTAATAATGTTACTTTATTTATTAAAAAAAAATAAAAAAAGAAGAAGAAATTTATGGGAATTAAAAGTTTTCATTTATCAAAGATACATATATATTATATCTTGATCCTTTCTAAATTACAAGTTGAGAATCGGTTTTTAGCCAAGACTTCAGAGATTTTCTGATGTTCTTGATAGAGAGAGAAATGTAATTGACGATTATCTCGGAAATTACTTCAGGTATCCAATAATCCTTTTGCATTTGAAAGCTCTCGTTTCTCCTCGTGTGTTTGTGTGTGTGTGTGTCTACCATTTAAATACTCAAATAGATTAACTTGAAATTTATATTAAAAAGTAAATTACACGGTTTGAATAATTTTAATTCAATCAAAAGATTATTGGTTATCATCAATTTGACAATATTTTCAAAAAAAAAAAAAAAATGTCAATATGATTTTAAAATAATATAACAGATATAAAGTATAAAAATTTTTTTCAATTTTCAATGGAAACAATTAAAGAATCCAATTAAACGATTTATTTTTAAAGTTTCCTAATTTTGGAATTTAAATATTCATTTTATTTCTATGAATTAACATGACATTTGTATAAACGAATTGTACAAGAATTAAAAGTTGAAATTAAAAACTAAAAATGTAATTCACATTCCGATAAAATCAACGAGTAATTTAGTTTAACGTGTACGGACAGACGAAATTCAAAATGGCAGCCATTTGAGATATTACAAAATTTCTAAATACTCCCTTATAGAAAATGCAAAGAATTCAAACTTTCCGAGAATATTTCAAACTGTATGTAAGCTTATCAGCATGAACTACGTTAGGTTTTTTTTCTGTGATTTCTGAAGGAACAGTTCGTAACACTCTTATACTAGACTACCCGGTATAACATACACCATATCGAGACACATTCGTCTACGTATATATATATAAATCTATATATGTTATATATAGATATAGTATAGGTAGATACTAGAGGTAGGGTGTAAACGACATACGCACACACATATGTGTATATATATATATATATTGGAAGCTATGAATTTCGCAGAGCTATTTGATGCCCGTGAGGGATCGATACGTTAATCGCACTATACCGAATAGTAGAACCGTCTGTACTCGATCGATCACCATGAAATTCCTTCAAAGTTCCTACCATTTAATCTGTAATTCCATAATCATTACTGTTCATACGCATGGCACACGTTATAAACTCGTCGTACGAGTTAACTTAGATACATATATGATCATCATGAAGACCCTTAGTAGAATTTTACATGAAAATTACGTGGTATCTCACAATTTACCAAATCAAACAACTAATTTGTTTTAATTGTTCAAATTGCGTATAGAATAGTAAGAATATATGAAGGAAGAAAGAGATGGATGGTTAGATAGATAAGATAGATGGATAGATAGATAGATGGAGAGAAGGAATAGAGAAAATCGGTAAGGGAAGAAGAGAGGAGTCAACCGAGCGAAGCAGATAGAAGGAATACAGTCGAGGGTTGTGCATCTGCTTCAATGCCTGTTTAGTCGCATTTGTGGCACTCGATGGAACATCCCTCTAGGGATGGATGGATGGATGGGATGGGATGCCAAAGCAAGCCAACGACATTGATGAAAATATTTGTGCAAAATTCTTGAGAAAACCAACTCCAATGGATAGATAGATCAATTGTTAAGTAAATACATGTATTTTTATTTTTTTATTATCATTTCTCAATCATATTTGGTGTATATGTAATTCTATTTGGATTTACAATGAATGTTTACGAAATTTTGGTAGTAGGATTTTATTAATGTAATTTTATTTGTTTTTGGTGGATGGGAAATGGGAAAAAAGGAATACAAAGTTTTGCGTAATATTTCTCGATCATTTCTAATCCTAACACTTGATAGTAGTTTGCATGTTAGTATAGTTATATGTAATAATACTTATGGTTAAACTGAATGAGATAGATAGATAGAGAGAGAGAGAGAGAGAGAGAGAGAGAGAGAGAGAGAGAGAGAGAGAGAGAGAGATTTCTTCTTGTAAGGAAGAGAGTAAACACGATCAGGATTCGAAACGGCGTTTCTCTCTCTCTCTCTCTCTCTCTCTCTCTCTCTCTCTCGTCATCTCAACTTCGTTAAACAGTTAGCAGTTGCGATGTGGTAAAAGTAGGTCGTCTTTAGCAAACATCGACGCCGTTTACTAAGCAATCCAGTGAGCATTTAACGAACGTTTGCTCGCATTACCTCGGAAGATGGAGATCTAATTTAATACCTTCTCTCTAGTTGCTGTTCATAAGAAGAAGAAGAAGAAGTTGATGATTATGATGATGATGATGATGATGATGATGCGTCTGTTCATTATTTCGATAGGTTAATAACATATTTGATTGATAACATTATAAAACATATGATTGCTTGTTATTACAATTACAAATACTTATTTAAAAACTGTATTCTTTTTTTATTATTAATTGGTATTAGAAATTCGAAAGTTCATTGCAGCAAATACCAAATCCCGTCAGTGTTTCTGTTCTTGAGCTTGACCTGGTTAATAACAAATTTGGTTGGTAACATTATAAGACATATGAATGTTTTATTTACGTGATAACAATTGCAAATACTTATTTTAAAACTTTATTATTATTTTTTTTTTTATTATTAATTGACATTAGGAATTTGAAAGTTCATTGCAGCAAATACCAAAACCCGTCAGTGTTCTCATCCCTGAGCTTGACCCGTCGTTCACGTCACGTGACCTGCCCATCTTAATCGGAGTGATTTTACGACATTAATGATGTCCAGTTTGTTTTACAGTCGGTGTACTTTTAAAAACTTTATTTTTAGTTATTAAAAAAATCGGTAGTTAGCCAAGTTTATTTTTTGGTAAATTGACGAATTTAAATCAGTGGTTTCCAAACTTTGTTGTCTTAACGCTCCCTTTCCAGAAAAAATATTACTTAGCACTCCCTGGAAATTAATTGTTTTACAATTTTTATAACAATTAATAGAAACTATATATGTATTAATGTTTTTACTGCTCCTCTGAATCGTTGCAGCACCCATCAGAGGGCGGTAGCACCCACTTTGGGTATCACTGATTGAAATTGTTCCTAGAACGATGTGACTTAGGTTAGACGTTTCTTTTCAAGCGTAAATGTCTAGGAGATCTATTTGGAAACTGATATTGTATCTATATCGAATACGAATTGAAAGAGAGAGAGAGAGAGGTTCGATTATAAACGTTCAGGTGCAATCAGAAAGTCCACGAGTCTTCCTCGAGTCAGTTTATGTCAGCGAGATTGGTTGCGGTTGGTCACGATGCTATCTTAATAACTATTGTTGTATTCGACTTGTTCCCTTTTCTCTTACTCTCTCTCTCTCTCTCTCTCTCTCTCTCTCTTACTATTTCTCTATCTATCTATCTCTCTTTCTTTCTTTCTTTCTTTTCCTCTCTGTCCCTCTTACTTATTCCCTAATGGAAAGAGAATCGATTTTCATTTACGAAGACCAACCACCGAGGAGACAGACTGAAAGTTTGCGTTCGTTCGATAAAATTTAATTGATTCGTCAAACACGACGTTTTAATCTATCCATCTCTCTCTCTCTCTTTTTTATTTTTTTTCCTACTCCTTTTCCACAATATTGTATTCTTTTTTCCTGCCGTTGTACTTTCTTTCTTCCGTTTTGTTTTAACGTTGGGTATCGTGCTACGCTCAAACTACGAAAAAAAAAAATAAAAAAAAAACACAGTAACTTTGGGAAGCCATTATCGAAGTAGAACACGAATAAAACGTATTTTCGGTTATTTGGAAAGTTCAGCATGAACGGGGGTTAGCTACTAGATGTACAGTGAAATACTACAAACGTGGTTAGAGTGAGACTTTCCTTTAACGAACGTATTATTTTGCTAGTATACTCATTACGTTGGACTAGATAAGATAGTTTAGGTTCCTACCTAAGCTTCTCACCTTTATCTTTCTTTATTTTCTGTCCCTGTCTCTCTCTTTTGCTTTTGCTTCCTTCGTTCGTGGTTCTGGTTTTCTCTTTCTGGAAGATAAATTCTCATTGTTGTAAACGACGACGGGGTCCGCCATGATGTTTTTGTCGTAGACTGTCATGGCGATAAGTTTAATGGGTAGCCGTAACGCTTATTGCGTGCCGCCCTTGTAACTACTGATCGTTTCTACTTTGAGAAAGTTTACTTTGGTGCTGGTGGTAGTAGTAGTCCAAAGAAAATGCTTCGAGAAGGATTGATTATCCTTCGGTTAGAAGATTAAGTTGAACTTTTTTTTTTTATGGTTTCCTATATCCCATTGCCACTGGCCATGTTCATGGTTGAAATCTTATGAGGGTGGTCGATTCATTGAATGAAAATTTTAGAAGGGGTTCTAAGAAAACACCCCCTTCTAAAATTGTTCTCAATTGTTCGTTGTACTCGTATTTTATCAATGAATTTCATTTGAATAATTATGAACGGAGAGTTGCCATAACAATTGAAATTTTTACGTATTTTCTTATTGATTTGCACTTTATATCGAATATGTAAAATTATTTTACATTTAAAAATACGTCGCGTTACTCGTGTTAATTATCTCAGGTAATAATGTTACGCTCATCAAAGTTAATGAAAAGAGAGAGAGAGAGAGAGAGAGAGAGAAATCAAATGGCACGTGGCCTTCGTATGTGCATAAAATCGATCACACATGCGCAAGGTATAAAAGGACAACATAGGTGGTGATGTTTGTGTATGCGAGGAACAGGAGAAAACACGCGATCGTGCGTGGGTGGGATCAGTTTTAGTAGGAATAACAACACACAAATATCTCACATAGACACACATAGACAGATATAAACGATTACACATAGAATTCGTATATGCAGGTGCAAATTATCGTTGGTTTTACCACCGCGAAAAGAGCCACCGGTACGCATGCAGAGACGAGGGCTGCTAGGTAACACATTTAATTTAATTATGGGATCACATAATGAACAGCTCTCATTACCGTCCAGATTGCATCGCGGTTAACCAGTGTGCCCTTATCAAAGCTACCTGCACGTGAACGAGACAAAATGAGTAAAAGAGAGAGAGAGAGAGAGAGAGAGAGAGAGAGGTAGTCAAACGAATAGTCAAATAGAAAGATTGGGCGTAGGAGAGAGAACAACACAAAAAAATTTAACGATGAATCACTGGAATCGTAATCGTTTCATGACCAGACGAGTCATCATTTTTGTAAACAACAGTTTCAACGTTACTAAGAACTTATATCCGTTATAATAACACTGATAATAAAACACAGTGGTTGAGTCACGTTATATTCTCATCCAAGATATTCAGAAACTGTCACGGAGAAAGATATTTCTAAAAATAAACGTTCTTTTTCTGAATGAGTCGTTGTTTTAAATGGATTAATAAATTTTTATAACTACGATCCAAAAAGTTCATATTTCAAACAAATATATGCAAACTAGTAGATTCTAGAAAAATAAGAAATAAAAAATGGTCTGTAAGACAGACGTTTAGACGATAAACATAATTTCTAAGGTATTTCAAACTAATTTCAATTCTAAATGGTATCTTCAAAAACAGAAAATGGGAATAGATATGTCAGGTATAAACGTTAGGTTATACTCACATACCATACGTAACTAACTTTCGACATCTACGTCGAATAATTAGGAGGAGAAATTAATACGTAAGATAAGAACGTTTGTAACGACTTCTCAAATTCGTTCCCGTTCATTTTCTACCTTCAAAATGGTGATTCATAATACTCTCGTTTGGTTGTACGAGCCATTTAAATGTCCACGGTAATAATAATTAACGGCGATGAGGAGGGCAGTGTGTCGGGTGGAGAAAAGGGAATGGGAGAACGTTGGGCCAGAAGGAAAATGGGGATTGGAAGGAACGAAGGGAGAAGGGGGTAGGGCTTAGTACCTACTACTGCTACTACTACTATTACAGTGATGATATTAATTTCGGCATTATTACCGGCGTACTAACGACGATGTTTTAACCGCGAAGCTTTGAGTGACGGGAAAATTACATTAAACGCCGCGGCAGCTCGCGGTTACCGTCACTAATAATAACGTACCTGCTAATATCGCTTTTAAGGTATTTGCCTTTCGTACTTTGCTAAAGTAAGCTTTGTTGCATCCTCGTTGCATCTTAGAGTTGAACATCTCTCGCTCTTACGCTCCCATCTTTCCTCTCTCATTCACTTTGTTTACGAGTTGTTTTATTTTATATGATCTTTTTGGTTTTGATATAGAAAGAGAATTTTCTGGTTCGAGAGAGATTAAATCCTCCCACCCTTTCCATTCTCCTGCCATAGAAATTTCATTAAATTTTTTAATAATAAAAATATATGATATATTATATTTTTATATGTATTTAATAATCCCACAAAACGTTCCATTCTAATTTGATGAAAAATCTTTGTATTCCGATGAAGTAATTAAAAATTGATATTTTTCTTCTCTCTCTCTCTATATATATATATTGTAATATATTGAAATTACTCTTGTCACGCAAATGGCTCGATTTAAAAGGAAAATATTTTCATTAACGTTATTATTATTATTATTATTATTATTACTATTGTGCAGCAGCTTTCTATTAGCTATAAAGAGAGAAAAGAATTAAACGAGAGTTAATTGAATTTTATTGTCATTTAAAAGGATTATATTGAGGCCAATGTTTTTACTCCGGGGGCTTGGAAAAAGGATGGGTGAGTAAAAAGGAAAAAAAAGTCAACGAGAGAAATAAAATATAATAAATTATTGTACAGAGAAAAATTATTAGTAAAATATGTTGAAAATATTTGTGATACAATTAGAGAGTTTTGAGAGAATGAATGACGTTTGAAATATTTTGTGTTGTTTGTTTATATCACGATTATTTTAACATAAATCGAAATAGCGTTGTTAAATGTCGTCCTTGCTACGTTTTAATGAAAACAATTAAGAGAGTGAGTAAGTAGGATCGTCGGTTAAATTTGGCAACATAACATTTAGTATATGTATGAATGTGTGTGTGTGTATGTGTGTGTTAGTGATATTGACTTCGCACCTATCCTGGGGTTCATACATCGCGATGAGAATTTATAGTTATATTGAAAAACAAAATGAATATCGTTCGTCCTTTCTATCGTCATCATCGTCGTTGTCGTCGTTGGTGTTGTGTTGTCCCGGGTATTTGGGATTGATCATAAAAGCAAACAATGACGCGTTGATTGAAAGGATGATCATCCATCGATTCGCATTTATTCATATAGCGAGGTGTAGGAGGAGGAAGTGATAAAAGAGAGAGACAGAATAGGAGGTGGGGGATGATCAGCGAATGAGCTGGAAGAGTTCGGGGTTGAGTATGTTACACAACGGAATTAATTTTATTTAATTATCCGGATACGCGTATGTGTTCGATGATGAAACGAATTTCCAAAGTGTCCGAGAGAGTAAAGAGAGAGAGAAAGAGAGAAAATGGATGAACGTGGGTGTTATTTGTGTCTGGTTTGACGTCGAGGTCTATTAAAAAGTGAAATTATTGGTAATCCTGTCTTTGATTCTTTTTTTTTTTATTATTTTTTTTTTCTATAGTTATCGTCATTGCGTTTATGGAATTGTGAAGTGAATATGATTTCATTGAATATCTAAATGTGAATTAAATATATATGTGACGGATTAATTCGTATATTAATGAAATAACAGTTATACCTGAAATAACTAGACGTTTTTGAGATAACATAAAAGGAATTTTATGATATTCTAAAAATAATAGTTTTAGAAAATTTAGTTTATTTTAGTTTATTTAAGGTTTGTTTTTCTTCTTACAAAAATCTTAGTTGTTATCTTTCTTTTTTACTTTGAATTCTTAATAATTTATATTATATATAATGTGTAATATAGATAATATATATATAATTAAAAATATATTATTAAATATATATTTATATTTATCAATATAACAATATATATATATAATTATTAAGTTATATTTATATATATTTTATTAAATTCTACATATAATATATATAAAATATATTAACATTATATAATATTATATTATAATATAAGTTAATATAAACTTATATAAAAAATCATTATATTAACTTATATTAACTATTAACTAATATTATATAAACTAATATAAACTACATATATATAATAGTTCTATTATAATATAATATATTATATATAGAATTTAATAAAATATATTTAACAACACAATATTTAAAATAAAAATTACTATAATTTCCATATTACAGAAAACTTAAACTTTTTATAAAAATCTTTGTAATAACTAATTTCTTTTTTCTTTTAATAGAAACCCATCTTTTCCAAGCCTAATAATAAAAATTATCAAACAATATAGATACCATTTTATAATACACGTTTTACCTAAATAATATATCTAAAATAAAAATAAAAAGATACAAATATCATTTAATAAAATATATAACATAATATAATCTTTGATGAAGAGAGGGTTGCTAGAAAGGTGAAAAGTGAAACTAGTTAATCAGAGTACTTCCTAGGTGTATATACTTGATAAGGGTTGGGCAGTCAGGAAAGGACGATTAAATTTTCGTGGAAGTTACGAATGCAACGATCCGTAACTCTATTTGAAGCAAGGGAGATAGAAATAGAAAGAGAGAGAAAGGGGAGATAGAAGATCGTGGACATTGAGTGGCAGGAAAAGGACAACATTAAGCGTTGGTGGCAGCCAAAAGGCAGCACAGAAGGGCTATGACGTTATATCCGTTTGCGATGGTTCTTGTACTTGCTCATCGAATCATTTTGGTTATCCGTTTTACAAAAATATAATAAACGTGTTTTTGATTCTCAATTTTTGCAATGTGTGTACGTACAATAATTTTGCGACCCTTCTTCCAGGGTAGCGTTAAACGATTTTTAACCCTTTTTGCCAGTTGGATTTTATTCTATCGTTGGTATTCGGCCAAATCGAAATTTATTCGCAGGGGCCATATGCGTGTGATCTGTACATCCATGTAAATGTCCCCTTCCCTCTCTACATCCACTCTATCTCACTGTGTTTTCCACTAACGCATAAACCCAACAAATTGCCCATCTTTTTTCTCTCTCTCTCTCTCTCTCTCTCGATTTTTCTCTTTTTTTATTTATTTATTTTTTTTCATTATACGATAAATACTTCGTATAACTCTTTATAAAGCTTCCAGTTTGATTATTAATTCAACGATAAAATGTACCTTTGATAAATATACGAATAATATATTTAGATATATATATGTATATATATGTATGTGTGTTGATATAATATTCGAATATTAGGAACATTTTTTGTTGAATATGCCATATTATTATTGTACAAAGTATTGATATTAAATTTTGAAATAGTTTAGAACTAGTATTATTTTACTTTAAAGAGTTACCACATGAATATAACTAGAATTTGGAATTTCTAATAGGAGAAAATGATCTTTCAAGATTTATATTTTGGTAAAATAATATTGAAATTTTCAGTTATTTCATATTTGAATAAACTATTACGTAATTTGTTATTAATAAACCTTATACCCATTGATCTAAAAAAAAAATATTCGTTCAATCAATAATGTTTCGTTATTGTTTTCAGTTTTCTTTATAAAACTTGATCGTATTTACAAAGTATGGGGAAAAATAGATGAAAAGAAACAAGAAGAAGAAGAAGAAGAAGAAGAAGAAGAAGAAGAAGAAGAAGAAGAAGAAGAAGAAGAAGAAGAGGAAAAGTGTTAACTGAATTTGAATAGGCAATCATAAAGAATAGATACCAGTGTATTGGTTAGTTCATCGACAACACTTTTCATGGGTTTCCTCTAAAAGAGGAATTTTTATTCTCATAGTATTCGATAACGAAGCAAGCTTTGACGCCATTCTATCGGAGGAGTGGGTGGATGGTGGGGTACCTTGGAGAACGTTGTTTGTCCAGTCAACTTGCTTCGTTTCGAATTCTCTTTTCCTCTTCCAGAAATGGAGAAAAGCAGACACGAGTAGATATAGGTTTTCCTTGTCTTCCCCTCCCCACACTCCAAACCCTCTTCTGTTCTTCCTCTTTTACTCTTTTCTCTCCCTCGGATCCATGTGTGCAACATTTGTAGTAGTAGTAGTAGTGAAGCTCGTTCCAGTTCTATCTCGAGCGAGTGCAATTTTTCCTCATCCATCCGTGAAACGTGAATTTCACGCTGCACGGGACAATGGTG
The DNA here is from genome assembly GCF_049000335.1 of Polistes dominula. Classification (NCBI taxonomy): domain Eukaryota; kingdom Metazoa; phylum Arthropoda; class Insecta; order Hymenoptera; family Vespidae; genus Polistes; species Polistes dominula. The sequence goes on from NW_028301040.1 coordinate 5,002,473, forward strand.
TACGATCCTCAAAGTGATCGAAGCTTTTGTTATCCATTCGAATGATTTCATTGGGTCATCCTAACCGATCGGACGATCGCACGCAATTAGCGTTACCGCAACGAGAAAACTCGCTTCTGGATTTTATCCGAATTTCTCTCTTTATCTTTTTTCTCTTCTCTTCTCTTCTCTAATTTTTCTTTTTTCTTGTTTTATATTGGATCAATTTCAAAAAAAAAAGAGCAAGAAAAAAATTAAAAGATAACGTTATTCTTTCCTCTCTTCCCTTTTTTATTTTTTCCCTGGTTGATAAACTAAACAAGAATAAAAATTTTCCTTCGTTCGTTCTCTTGTATTTCTCAATTTTGTTGTTGTTTTTTATTTGAAAAGGGGGAATAATTATATCTATGAGTTAAAAAAAATAATAAAAATAAATATATTTATATATTTATTTGTAATTCGCGTATTTTATATATATATATTATTTATTTGATATATTTGGAATAACATATATTCATATAGAAAATATATAAAGTATATAAAATATATTTTATAATTTATATAAATATTATTTATATTATATATATTTTAATTAATATTATATTATATATATTTATTTATTATAAGGTAGTAAAAGTAAGTAAGTAATATAATATATTACACATATATTAACTATATATATATTAATATTATATATATATATATAATAGTAATTTAAATTAATATAAAATATAATATATATAAATTACGTGAGTTACAGTGTTTTAATAAAAAAAACATAGTAAAAATGTGCTTGTTTTTTTCTTATAGCTCAAAATTATTTCTCGCATATCTTCTCGTAGTTTTACTCTCCCTCATGAAAAAAATAGTCTTTTGGTAGTCTCACAGAGACACAGAGAAAATAGAATAAGTAAGAGGAAAGGATTATTCTAGCATAATCACGAATTGAAATTCGAAGAAAAGTCGACAGTTCCTCATTTTTTTTTATTAAAATTCGCTGAGTCGTGTTCGAGGAGGAAACTAGATAGGTATGTAGGTAGATAGATAGGTAAGTAACTAGGTAGGAAGGTACCTAACTTGATATCTAACTACTTACCTACGTTGAACTAATTTCACTTCTTCTTCTTCCAACCAAAATGACGAGAATAATAAGAATAGAAAATAATTATATGTAACATAAAAAAAAAAAAAAAAAAAAAAATAAGAAGAAAAGGAACACAATTGATCGTTGAGTTTTTTTTAACACTTAGAGTGCTATCGACGCATATATGTGTTTGTTAATATTAATGTAAAATAATATAATGTTTTTCAGAAAGAAAAACTTTAATTATTAAATATAATTTATTATTAATAAATTATTCCGTTCCTACAAAACATTTTAGTTAAAAGTATTCAGCACTGAAAGGGTTAATTCGTAATCGATCGAGCGAAGAAAGTCGAAAACTAGCGAAAATAAAAGAAAGGAAAGGAAAGGGTGGGATGAAGGGGTGTTCGTTCAGCTTATTGTTTGCTATTCTACTGCTGACTCGCTTCATCACCCCTTTCGTGTGTATGTGTTACCCTTCTATGGAACAAGCAATAAGCAAGCAGCATGCAACAGCGAGACTAAGGGTGGGGGAGAGGGATTCGGTCTCGTATTAAGGCAGGTGTTTCGCTACGGTTGAATAAGAGGGAGCTTGTTCGTATTATATTCGCGTCAAAGGAACCGGATATAAGGACAGGTCATGGATGGTGAGCAACAGCAGGTAGTAGTACCGGTAGTATTCGGTATTCCGCTTTCCTACAGTGGTTTGCTTCGGATGCCTTCGCTCGCTGATTGTGAGTCTGGTTTACCGAGGTATTCAACTTGCAAGAGACCTATGGACCAACCATCGTCGGATTGCGATCCATAATCTCACTTGCCCCTATGTATTTCCTGTTTCACTCTCTCTCACTCACTCACTCACTCACTCACTCACTCACTCACTCACTCATTCTACTCATTCATATTCCACGTAAAAGGGGAAATAATACCATAGGATTTATTTTCATTCTGTCTCAATTAAAATTCAAACGAATTATTTCATTTGATTTTTGTGTTTTATAAAAGTCATTTCAAAATATCCAAATATATATATATATATTGGAGAATCTTCTCGATAAAAATATATAAATGAATGAATTTTAATGTTTCCATGGAAAAACTTTATAGAATTTTTATTAGATTGTATTTTTTTTTATTATTAGTCTATAAATAATGTAGGTCAAACGATAACTGTGAGGGTTTATGAAAACGTCCTTCTTTTTTTATGTTCATTGTGAGATAGTGGTTTTAATTAATCGAATAAAAAAAAAGTTGAGAGAAAGTTTATTGGGGTAAAAAAGAAAAGAATAAGATATTCATGAACAGTAAGAAATATATTTAGTAATTAAACAGGTACTCGGTTGTATTTTATTTTTTTTTTTATTTAGTATAAAGTCGTGGGTTGAAGGAATAGAGAGAAAAGACGTTGTCTTTCAAAGCTTGGAAGAAAGCGAACGTCGTTTTCCCATAACCCATTAAACTTTTCCTCGTCGAGGGAAATCCAAATCGTCGAGGTGGAAAGGCAAACAAGTAAAATCGGACGAAACAGAAGTGAAGCTTCTCTTTTCTTCTCTTTCTATTTTCAGTATTGCGATTGGTTGCTACGAAGAGAAAAGCATGGAAGTAAGTAGTTGCGTTGAGAACAACGAAAGAAAAGAAATAAAAATAAAAAGTTTTCTTTGCAAGGAAACGAAAGGAAAGGAAATTCAAGGAAAGGCAGGCATGGCAACTGCGAGAAACTGAAATCGTAACAACTTTTAACCGGCTTTCTCTGAAGTTACCAATTTAATAGGCAACAGATTTTCCTTTGGAATGCAAGTGTAAGTGACGTCTCAAGATCAGAGAAGATCGTAAATCATCTTTATGAATGTACCGCGTTATCTATACGCGTCTTTATTTATATATACCTATATATACACGTGAAAAGACGCAAAGCGTATTCTCGAGGTACTCGAGTGTGAACTTTCGAGACTACATCGGTGAAGAAACAATAACATCTCACGGATGAAAACCACGTTTATTACCTTTTCGAACAAATGGCATTGTCGTCGTTTAGTTCCGTTGCGATTACGACACCGATGCTGCCATTGATCAAATTAATTCTCTCTCTCTCTCTCTCACACACACTTTCTTCTCTTTCGTGTTTATAGTCGTAGTACCACCATTCCCTCTCTTTATTTTCCCCTTCGTTTCATCTGTGAATTTCTCTTCTAACTAATTGTTATTTTTCCAGTCATATTTCTCTTTACATATCCAATTGTTTTTTATGAAACTCGTAAAATGAACAAATTGTCATCGAATTGGGTTAAACTAAAACTTTGAATACTTTTAACATGCGTTGAACGCCACGCCCATTTTTAAGGAAGTCCCCGTCAGGCCATGCGTGTCAATTAGTAGGGCCATTGTTTCTTATTGTAGCAGAAACTTATATGTTTACCGTGTTTTCATGAAATCCATTAATCCTATAATGAGTCAAAATTAAATAAATTTTAAATCAATTTTCTGTAATTCCATAAAACAGTGTAAATTTTATATCATGTTATACACTGTCAGTCACATCTGACTGACGCAGCCTAAACAAAAATCTAGTGTCAGTCACCGATAGCTGACGTGGCGCTGAACGTGTCAAATGCATCTTTTCTTTATGCATACTTGTCAAAGGTTAGCTACTTAGGTAAGATGTGTTTATCTAGGGAGTATACATTTGTTGTCGAAGATAATAGCCGTGGAAGTGAGATATTTAGATAGACTAAGAGTTGCGTAATCACAAATTACGTAAAAGAGAGAGAGAGAGAGAGAGAGAGAGAGAGAGAGAAGTTTGGAGGACGCATTTCGAAACTCTCTCTTGCTAGGTTTATTTCGAATAGGATACGTATACAGTGCATCGATTGCAACTAACATCAGACAAAGTAACCAAACTGATAGGGATCGACGTAACTTCTCGTCGCAACTTGGCTACACGACTAATCACTTCGTACCATTAGTATATTATGAGAAAAGTTATTTCTCCTAACACCCACCCTCCACCCCCCTCATCTCTTCTATCTCTAAATTATTAAACACTGTACATACGTTCTCAATTCAATAAACATTTGAATCCCTTCGATTTATATAACACAGAAAAAGATCAGATGATACTTTATCAAGTATCCTAATTATCCACGAGTAAAGAATAATAAATCTTATCGAATAAGAAAAAAAAAGAAAGGTTAGAAGTAAAAAATAAAGTTCGTCTATTAACTACTCATTCAAAGTTTATCCGTCCCGATTCGTCAGCTGAAAATCTTGTCCTAATTAAAGTTTTAGCTAGGATAGAGGTAACGCTAGCCTCGTTTCTAACCTCACTTATTCTACTTCTTATGTTAGTGTGCCGTTGGTATACTTTAGAGAGATGAGAGGAGAGGAGTATAGAACGTACATGGAAAACTTACTAACATGTATGTGACTCTCGGTTAATTTTGGGAGAGACGAAGAGAGAAAAGGGCAACGGGGATTGACGGGGGGGGGAAGTAAAAGGAGTATTCGCTGCTTGCAGATAGTAGTAGTAGTAGTAGTAGTAGTAGTAGTAGGTGGGTGCTAATTATCAAGATCTCTCCCTATCGCGCGAGGAAAGTTGCTCGGGGAGAAGCGATTACACAGAAACGTGAGTATAAGTAACGCTCGTTATTGTCGTAGAGAGTTCTCCTCACGTACCATGGAAAACCGTGTTGGAATTGTTCTTTCGCTCAATAATAAGTCAGCCTGTTCTCTTTCTATTTCTATTTCTATTTCTAGTTTTCTCTCTTTCTGTGTACTCATATATCTATATATTTATCTCTTTTCTTCACTGATATTTAAGATCTTTCCAAAGTAAATTCGAATACATATATAAAAATTCAGTATTACAATGTTTGTCCACTGATAACTTTAAAATTACTCAATCAAACTTAATAAAATTTGTTTGTATTTTATGTAATTTGTTCCAACTTAGAATATAGGATAATTTTTATCGCAATTATTTTGTATTTTTTATTAGTAATTTAAAGATTTGTTAAGTTATAAGTTATCTAGGTCTCTAGGTACTGGAAGTTTTCGATAGGTGGCTCCGTATTTCAATTTATTTTACGTCACTTGATATAACCTTGCTTTTTCTATTTTTTTCGTGTATTGTTATATCTTTATAGATACTTAATAAACAACTGTAAACTGAACTATACTCAAATATGAGATGAATAGAATATAAAATTAAAAATTGATGTTATTTTATGTTTAATTTCAACTATCCGAAATAATAAGTGAATATTAATTTAGTATAATATTAAAATGAACATATTATAATAGCAATGCTTGACCAGGGCACCTAGTATATATATATTTTATCTAGTTGTATTCGTTAGTTGATCTACGAGCTGCAAAATTTCAGTTTTCACATTTCTTCTCAGTACCTACCATCTCTTACTTGTTTTTTCTCTCAGTTTGATATTGGATTCCATCGTAGCAGACACGTTTGCTCATATTTTTCAACTTTGCCAGGTTGGCACCGAGTTGGTTTTCGTAGTTTTCCAACTGACGGGGCCATGCTCATGGTGGATTGGAAAGGAAAGGAGAAAGAGAGAGAAGAAGAAGAGGGGAGAAAAAAATAAGGGAAGAGAACATTTCCTTGGATAACTTTTGACGATCCATCGATGATAAAAGTTAGCCGAGGTGACGGCAATAAAGGGAAAATGGCGCCTCTGACGTGATGTATAAATAGGTCGTCGGCAACGTTATCTACCTTCGAATAAGTCGACGGAGTCATAGAAATATTCTGACACTTTTTCAAAATCAAATGACGTCTCTTGGATCAAGCGGGGAATTTTGAAATGTTTGGGTAGTGCCTTGGATAAAATTACTTTGCTGCTTCGCGAGAAATATTTCTCTCTTTCACTTTCTTTATCCTTCGCTATATCTCTCTTTTCTCTCTCTCTCTCTCTCTCTCTTTTTGTTATATAATACAACGAAATGCATTTATATTCGATAGAATTTTATTTCAAAGTGATAAAATATACTTAAATCAGGTTGGTAGGGTTTTATTATGATAGTAGTTTCAAAATTTCGTCTGAATTTTGTTGTACGGTGCACAGTTCGATTTACGAATACCAGGGAGGGGACGTTTATCGCTCAACTTTGACTTCTCTTTTCTTCAACGAACGGAAACAAGGTCTTAATAAGTAAATTGATATTGCCCCGCGTAATTATTGCTATAATCAGGCAAGTGGATTATTCCGTTAATGGAACGAACTTCTCGCTCCTGGTTTCGCAACTTTCTAGCGACGATAATGCGTTTTCGTCCGTTCTCTTGGTGTTATTTATCGATTTTCATTGAACCGATGAACGTGCGCGTAGTATAAGTGTGTGCGCTCACAACTTTACATATTTTCATCGGTAATTTTCGATTTCGGATAAAAGCTGACAGGATAGCGTACGATGAAAATGAAATTTATTTTGTATATCTACTATCGACTGAACTTCTAATTAAACTATGAAAAGAATGAAATACGTTAATTAGTTCGATCGTACAATATTATTAATAAATTACACGAGAAATTTCATTTTATTATATCTATATATATCTGGTTAAAAATTATTATATAAATCTATATGACTAATAACGCAATTAAAATATCTTTATATAGAAAAATTCAGTGTTTAAATGTTTGTCCACTAATAACTTTGAAATTACTAAACCGATTTTAATGAAATTTTGTTTATTTTGTGTGATTATTTTCAACTTAGAATATAGGATAATTTTTATCTCGATTATTTGTTATTTTTTATTGATAATTTTAGGATTTATTATTTAAAAGTTATCTAAGTCTCTAGGTACTGGAAGTTTTCAATAGATAGCGCCGTATTTCAATTGATTTCACGTCATATGACATAATCTTACTTTTTCTATTTTTTCGTGTATTATTATTCTATATAATAATGTTATAATTTACTAAATAGTTTAGAATCATATTAAATAAACATTCTATAACAAAAGCATCCAAGCGTTGTATCTTTCTTTTATATAATTTCCAAAATGTAAATAGGATATATTAAATAAAGTGAACATTTCGAGTAGAAATGGAAGAGATAAATGGGAAATGCAGGGTTGAATTGAAGATGGACAAGGGAGATAGGATTAGCAGCATCTGTTTAGAATGCAAGCTTGGCATTTCGGTAGTAGTCCCATTGGCCCCGAACGAACACGACGTTCGTCGTCGTCGTAGTTGTCGATGGCGTTTCCGATGGCGTTTCCGATGCATCATCCAAGCTATACGAACCTACAACAGCATCGTCGCTAATTGATTGGCACGTCTCTATCGCGTGGCGTCGCGACGCCTGGGACCACTGACTAAAGCGACTAAACGCTTGCGAAGGGACCTGTGAACAAACTGAGAGAGAGAATTTGTTATACTCCTGACACATGAACCGATAGTATACATACACATACGTGTTATTACCGAGTGATCCTTGTTCAAAATAATTAAAAGTACATCGATCTAATATCCATTTTTGTTAAATGTTAATGAAACTATCAATATTTGTTCATATTAAAATTTCAATCTAAAATTTGAACAATGTAATTCACATACGGTTGTTAGAGATTCTATTATTAGACTCTTAAGGCAGACATGATTAAAATAAATCATAAAAAAAAATACTTAAGGCGATTAAATGTTAAAGAAAAGTATATATATATATGTATAAAAAGAGAAAGAGAGAAAGAGAGAGAAGGGTATAGAGGGGGAGTCTGAAACTATAGTGAAACTACAAACTAATTTAGTAGGCAAATGAAGTTGAATATTTAAAAGGTCCGCACCCGATGATCGATATCGGCTCAAGTATATTTAACAATTGCATGTTAAAATGTAAAATATTGAAAGTGTAAAGTAATCTAGGGAAACGAATAAAGATGAATATTGAAATAAATTTGAAACAAAAAAAAAAATATTCTCGAGATATATCTGTGTGTATATTTAATATTATATATATATATATATATAAACGATGCTTTTGTCTTGACGCATATATAGATATTTAGCATACTCGCTGATCATCCGGCCATCACCGTAGCTTATTACCATTGAAATAGGCTCGCTCGTTCGCGTGTCGTCCTATGCCTGTCCCAACTCGCGTGACAGGCCCTGTCGGTGGTGCCGCTTCGACGTGCATAATAAAGTTCACTGTCGTACACTTCCTCACGGACGACGAGAGAGAAACGTTCTGAGCTTTTGTGTTGGTGTAGTTGGAGTAGGCTCTGACGGTACACGACGAACGGAAATGTGACTTGTGTATATATCTATAGGGTGTCCTCCAATTTATTCATTTCATTTCTATCTAACATTTATTCTCTTTTACGTTCTTATAAATCATTCAAAGACAAATATTTATATCATATAATGTTTTGAGAATAATTTCGTGTAGATTTTAAGAATACGATATGGATTTGTATTATCGTGTTTATCACAATTAATAAGATAATCAAGACGAATGAAGTTATATATTTTGGAACACCTAGTAGATGGCGAGAAAGCTTCAGGAAGAAGAGGCTTGCTTGCTATAGTTGCCGTCAGGGAAGTTACAGTAGAGAAGGGGTGAAATAGGGGTGGGTGGGTGGTTTATCCGCAGTACAGACTCGAGCAACGTACTAACGTTCTGCTTCTTCTCTCTTACGTCAGGACGCGAGACGTTTCTTTCTGTCTATCTATATATATCTATATATATATGTATATATATATATATATCTCGTTCTCTTCTTGGCCCTATCTCTACCTATCTATCTATCTCTTTCGTGGTTTTACGTGTCTAGGAATATTTACTACGAAAGAGAGTGGGTTGGGAGGAGGGAGGGAGAGGGGTGGGAGGAGATTCGAATCTAAGCTGTCATCGACTTTTTCCTCAATGCTTCTCCGACGATTACCTCTTTTCCTTTTCTTTTTTTATTTTTTTTTATTTTTTTGTTGTTGTACTTGTCGTTTATTTATTGTATCGTCGAACTGGTTGAGTTACGACGAGAATAGCACGTCCTTGCCTATTGCCATACTATCGAGAATTTATTTTCCGAAGCTTTTCCAAGCGTACCTTAAAGTTTATCGAGTTTTCCTCTTTTGAAGAGACGTTCCTCTCTCTCTGTCTGTCTGTCTCTCTCTCACTTTCTTTCGTATGGGGAAAAAATAGAATGAGCGAAATCGTTTCGATTTTTGTCTGGTTTTTATTTTCTTTTTATTCCCTTGTCTTTTTTTTTTCAGCATGAAATATTCGTTCTAGCGATAGAAACCAACGGGATTCCAGAGCGAGAAGAAAAAAAAATTTAAAAAAAAAGAGAGAAAGGTGGATAGGCAGGCAGGCAGGCAGGCGGAGATCCTAGATTACCAAACATTTCCATTCCTGACGCGAATTTCCTTCTTTTATCGGAAGCTCGTTATAGGGGATGATCAGCATCGTTAAATCGTATCAACGTTAAAATACTGTTTTCTGACAGTTTATCGTATTCGATGAATTTGGTTCATATTTCAATGTTTGAAAATATTTATATATATATTATATTTATTATTATAATATATATTTTTTTAATTTCAAAGTAAAGTTTGTAATTTTGTATGATGATGGTGATGGTCCCAGGATTTGTGAATTTAATTGTAAAGAATGTTAAGAATTTATCATCGAATATTTTTTTATTTGTTTGATTGCCATTCGATTGCAATGCAAATAATTATTTTGATTTTATGATTAAATACGTAAAATAATGAAGAGAAAATTGATGACCGATCTTTTTTTTTTTCCTATCCCCTAAGATTATTTAAATGTCATGCGAATGGGGTGGAATAAACGTGAAAAGATCAACAACGATTGCTATCGGCTATAGTAGTTTGTATTCGTTTTCGTAACGACACTTTTACGTGACATTCTTCCCGTACTCATCTAATCTTTCATTCGATTTACGAGGAATAAAGCCAAGGTGGAAGTGTATTTATGAAACTTATTGCCTTACCAAGGTTCTTGTTGTCTCTTTTACTCTCACTCTTCTATAGGTTTAAAGAAGGGTTTTCTTTATTCCTAACATCTCATCTGTTATCACGACCAAACGTCGTTGATCTTATCACTATCCTATAAAAATCTTTCCTATAAAGTGTAAGAGATCTTTAAGAAAAATATACTTTGCATCATAGCATATTATTATTGCAATATTGTTATCGGTTTCTTCGGATTTTTTATTTTTAGTTGTGTAGGTTTTTTGTAATTTCATGTTTTATTTTTATTATATATGTTATACAATATATAATTTTAATATAAATATAATAAAATATCAATTAATAATTAATATATTGGGTTGGCAAGTAAATAATTGCGGATTTTACCAATAGGTGGTTTTTTAAAATTAACAATGACTTAATTGCCAACCCAATATATTATATTTCATTTTGTATTATATTACTTTGTATATTATATAAATTATAATATATATATATATATATATATATATATATATATATATATATATATATTTTTTTTTTTTTATTATAAATAATTTCTAAATGAATAAATAAAATATTTTTTTTTTCAAAATACACTCTGTGAAAGAAATTATAGTTTGACCCAATTAAACCATCCCTGTATAAAAATACATGCTAATGAAAAAAGAAATTACTTTTGACCCATATAATCCTTCTATAAGAATCTTCCCTTATTTTTTCTTTGGTCCTTATCTTATTTTATTTTTCTAATTTTTTTTTTCCAAACTAACAATAAGCAAAAGGGAATATAAAGAATGTGATAGATAGGAAATATAGCAACGAGAAGAGACGCGTTTTTCGAAGCCGCGTAAGCAAAACGACGAAGGGGTAGGTTGCGAAGGGCTTGAAGAAGGGTAGGGCTGGGGGTTTGGGGGGGGAGGTCGTTTTACTTGGATGGAACTCGATCGCGCGTTTCCTTCTTCCCTTTTTCGAACGTCTAACCGGCACCGGCATTAAACCGACGAACGCTTTTCATTCAGACGCGGATCGTCTTCCGCGCCGCCAAGTGGAAACAGAAAGGAAAGAAAAAGAGAGAGATATATAGAGAGGGTTTTGCTGGAAGAAGACACGAAGGGGATGAAACGAACGAAGAAGGAAAAAGAAACACTAAGAAGAAGAAGAAGAAGAAGAAGAAGACCACACCGTGTGCCTGCGTGTGGTGGTGGGAGGTGGATAGGGGGGTGGGGATGGAATGAACTTCGAAACATTGAATTTAAAGTCGATTTCGTGAAACTCGTTTTACTCAGAAACACGCCATCTTTAAAAACCCTTATAAAGTTATGTCATTTTAAAATCATTCATAAATGCATAAGCTTATAAAACGTAAATATAGAAGTTTCTATTTTCATTTTTTTTTGGTTTTCTCTTTTTTTTTTTAACACGAAAAATATTACTTTAACGTAGTAGTAAGTTAAAACACATTTTTTTTTAATTTTTTTATTTGGAAATTAATCGAACATCTTCGTTTTAAGTATCAGTAATCTGTTTCTTTTATTTTTTTTCTATTATTTAATATTATATATATATTAACTATTAATTTATATTATAGTATATTATACTTATATTAACTTCATGTATATTAATTATAAATTTTTATAATGTAACTTTATATATATATATATATATATATATATATATATATATATATATATATATATATATATATATATATATAACCCTATTTTTTTTTCGCGAATAAATAATAAAAAGTAAAGTAAGAATATTGGTATAGAAAAAATCCTTTTTTCAAACTTTAATAAAAAACAAAAATATAAACATCCACCCTTGTATTTTCGCCTATTATATTAAAATCGATAAGCTCGTATTTTATAATTCCACTTACTTATTTTTGGTATTATATTTAAAAAAAAAAATTAAAATAGGAGAATTATATTTATAATAATTGAATTTAATGAAACAATATGATAGAAAAAAAACTGTAGATAAAATAATGTGAAAGTTAGCACACATATTCTTTGTTAAAAAGAGTGTGTTTTAATTTCACACATATTCGCGTATAAAGTTTATAGAACGTTAGAATGAGTAAGACGTAAAGAAGAAGGAAAAGGAGGAGGAGGATGAGAAGAAGGATGAGGAGGAGGACGATGCATTCGGGCGACACGAAAATGTCGCGAAAACGAGGTCGAGACGGTTGGACGTTTTAAATGTGAATGTAGGATAACTCAACGTGGTGCTGCTGCTGCTACTACTATTAGAGGGGTGTACCAACCCTCCCGTCACTCTTTTTACCCATTGTCGTCGTCGTCGTCGTTGCCATCGTCGTCATCGTCTTCGTCGTCGTCATGGAACGCTGGTTAGGATAGCCTGTAAAACTTTTAAGCCATGCTATCAAATTACCATTCCCCCTCTGTGAGACCAACTTTCGCGAACGAGACATTTTCCAAGTACCCCAAAAGATATTGTCTCTCTCTCTATATATATATATCTCTTTTTTATCCCCTCTCCCACCATAAAAAAGTAGATTTCTCGAGCATTTTTTTACTACCCCCAACCCTCTCAAGATAATTCAATCAGACCAAAACATTCTCATCCAACGTTATGAATCAAATAAAATAAACTAACTCTACAATAATAATAATAATAATAATAATAAACAATTGTAGTTTCAAAAAAGAGGTGAAGAAGAAAGAAATTATCTTTCAATTATCCTTTACAGGGATGAAATAATCGTTGAATATCGTTGGGAAAATGGATATCATCCCCCATTCTTGTTTGCTGTTTCAAATGTATATAAGTCTCTGTATTGGTACATTAGTATTTCATAGAGTTAAAAAAGAAAAAAGTAAAGATAGATAGATAGATAGATAGATAGATAGATAGATGGAAAGAGCTTACAAAGCAACCTTTCGATCTAAAGGGCCGATTACACTAATTGGGCTTTCACTCGAGTTAGTAATGGCAAGCATAAATACAACGTTAGGATACTACTACTCGGTTTAAGCTTATCGAGCATGTCGTTGGCATCGTATCGCATAGCATACCATAGTGTACAGTATAGCATCAGCATCAGCATCGTTCGCGGAAATTAAAAGCTCTCCCGTTTAATTATCAACTCTTTTCGCTCGAGCACATATTTGCTCCAACGACGATAGTCTCGCTCGCTCAGCTTTTTTTTTCTTTTCTTTTTATTTTTCTTCTCTCTTTGACTTTCCGATAATGATACTGCTTCTTAATAAGTCGACGAACGATATACTCGTAATTTCTTTCGCGTTGTATTCATAAAATTAAGGTCATTGTATATATATATTACAGTATATATGTATATACAGTAAAAAAGAACAAATTAAAAAATAAAAAAGCAACGAAGAGAGAAAGAGATAGAACGATATTAAAACGCGTCCAGTCTCGATCTCGAATATATATCGAGGACGTATTTTTTTTTCTTTTTTTTTTTTTACGTTGGTATTTCGAAAATATACGACCCTTTCGAAGCGGGTTTGGCAAGCTCGGAAAGCTCCAGGAAAAAAAAGTGAGCTTTGAAGGGGGAAGGGAAAGGGGTTTGAGTTAGGAAACGCGGTCGAGTTTCGAACGACCACACACGACCACGACCAAAATTCGATCTATCCTATACATATACGTGTGAATATCTGTCTCTCTCTCACTCGTGTGTGTGTGTGAGTTTCTCTGTCGATGGAAGAGTCCCTCCTCTGTCTGCTGTTGCTTGCCGTTCGGTTGTATGTGTGTTAGTGAAACGGATGTCCGTTCGACCTTTGACCCCTGTGCTGCAAGGGTGGTTCTAGCCAATTCCCAGCCCCCTCCAGCCCTCCTCATCTACTCCCTTCGTTTTAGCACAGACACACACAAAACGTGTTGGTGCTAGCCAGAGACAGAGATAGAGAGAGTAAAATGTGGGGTGGGAATGGGGTGGTAGAGGTAGGGAGATAGATAGAGTGTGTGTTCCCAAGCAGAGCAACGATTCCACGTTGTTCTACTTCGCGATGCGCGCCACGTACACGACGTATTAACGATTTATCCTCCTACACGTATGGCGATAACAATTTATGCCGTGTGTCGCGTGCGGCCGTGCATTCTGCATAAATGTTAAACGCCAGAGTACCCCACCACCAATGTTTACTCTACGTTCCTCGACTTAACGCACATTTCTTCGTATGTGTGTATGTTAGTTGTTCTTTTATATCAGAATGGTTAACTTTATTTCTTTTTTTTTGTTCGTACTCGTTACTACCATTTCTAAATCTTATTGTATCATTTTATTATGATTTAAATTGCTTAGGTATATTTTCTGATTTTTATTTTTTTTTATTATACGAGTCGTTTATTTTGAAAGTGGACCCAAGTTCCATCGTAGATAACGTAAAAAATATATTATTTCTAAAATAATATATTAATTATGTTAATTGAAATATTAAATTTGGCATCTTTAGAAATCGAAAATTTATTATTCTACTATAAAATATAATAAAATATATATAATAAAATTTTATCATATATGTATATATATATAGTAAAATAATAAATTTATATATATATGTTATATGTTATTTATATTTATTTTTAATCTCTAACGTAAAATCCTTGAATATAACGCAACCCACGATTCTAATGTAAATGGACTTAGGTCAGTTTCAAAAATAAACCACTCTTATTATCGTATTTCGCGTGACAAAATACACGATAAAAGAAACAATTGTTGCTATATATATACATACATGTAACGCGTGCATTTTAATCGAGCCTGTTATTTAATGTTTCTTTGAATAGAATAAGAAAAAAAAATAGTAAATGGATGAAAGTTTCGTGCATAAGTTGGTTATATTAACACCATAATTATCAGATGTCGTATAATCATTGTTCGTGTATTAATACGAGGTCATTTGAGAGTACTACTACCCCTTTTGTATGTTCGTATATGTATTCCTGCCAATTTGTTGAGAATAATAGGGTAGATGGGTGGATGGAGGGTAAGGGTGTTCTTTTCTAGCGTTCGTTTGGGCTGCTGCTCCATTTTGTCCGAGGTAAAATTAAAGGGTGCAAGAACATAGACAAAGTACACGGGTGGGGGTGGTTGGGGGTGGAAAGCTTAGGTTGATGGAACTTTTATAGCTTTAAACTCACCGAACGTTCTCTGGTTCACACGTTCTAGTATTCTACTAGCGATCAAGTAGTTCCATTTCTTTTCTTCTACATTTTCTTCGATAAAAAAAAAAAACAAACGTTTCCGTTTCGTTTACTCAAAAAAAAAAAAAGTAAAACCAAATGTTTTATAATATGCGGTTAAACAGATATTTAAACATTTATTTTTTTCATATTTTTACTTTGTTTTATACATTTTTAAATTAAAATACGTCTAGCTGTGTTTCGTGGTTCAAAAAGTGGTTCGTTAAAACTAAAAAAAAAAATGCAATAAAATTGTTTAATTTTTTATCAAAAAAGTTGTTATCAAGGTATTTTTTGCGTTGTAAATAATTTTGCAGAGGTTATTATTATCCTTTTTTTTTTATCGCGCGTAACGTTAACTTTAATTACCTTAATTTGCTTGTTATTCTCGAGATGGGTTTATATACATGTTAATTTGATAGGTAGACCCATGGTTATATTTGAAAATCACATTTTCTCGTCCCTCCCTATTATCCTATCGCTTCTTGTAATTCGCGACTTTATTATATTACGTTGCGCGTGCATCGATCTATCCTATATACGTGTCATATATATATATATATATATATAATTTATATAATACATACATATATATGTACATAGTTACATATAGAAGCGTGTAACGTTTTCATAAAGTCAAGCGATATTTGCGAGCTTAATAGCGAACATGAGTGCTTGTATTTACCCAAAACGTATCCTTTTACTTCCATTAGCGAATAGTAATCGAAGTAAATGAGCAGTTTTCTCGAACGCTTTACCATCAATTATTGCTAATTCATTTAAAAGTTTATTTTGTATTTTCAAAGTGCGACGACCAGAAAAAAGAAATCAAAAATATACGCAATTGGAAAAAAGATCAAATAAATATTGATATTATTTTATTTTTATTTTTTATTTTCACGTTTGTTCAACAAATAACAAATTTCAACAAATTATATATATATATATACACTTTATAAATATCGGTTTTTTTTTATTGGACGAATTATCAAAAGGACGATTGTGTAAATTTGCTTTTGGTTGTTTTTTTTTTTTTATTTTTCCCATCTACAAAAATAAAACAAAGTAAAAAGTAACAGGAATATATCGTTGAAATTGATTTTTTTTTTTAAGTATTATTTCTTATATATATATATATATATATATATATATATATATATATATACGCTTTATAAATATTATCGAATTTTTTTTTCGTCTGACAAATTATCAAAAGATTTTTTTTTATTTTTCCCATCTAAAAAAAAAAAAAACAAAAACAAAAGTAAAGTAAAAAGGTAATAGGAATATATCGTTGAAATTGATTTTTTTTTTGTGTTGCTATTATTTCTCTTTTCTTTTGTTAATCGTAGTCGGTTCGATAGAAATTTATCACGAATATGACGTATGAGATCCTTGGTGTGCCGTCGACATTTCCGATCAAAGAACGATAATTGAAATGGTTCTCCTTTTCCCCCAAATCCCGTTGGGGGGATGATGCTTTTGCAGTTGAAGCAGCATTCTAACTGATGAATCCACCACGGTACGATGTTACCCGTAGAAAGACTGACTCTGACTGAGTAAGAAAGAAAGATAGATAGATAGATAGATAGATAGATAGATAGATAGATAGAAAGATAGATAGGTAGATAGATAGATATCATAGTTGGCCCAGATTCAGCTTTGGAAAGCTTCATGGTAGATTATTCATTTTTCTCTTCGTTCACGAAAAGGGATTCCTCCTCTTCTATATTTTCTCTTTCTCTTTCTTTTTCTCTTTTCCTTTTATGTCTGGCTCGAATTTCGCATAAACAAAAAAATATAGGGAGAGAGAGAGAGAACAAACAATCTTTGCACGTAGACAAAAATAAATCAAACAATCTCGTTGTCTTATTTTTTGATTTACGTATATTATTTTTATCAAACTTTATTTAATTGTTTGTTAATAATTGTTTAGTGAAAATAATTTGAATATAGAAAAAAAATTGATCAATTGGTAGTTAAATTATAAATAAAATAAAATAAAAGAAATTGTATGTGTGTATGTGTGTGTGGTGTATCATTTGAAGTGAAAATAATTTCAACAGAGAGAACATTGGTCATTTGATAGTTAAATTATAAATAATAAATAAAAAAGATGAAATAATAATAACGTTATCTTATTTTTTATTTACGTATATTATTTTTATCTCATTTGAATTACTTGTGTGTTAAACACACTAACTGTTTAGTGAACATAATTTCAATAGAAAGAAAATGGATCATTTGTTAGTGAAAATATAAATAATAAAATAAAGAAAAAGATATTATATCATTTTTTTTTTTTTTTAATCTTTTTTCAAAATGTATAAACGATTTTATAATGAACACAACTTGTTTTTCTTTTATTTTCTTTTTAACTTTTCTCGATTTCACTATCTCTATCATTTATATCGTATATAGGAAACCTAGACGAACGAATGAACGAACGAGAATCGTATTTGTCGTCAAATAAACTCTAAAGGATTCCTTTCCTGGCACGAGGCAAGGATTTACAGTTTGCCGTAAAAGCGTTCTGAACGTCAATAAGCTTTCTATTATCGCTATCTCTTTTACTTTCTTACTTTCTTTCTTTCTTTCCTTCTTTCTTTCTTTCTTCCTTTTCCAAACGAAATCTCTTTCATTCTTTCTCGATCAAATCTTTCATTTATTTTCATTTACTTCTCGGTAGTAAAATTGATGATACACGTATTTTAAATAATAATTAATTAACATAATGACCTATTTACATAAATATAAAAATAATAATAATAATAATAATAATAATAATAATAATCACATCACTAGAGAAGATAAAAAAGTTATTTAATATTAACACTAGATTTACGGATATTTTGTTGAATATTTTTAAATGACTTACAAACATTGTTTAAATGAAGGATTGAATAAGAGGTAGGAATTAATATTTAAATATTCTATAATATAATAATAATTATATTATAATATTATATAGTAATAATTATATATTCTAATAAATAATAAATATTAATTATATTGTTATAATATAATAATATTCAAATCGGTTTAATTCGTAAATCTAGTGGTCAATTAAAATTAATATTTAAATTATATTTTTATTACGTAAATAAAAAGCATCATATAATCTAAAAAAATAATATTTAAGTTTTATACACATATGTGTAGCAAAAAAATTTGAAATTGGCTCAGTTCGTAAATCTAGTGTTAAATTAGTAAAATATAAAAATACCCTATGCTACACGAAGAAGAAGTTGTAACAAAATATTTATTACACACACTCGTGATTGAAAAACATAAAAAAAAAAGAGACAAAAAACAAACTGGGTAAACAAAAAGTAAATAAAGAAAACTTACATACACACACACACACACACACACACACACACACACACACACACACACACATACAAACAGAGTTAATGTCGTATGTGTTGGGGGTTCGCTTGGTTATCACTTTTGTTCGTTTTTTTGCAGTTACTTTCGTTAATCCTCTTTGCATTTTATTCGCTTTCACGGCAAACCAACGTCCTAATTCTTTCGGCAAACCGAACGAACGATATCTCACAACACGAACGGAAATTACGATCCAGTTTCCGGTTTGACCCGCGTGCATATCGTCTACCCTTGTCCCACTCCTCACACCCCCCTTGCAACCCCCTTTTCCTATCTCTTTCTTCAACAACATGGCGAATGTATTTCGATTCGGCATAAACCATGTTATCGAACATCTCAATTTTCTACGTTACTCGATTTCGTTCTGTATAAATAAATATACAGTAGGTGCAGAAAGTATTAGTTTTCCGAATTTATTCAACAATAAAATAATAATCTTTTGTTACGTTACATATATCGTAAAAACTTACAAGTATATGTATAAACTCATCGTTTATAAAAACAATTAGTTTAATAAATTACAATTTCACAGATTCAACAAAAAAACAAAACAATAATTTGTTGTTTCATTACATCTATCGTAAAGATTTACAAGAATATGTTTATAAAAAAATTATTTTAACAAATTACAATTTCACATTTTATTTCACAGTGATCGGTGGTACGAGTACTTTCTACACTCAGTGTACATCCAAATAGAGATGATACGGTGTACATACACACATATATGTTTGTTGTGTTTATGTATGTATATGTTAATCGACTTTACAGGTAATATAGATTTTAGGGTCATTTATTTATCTTCTCTCGTGTATATCGGAGATACAAACGTACTCGAAACATAGCCAACTTTTCTATTCGATCTTCGGAGTGGGGATGGGAGGTGGGGTGTTGTTAGTTACATAACGACCTTTAATAAATACATAAACACATGTCGTATTATATACTTAAGAGGAAGAGAGTATTTGCTTTTGGTAATCGAGACAAGCGAGGTCAGAAATCTCATCGAATACAACGAGCGTTCATTAAAAGCCGTGCGCGCGTGCGCTCGTTTGCAAGCTGTGGTGGCATCGAAGACAAACGCGTCAATTAACTCGGTCTTGTCCACCAATTAAAGAAGATGGGAAATGGTTTAATCGTTCGTAATTAAAGAAAGTATGAAGGAACGGTAAGAAAGAGAACTTCTTTCTTTCATTCAACTGTAAGAAAAGTAGCAGCAATCCTCGTACTACTGCATTAGTTCGGTTTAGTTTAGTTTCATTTCTAAATTATTTTTACAAAATATCAAAAATGAAGCGTAAGTTATTTAATAAATTTTTATTTTTTTTTCTATCAATTTTGTATATCTTACACTAATTTTCTATTATATATATATTATTATTATTTATATTTTATTTATTTTATTTTAATTTTATTATGTATTTTATTTTTATTTTATTTATTATTGTATTATTATTATTATTATATATTATATAATTATTAAAAAGTTTTCTTTATAAAAAAAATGGTTGAAATAAAATCGATCGTTAAACGATCGTTAGTCAAATATAAATTCCTTTGATTTTGTTGTTGTTGCTTCTACTGTTCTTGTTGTTGTTGTTGGTATCTATATTTTTTTTTGTTATTCGTATTTTTTTAATCAAAACGAACAAAAAATGAAGATGGTAAAACTGTTTTTTCCTGAGAGAAGAAAAATATAACATACCAACATATGTAGGGTTCAGTTAACGGGCTCTGGACACGTTCGGAACTGTGTAACGAGTTGTATTGGTCTCATTCTCTCTTTCTCTCTCTCTCTCTCTCTCTCTCTCTCTATTTCCTCTTCTTTCTCTCTCTTTCGTACTCGTTCTCATTCCTCGTTCTCTTTTCTGCAATACAACGAATGCATTCGGTCATATACGAACGATATTCGTAGTTAGTCCCTAACGAGCGCTCTCGGTAAATTGAACGACGACAATGAATGTGAACGTGAATACAAGAATTCGTCGTTGGGTTGTCTGTAGAATGTAATAACATTTTTTTTTCTCTCTCTCTCTCTCTGTCTCTCTTATACTTTCTCTTACTCTCTTACCATATCTCTTTTTCCTTTGCTTTCGATTTAGAGTTTAATTACAACTCACTTTTAGACTTCAGTATTTCATTATTTCATTGTCATCAAAAGATCAAAAATTAGTTCATTTAGTATCACTTTTGATGCAATTTTATTAATAATAAAAAGGTATAAGTATAATACATAAGTATATATATGTATATATAATAGATTAATATATACTTATACTTATATTATCTACTTATTATTATATTATTTATAATATTATTTATAATTATAGATAATATGGATTATAGATAATATAGCTTATACTTATAATATCTATTTATATATAATATCTACTTATATATATATATATATATATATATATATATATATATATATATATATATATATATTGTATATTCCAAAAAATATACTATCAAAAAAGAAAAAATATCTTTAACATCCAAGAAAAATAAAAGAATAAAATAAAATATAAAAATAAATATAATAATAATAATAATAATAATTATTTTTTTTTTTTAATGAAATATCATTCACTATTGATAAAAGATTTCACCTACGATCCTAGACAATTTATTTTTATTTTTTGTTACCTTGTCTTTTTTTTTAAATATTTTTTAACACATTTTTATATTATACGATAAAAATTAGATTCCGTCAACCATTGTGATGGAAAACAATCTGTTAATGATATCAAATATTATTTTTATTTCAATATATTATAATTACAAGCTACTAATTAATCTCGGTGTTTTTCATTACAATTATTATCATTATTATTATCATCGTAATCATTTGAACGCTTTCAATAATATTTTCACTCATTGTTCTTATTATTATTATTATTATTATTATTATTATTATTATTATTATAATTTTTCTTTTTTTATTGTAAGATTAACTTTTGTATGATTTCACATTTACCAATTTTGTTTAGTAATTTAAACTAAGTGAATAAAAAAATATTTTACATATATGACGTTTGAAATGCGTTGAAGTTGCTTGAGAGTGTGTGTGTGTGTGTGTGTGTGTGTGAGAGAGAGAGAGAGAGAGTGATAGTGTTGCAATCAGAGTAAAACCACTATAAAGTGAACTAATTTCCTAGGGTGTTAACGATATCATAGTGGAAAAGGAGAGATACGAAATTAGAGACGAATAAGAGACGTTTCTCTTCTCTGTACAGATCCTTTTCTTCATTCATTCATTCATTCATTCATCTCTCTATCGTTCGTCTAATTCCCTAAGCCGTTTTTCCGGATAATGCTCATGGAATCTCTCTCTCTCTCTTTCTCTTTATTTCTCTCTTTACTCGTTCATCGATTATCGAATGAAATTCTTTTTTTCTCTTTCTTTGAAAGTCGTAGCAAACGAATCGAATAGACTCGACTCGATTGGAACGAATGAGACGACGGTAATACGTTTTTAATCGTTTCGCGTCTGTCCTTGTCTACGATTCCTAATCTAAATTCATCTTCGATAAGAAAAACTCGATCGTTGGGTATGCAGATGTACGAAGAAAATCGATTCTTTTTATTTAAAAGAAAAATATCTTTTTTTATTATCATCGATTAAGAACCAAATGATATAATTGTCGTATTAAAAGAATATTATCGAATAATTTTACTTATCAATCACTTATCATTATCAATCATTGAAATTAGAATTATAGTTAAATATTAGTATATACAGGGTGTCCTCAATATAATTATATTCACGATTTTTCAATTTAATTCGTTGAATGGACCATTAAAGTTTTAATACATACTATAATATTTAACAAAATAAAGATACCTTTAAAAAACATTAAACAAATTTTTCAAACTTTTTTTTTTATTACGATGTATAGTCAATCAAAAAAATTGTTCAACTTTTGTTTAAAGTATTTTGTTAGGTTATCACGAGTACTTAAAAAATCATAAATACAGTTATAAGGGACACTCTGTATGATATCATGATCATTTTATTTTATTATTAACACTTTGAGTACATTGACGAGTGAGACTTGTCATTTAAATTTAAGAAGCTTACATAAATATATAAATATTTCTATTTTGTTTTTATTTATATTTTGTAATTAAAATGTTGTTGCAAAAATATATTTATATCACCAATATAAATATATTCCAAATAAAATGTATCACTTTTACATATTAATCCATATAGCAACTAATTAAATTCGTTATATACATATGCATAAAAATTTTCAAATATCTCACTACTCAAGAAGTTAATATTATTAGAAGGATCAGGAATAATTGTTAATATCATAGGTCAATAAATATTCTATATTCAATCGTTTAGTTCTCTTTCATAATCATTCAATAATTAGAAATAATTATCATCATGATTAAATACGAAAGAGGATACATTTGTATAGTTATCATTGATATACATATATATATATATAATTAAATAATCAATAATAGAAATGTATATTAGAACGTTTATATTATTTCTAGTTTGTTAATCGTTCAGATACGATTATAATTATCTTCTCAATTAAATACAAAAGATGTATAGGTATATATATATTGTTAGTATTATAGTTAATTAGCTATAATAGAAAGTCTATTCATTCGTTTCATTTTCTTCTATTCTCTTTCACACTTCTCTCTACTTTTCTCTCTCTCTCTCTCTCTCTCTCTCTCTGTCATTTTCCCTATAGTTTCATTACAATAGAGTCGCTAATTACTCGAGAAGAAGAAGAAGATGATGAAGAAGAAGCAAAAGTAGTTTAGTGTCGTTTCGTAATCGTTTTCAAGATCGGACCAGATGCTTTCTACCAACTGAGTGAGAGCTTTTTCCTGAGCCGAATTATTCTTACTTCATTCTATCTTTCTCTTTCTTTCTTTCTTTCTCTCTACGAAAAGACAATGCTTTATCGTTCGAATACGAAGAAAAAGCTTACCGAGTGAATCGTGATGGAAAAAGTGTAAAAAAAGAAAACGAAAAGTGAGTTCTCTAAAACAAAAAAAAAACTTTCTTTTTATCTCATCAAAGTTGTTTCCAAAAATTTCTCTATCTTTTTGCCACTTCTATAATTACATTTTTCCATCCTTATTCTTCATGGTTGATTAAACCATACCGTGAAAAAAAATATGGCAGTAAAAATGTGTACCAAACGAATCAAAACTTAACTTTAACACTTGACATACAAATAAAATACGCGGCGTTTTATTTTGAAATTTACATTGTTTTTAAAATTCAATAAGGTTGATAATTAATTAAATAATACTATAAAATAGTAATTTAATAATTTTGTAACGTGTGATACTGCTCTATAAAGCAGAAACAGACGAAAACAGTTTTTGATGTTTTGGAAACGTCAAAGTCTACAATGGTCTCCGAGACGTTATTGTATGTCAAGTGGTTAAAAAATGGGTTCATGTATGAAAAAATTAAACCATTTTTTTATTTTTTTTTCTTATTTAACATAGACCTAGATGAACTTTATAAATAGTTAAAAGATCATTTAACTCCGTACATCCTTTTAGATAATGTTGCTATGTCCTGAAAACATGTTCGAATTGTATAATTGGTTTAGTTGAAGGATTAGTTTTGAATAAGACAAAACTTGTATACAATTTTAATAGCTTTCTATCTCTTTTTAATCATTATTTTATATTTTACCGTAGAAAATAATCATAATAATATTTAATTTCTATTTCAATCAGCAAATAATCTTAATCACACATCTATCATTCTAAAATTATTATCGTGAAACAGCGTTGAAAAGTTTCTGTCGTGTCGTTTAATTAATTTAACTTTAGGCTTTTAGAAAAAAAAAAAAAAATGATAATAATAATAATAGTGACGAAATACAAATTAGACATTCTTCTTATATATTAAAAAAAAAAAAAAAAAAAACACTTAAATCTAAAAATAAAAACTAAAATCTTATTAAAATGAATTATGTAAGATCGAACAGTCACGCAAAGTTTTATTCACGATATATTTATTTATTATTATTACTTGTGTATTTCTTTTTTTAAATATGATATCAATAACCTCTTTAGAAAACCCAAACCCTTTTCCCACCCTCTCTAAGATTATCTTTTGATACAAGATAACGATCACGCGAGACGATTTTTCGACGAAATTTCGATCTTATGGAATAGCAACAAAACATGTCGAAACGTCCGCGCGTTAGGTTGCTTGGTTAGAAGATAAGAGTTTTTGGGAGAAAGGAGGAGGGTTAGGAGGAGTAGGAGGAAGAAGAAGAGGAGAAGGTTGAATCGATCGTATCTACTTGACAGTTGCAGTTCACTGCCGTCACGTAAACAACTACTACCACCGAGCTTACACACGAACGTTGAAGAAAACTCTCCGTAGGAGAGTTTGAGACCTGTCTCTCTCTCTCTCTCTCTCTCTCTTTCAATCTCTCTCTTTCTCTCTCACTCACTCGGCTTGCATGTTCGCGTTAAATTATCCCTTGAAATCGCATGATCGTGCTTTACCTTGCTCGCTAAAAGCAAAACTCACGATATACATAATACCGTTCGTTCATTCCTTCCTTTCTCTCCCAACCCCCACCATCTTCACCCCCATCCCTAACCCTTTTCGGATTTTTCTGACACCGTCATTTTCTGGTACCGCCTATACGGTTAGTTACGATCGTTACTTCGACGTTTACCGAATACTTTTCTTTCAACCATCCACTTTCAACTCCTCCACTTCCTCTTTGCCCACTTTTTACGAATGATCGATGGATTTTACAAACTCTGTTCACATTTTATTTTACTCTCTCTTTAATTAATTCTATTTTTATACTGAATTACAATTTTTTTTCTCGATCGATGGTTATAAAAGAAATTAGTTTTCTTTTTTTTATGTGAATTTAATTTATACGGGGGATATCAAAAATATGTCGTATATGAACCCTGTCACACTTGGTTTTATCTAACTTCATTAAATAGTTTATATATATATTTATCTAATTATTTGAATTTTTTTTTATCTCCAAATTCGTCGAAACGACACAAAGCGGTTAGAGGAAGTCTCGCGCGAGCTTGCAATTTAATTGGGATAATCTCGTTAAGAGTCTTCCTCAGGTTTTTTCTTCTTTTTGAGAATCGCTCGAAAACTCTTCCTCTCGCCACCACCAACCACCACCACCCTCTACCTACCCCCAACGAGAGGAGAATTAATGCCGCCATTTTTAGCCGTGTCTCTCGACGATGGTGGCGGCATCTCCTGCATACTTCATTCGTCTTTCCTTCGAATAAAGTCGACATTTACTTCCATTCCACCCTTCCTTCCTTTCCACCCCATTCCTCCTTCTCTTCCTACTCAACGTTACGTCATTTACGTGACTCTCGATCGTTAAAACGCATAATTATGTCCTATTTCAGTAGTGAATTTATTGCTTAAAGTTGTTGCATCATTTCCTTTCGTATTATTTTTGTTGGCTTTTTTGTTTAAATTAAAATTTATATTACATATTTTGAAAATGATCCATTATAGTTCATATATATATATCTTTAATTACTGACTAATTTTTTTTTAGCATAAATAAATGATTAAATATGTATATTATTTTAGTTAAATAATTTAATTTACTATATATATTACTATATATAATTATACTATATATTAATATAATAAATATTAATATAATATAATAATTGATATAATAATATAATAATATAAACAATAATAATATAAATAATATAATAATATATTATAATTATGTTATTGTATAATAATAATAATAGTAATTTAATATAATAAATATTTTAAAATATATAAATGTTTATGTGCCAAAATAATTTGAGTACAATTTTAATCTAAAGGAATTGCCTTGGGGGTGTAGTATAATAAATAATTTGTGTATTAAATAAATTTAGTTGAGGCTATTTTTTGTTTTGTTTTACGATGATATAGAACGCATGGGTGGTGGTCGGGGAGGGTAAGTTTGTTGAACATAAAAATTCTACGAGACACATTCTCGTTTCCTTTGAGATATACCTTTAACGTTCCTACACATTTGTCTTTTTTTTTACCCCCTCATCATCCCCCACTACTATTCCCCATCCCTAAACTCTTCCCCAAGTATTTAAACGATAATCGTTTATATAATAAAGAGAAGGAAAACAAATTACATTATCTGTTCGCATAGGTTTACGGCTCGTGTTATGCGGTTAAGAGAGAGAGAGAGAGAGAGAGGTGAATTTTTTTCGTACAAATTTTCAAACAAAAGATTAACAATTACGTAAATTTATGAAAGAAAATTTTTATTCGGTAACGTTTTCGCTCCCTTTGCCTTTCTCGTTATTAAATTCTCGTAACGAAACGTAAACTTCCTTTTTTTTCTATTTTTTTTTTTCGTTATGTTCGCAGTGTGCCGGTGGTGGTGGTGGTGGTAGTGGATGCCGGTACTACTCTTTCATTTTGCTACTTTGCTTTGAGATAAAAGGTTCAAACTTCACAGCTTCGCCAGTAGTAGCTTCGTTAAGGTTCCTTTTTTTTTCATGAGAAAAATCTTGTCAAAGTCTTCACGGTAGAAACGAATGAAAGAAAAAAAAAAAGAAAACGTAGAGATAAATAAATAAATAAATAAATAAATAAATAATACAACTTTTGATTTGGGTTTCTTTTTTCAATTGCAGAATCAATCTATCAGATTTTTTGTTTTTATTTTATACAAAGATATATGATAAATATATATATATATAATTTATATTTGGTAATAATATATGTGTAATAAATAATATTATTTTATATATTATTATTAAATAATTATAATAAAAGTATAATATTTAAATTAATAATTTCAAGTTTTAAAATAATAAAATATATATTTATATTATTATTCTATATCTTTAGAATATATTTATAATATTATTATATATATAATATTATTTACATGTATATTATATATATATATATATATCATTTTAATATAAATACCAATATTATATATATAGTTGAATAATACAAATAATATTATATATAATATTCATTTATACTATTAAAATAATACCATAAGATTAATGTAAATATTATTACTAAAATTTATATTATTCCACTAAATTACCATTAGTGATGGTAATTTTCTACCACCACTTGTGATGGTGTAGGAATTAAACAAAATATTTCTTACTACTTTCTATTATTTCATCATTTCTTATTATCTTCTTCTATTGATATTCTACCAAATAATTCTATCGATATCTAAATCTGTTTTAAAAATTGTTGTTAATTATATTCGAAAACATTTACCGATATAAACACATAGAGAGAGAGAGAGAGAGAGAGAGAGAGAGAGAGAGAGAGAGAGAGAGAGAGAGGGATAGAACTTTGTATAACAGTCAAATAATACATAGAATGAACATTTTTGCTTGCTTTCGATACGAATCAATTGGAAATATATTCCTGCATATACCCACATTTATATATATATATATATATATATATATATATATATATATATATATATATATATGTATATGCATAATACATATATTTATTAGCCTCTTTGATGATACATTGTGAACAATTTGCGGTAATAAATTCATGATTCGCTAGAGACCATTTGTTAACAAATCGAAGGGACATGTTCCAATGAAATGTTCGTTTATTGGTCAGCTAATTAACTTCATATTCGATTAACGTGCTTCGTTCGTACGTTTGTTTTCTTGCTATGAGTTAATTAATCTAATTAGTTTACAAAGAAGAGAGAAATAGAGAGAGAGAGAGAGAGAGAGAGAGAAAGAGATATAGAGAAATCATAAACTGAATCGTTTGTAGCTTCTTGATTCAAAGGTTCAGCAAAGTAAACCAGTTTATCTGTTACTCTTTCTATTGGTTTATTGTTCAATTATCGTTTCTATATATTTAGCAAAATTAATTATCGAACTATACTGATTTTTATATTATTTTCTCACATATTATTATTCAATATATTTTTATTACTAATTAATATTATATATATTTTATTTGTTATTATTACTATTTAATATTATATATATATATTTTATTTATTATTAATAATATCAATGTTTCAATATTTTTTATTTATTTATTTTTTTTTAATAGATTCGCCTCGAAACTCACAATAAATAAAATTATTTACAAAGAGGAACTCATATTATTTCCAAATAAAAATTTCTTTACATTTTATTATTCCGAAATAAACTAATAAAATAAAAATAATCTGTAGAATTCTTTTTTTTTTTTTATTTTAAATCCGCGTTCAGTAGTAGTTGTAGTAGTAGTAGTAGTTCTCCAACACTTTTTCTTGAACAGGTGAATCAATTTTCAACGATCTATCGCACGATTAATTCCTTGCCGTAATCCTCCCTTTATTGAATTCTTCTTCGGCTCAGAGCTTTCACGAGTAAGAATGTTTGTGCATGATCGAAGACTATTAATCGAACATCGATGATTCCTACTAGAATGAGAAAAGAATTAAAAAAAAAAAAAAAAAAAAAAATAATAAAGGAATAAGAAAGAAAGAAAGAAAGAAAGAAAGAAAGAAAGAAAGAAAGTACGAAGAATCTTCGCATTTTTTATCCCTTTGATAAAGTTCAATTTATTCGAGAGATATCTAACACTTTGTAATGAACTTTTGCAATTCATTTTTACGATAATATGAGAATTTTATCACAAGATCTTGTGCAATCAGGTATTATATATCGAAATTTAAATTATTTAGTTTATTAGGTAAGTTTGATTATTTTATTTTATATTATTTAATTATTTAATTTAATTAAAAATAAGTTGATATAATGCATCAATAATCTTTCGAGTTCCTAATGCTAATTAATAGTAATATTAATAACAATAATAATAATAATAATAATAATAATAATAATAATAATAATAATAATAATAATAACTTGATAAATTATATGTTGCCTGATAATATTAGAATTTTATCACAAAATCCCTTGCAACCTGGTATTATATATCGAAATTTAAATTATTTACTTTATTAGTTAGTTTTATTATTTTAGAGTATATTATTATATTTTTTTTTATTATATTATTATATTATTTTATTATTTATTATTTTAGTTATTCAATTTAATTATAAATAACTTGATACATTGCATTAATGAATTTTCAAGTTCCTATATATAATGCCAATTAATAATAATAATAATAATAATAATAATAATAACAATAATAACTTGATATGTTATATGTTGCATTAATTAAAATATTGTATTTTTTTATTTTTTTAAATAAAAACATTAAATCGTAATTTTTTTAAAAACGAATAAATATATTTACAAACGGTAAAGTCGAGTTAACAAAAAATGGTCGAGTTAAATTCGATAAAAACCTTATACATACCTAGAAACATACACATACATACACACACACACACACAAGAAAAGTACAGTAAAGTTCCTTTAAAGTGGATCACGATCGTATAAATACCTTTTCCTTCTTTGACTGTCTTTTACGATGTTTATCTGTAGTACCCACTTTCTTAAGATCGATGGTCGATTTGCTGCTTCGACCCAATCCTTGTCCAACCAACGTTCAAAAACCCTTCTCAAGACATTTTGAAATAGCGACGATCACATTCGTGTTACCATACAACTAACATATATACCATGTTGGTATGATGATGGTTATGATTTTTATGCAAAACAACACTCATACGCGACCTTATTTCTCAAGGTGATTTTTCTTCTTTCATCCAACTACATGGGACTAAAGCTATCTTGGAAAAGCTTTGGAAAAGCTCCCGCAGTGAGCTTCTATCCTATCCTGGACGATGTAAATCTTTGACCGGTTTCAAAAAACCTTTTTCTCTTTCTCTCTCTCTCTCTCTCTCTTTTTCATTTTTATCCGTTTATTTTATTTTTACTTATTTTTGTTCTCCTTTTCTTTTTATTCTTTACTTATACCTACGTCCGAGAACCTAAGTACATATGTGTATCTGTATATGTATGTATAAATGTATATACACATATGTACATGTGTGTTTATATATATGTAGGTACAATCTTGGGATTTGGAAAACGTCGTAGCGATATTTACGCGACACACGTAACGATTTTTTTCTTTATTTCTTTTCCTGGATTATCGTCAGATGGGGGAAATCGTCTGGGGGAAAATATTCTATAGGGAAATTTGGTGTATTCGCGAACACGATGGTAAGATGGAAAATCTCTGTGTTGTAAAATGGTAAAGTTAGATCGTGTACGATCGATCTTTAAAAAAAAAAAAAGAAAAGACTTGTTTTTTTTGTTTAACATTTTTCTTTTATATTAAAAAAATGTATAAATAACCTTTCACGTACGTTATCAAATGTCATGGGGAGTTGGGGGAAGGATTCGTGGAAGAGTGCAATCAATTTTCTTGGAATTGTGTTATTTAATTAAAACGCGTTTTCTCTGCCAGGTTCTCGTTTATATTAATTGGAGTTTATTATATTTTTTTTTTAATAATGATATTTAACGATAATGATAATAAAATGAATAATATTGCAACAAGAAGAACAGTATATAGTTATGATAATATTACAATGATAAGGAGATAATGATAATGAGTTAGATGAAGTGTAACAACGTTCACACACATAGACACACACACACATAAATAAAACGTAAACAATTTTATCGATTTTGTTTCGTGTAATGTATATATATACGAAGGGAATATCTGTCGCGTTCAGAAATGAAAATGTACAATAATGAAAAGATGCAAATGATAATTCGTGTAATGTATTAATCGAAAAATTGATTGGTAATTAATTGGCAAGTAATTTGAAAAATCTCGATGGTCGATGTATGAAAATTGGGTTGCGTCTGCGCATTGATTCGCAAATGTCGTGTTACAAATGATCCCTTTTCGCGAATGAAATGATCCAACTCGAACGCGTGTTCGAGTTCGCTTAATTGCGAAAACGACTAACGAGTTTCGTCTGATTCATTAACGGTATATTTTCTATGAATCTGCCAAATATTATTAGTTTTTTTTTTCTATTATTATTTTGATTTTTCTATCAAAACTGACGACTCAGGTAATTCGTTGCATTTATTTGTTCTTTTTTTTATTTTTTCTAATAAAACGTGTATACAATGTATTGTACAATACAAATACGTTTACAACGTGTAACAAATTTTCAAATTATTAACAATATGTACGTAGTAATATCTTTCTTTTGTTTAGTAACGAAACGTGTGTATGTAATATTATATTATAGAATTATTAAACAATATGTACGTGGTAATAAAAAAAGGGTATCAATTATTTATCAAATACGTGTAAATAGATTTTTATTTCGTATCATTTATTTTACCTATGTTACTGGTTACAATTCATTTGTTTTTGTTTTGTTTTTTGTATGAATTTTTTACCATTTTATTACGATGTTGTAACGTTATTTGAGAAAAAAAAATTCTTCTCTCTAAAAATTATCTCTCTCTCTTTCTCTCTTTTTTGTTAACATTCATTTCGAAGTAACGATAAGGAGAAAACGATTTTTTTCCATTCGACGTATTTGATGATATCGAAGAAAAAAAAAGGAGTCTGAGAGGAAAAGTAGTGGGTAATAAAAAAAAAATAAAAAAATAGAAAATAGAAAAAAAAGAACGTGAAACAAAAAGGAAAAGAAATTTAACGAGAAATGTTCGAGTGAGTGAACGACCGTAGGAAAAGAGTCGAAAATGAGGGAGTAAAAATTCGAGCGATCCATTGAACGAACTCACACATACACTCATATATACATATGCTTACGTGCTACGTGAAATTAGGTGCATGCATATGGGTCATGTGTGTGTAACACACATGAATATATCCCCTACATGGATAGGTAGAAACTTGTTCGTTAAATCAGGTAAAGATATGTACCCTCGGCGCAGACACGTCGATTTTCTCGGTTCTATTAATGTTTTGAGAGAAAAAGAGTAGATAGAGAGAGAGAGAGAGAGAGAGAGAGGAAAAGGGTATGGAGAGATAAGGGAGGAGTAAATGGCAACTGCAATACCGTGAACCCAATCCCCATTGCACGCAGGAAGTTGGCCCTCGACCGCTGCCTAGAAAAAGCTTCTTTTTCGTTTCTATTTTATTTTTTTATTTATTTTTTTTTTTCAATGGCGACCGACGAGATGCAAGTGCATCTTTTTCTCTCTCTCTCTCTCTCTCTCTCTCTCTCTCTTTCTGGGAATAGCATAGCTCTTTTTTTTTTCCTTTTTCTTCCTGCCTCGGCGGAAGTTGATAAATGATGCAAATAAACAAAATACGAGTACAGGCAAGCAAGCAAGCAAGCAGGCAAGCAGGCAGGCAGACACTGCAACCATAGGAAAAAGAAAGAAGAGAGAAAGAAACAGAGAGTGAGAGAGAGAGAGAGAGGAGAGAGAGAGAGGAGAGAGAGAGAGATATTATTGTCCACGGCACAACTCGTGTTGGTTTCTAGGAAATTCGGTCGAGCAAAAGGCAGAGCCAGCCCCGTTTATACCAGCTAATAACGCTCTAACGAAATTGTTTCTTGCCTTCCGACGCAGACACACCACCCACTCCCTCCTCACGTTTACCTCTGGAAAATCTATCCCTCGACTAATTAGAACGTAATTACCGAATGGATCTCTCTTTCTTTCTTTCCTTCATTTTCTCTGTTTTACTCTCTCTCTCTCTCTCTCCCTCTCCTACTTTCTTCCTTTCTTTATTTCTTTTCTTTTTATTTATTTTTTTTTTATTTGATAAATGTAGTTTTGAATTAAACATACCTTTAGTAGAATACTAATAGATAGCTGTTAAAATAATTCTCGTTCTTTAAACGTTTAGTCTTTTTTTAACGACTGTTAATCGAACATTTCATCCTCCTCTCTTCTTTTGTTTGTTTATTTGTTTTATTTGGGGGGGGGGGGGAAGTTAACTACCGTATAATTAACTTTTTAACACTCATATAAGTGGCTATATTTTTTAACTGCGATATGTTACGTTTTTGTTGTTTTTTTTTTATTATAGAATGTGGAACTATTATGAAAGAAGAAGAAACACAGTGCGCAGCTTTTAACGTTTTCAGCCATTTTGACAATAAAATCTTTGCATTTAAAAAACGCGTCGAAATTTAATGAAGCAATTCTCTATCTACCTTTCTCTCTCTCTCTCTCTCTCTCTCTCTCTCTCTCTCTTCGAAATTACGAAAGAGAAAAAATAATCTCTCGTATTCTCGGCAACAAATTTTTTTCCCTACAATTTTAATGAAATTCGTTCTACCTCCACCACCACCAGGGTCTCGTTAATTTTTGACTTGGAAATTTGGTTTTGTGAGAAATCGACACCATTTGTTGAAAATTATATATTTCAATCTCTTACGAATATAATTGTTAACATGATATACGGGTGAGAGAGAGGGGGGGAAATGTTAACTGTAACATTTTCGATCGATTCCGTACGGTTATTTGAGGTTAATTTAAAAAATAAAGGGTCTTTACAATCGAGTGGACGCCATTTTGAATATACGAGGGAAAAAAAGAACGATTCACCGAAAATGTTTCGAATCGAATATTTTGCAATGATAAACAAACGACGCGTTAAATATAACGCATATAGCCAATTTGTTGCTATAATCTAAAATGGTTTACTCGAATGCACGATATGATTCCTATATACAAAACTTTCAAACGGAATCAAAAATATAAAAAAAAAAAAAATAAATAAATAAATTGTATTTTTATCAAAATTTATTAGCGAAGCAACGTATTTCGCGATGGTTAATCGCATTATATACAATTTCTCTGTAGTGTATACACGTATCGAACAAATTTTGCTTTTTTACTGTAAATAAATATAATAGATATTAAAAGAAATAATAAATAAAAAGAGAAGAAATGATTTTTGATGTAAAAATAATATAAAATAAAACAAAATACAAACGAAGATCTATACTTGTGTTGAAATTTAGAGTCATGATAGCCTTTAAGGAGTTAACCTCTTTCAACGAATCGTCACTTATCGCGTTTTAAAAGCACAGATGGCAGCACCGTAGAGATACATTCACAATACGTATATATAAAAGTAAAAGAGAGAGAGAGAGAGAGAGAGAGAGAGAGAGAGAGAGAGAGAGAGAGAAATAGAGAAAGAAATAGAGAAAGATTCAACGCGTAGCAACTCGGAGGTAAGCATATCTTTCTCGGAACTCAATTTGACGAACACCTAGGGACGTTTCCGAGGCCGTGAGAGTGTTTCCACGAAGCACTTTCCTCGAGCGAGCCGACCTACTCCCTTTCGCCCTCTTTTCCTCCCTAACCCGTGCCCTTAAACTCACCCTCCCCACAAGCACAACCCTCTTTCTCGCTCGCACACTCACTCACTCACTTTTGCTTCGCCTCTGGAAATTGGAAAAAGTTCTTTTCCCATCTTCCTTTGGTCGTCGTACACTCTTTCTTTTCCCTCCTCCCCCTGCCCCTTTCCCGGAAGGCAAATTAGAGCATGCGCGCGAACGAGGAAAGACGGTTTCCTGAAAAATAAAGAGCCTCGACGAGAAACCACGGGCTAGTGGTTTTGTTCTTATTCTTTGTTTTTTTCTTCTTTACTTTTTTTTTTACTTTTTTCTTTATCTTTTCTTTCTTTTGCTCGTTCTCTTCAACAAAGATTTTCTTCTAAAGGATACTTCTTTTATTTTTACGAGCTTGACCGAGAATCCATTTGCTAGTTTCGATAGACTCAATTAATCTTTCCTACTTTATGGTTTATAATTCCTTATATTTATTTGTAAATTTTTTAATTTCTTTCATTTACCATCCTTTCTTTTCCTAGTAGCGCAAAATATTGAATACATGTGTATTTAACCCTTAACGCTCCGAATTTTAATTAACTATCATACTTCGACTTACACAATTTTAAGTGTCAAATTTAAAATATTACAAAATGACGTGTTAATTTTTATTTTAAATACTACAGTGACACTTGTTAATGACTGAGGAGTATAATCTTTGATTCGTAATAATTACCAATAACGATCCAACGATATATTTGAAGCAGAGTGCCGAAAATCGATGGTGCCTGAAAGGCACACTTGGAGCGTTAAGGGTTAATATTAAAAAGACATTAAAACTCTTTTTAATATTAAATACACATGTATTCATTATTTTGTGCTACTAGGGTTCTTTAGCATGCAAAATATAGAAATAAATTTGTTCTAAAGATAACAAACAACATTTTAATCAATCCTGTAGCATTCTGATAATCGATATTCATATATTAATTGATATAATTAAACGTATGTAATATGTTTTTTTATTTTCTTTTGCACAATTAAACAAGAGAATAAAATTGGATTTGTAATGCTAAAATGAAACACAAGAAATGATCATTTGAAAAAAAAAAAAAATTAAAAAAAAAATAATAATAACTCGTTGAAACTCGATTGAACTTATGATTATATTAGTACGCGTTCAACAACGATCGGGGATATCAAAACACAACGCTTTTTGTTCCTATTTTAATAACTTGCATTTCTCATGGTGTATGCATTTATAATATATATGTGTGTGTGTGTGTGTGTACGCGAGTACGATAAACAATAGGTTAAATTTATTCCGAAGACTAAAGAAAATCACCGATTCGGATCAAACACGACTTCATTGAATTTCAATAGAACTTATAATTACGGTACTAGGTATGCATACATGTATATATACATATATATATATATGTGCACATGATTGGAATGTTAAAACATAATACTTTTAATTGATCTTTCGCAAGTTCCCATTATCCAAAATATGCATGCATATGTTGGTGGTGGTAAGGGTGGGGGTGAATAGATATATTATATTGGTATTAATGCGGAACGAATCACGCGTAAAAGGACAAAATTGAAATTGTCGAATCGTTGTTCGATGACTGAAGGGGGTGGGAAAAGGTGGTGGTCGTGGAGGGTTGGTTGGTTGGTTGGGGTTGGTTGGTCGCATCCGACGCCAATAATTGCTTTAAATATTCATATCTAATTTCGAGCACGTATCTGGCTAATTCGAAATTTACGACGACGAAGGGGTGGGTGGAGGGAGGGTGGGCTAGCGTTAGGGCGTTAAAACAAACCCTTCTCTCTCTCTCTCTCTCTTTGAATATTAGCTTTGATTATCGTACTTAAATTCTACCGCATATATTATAATTCTAATGCAAATATGTATGTTTAACAATGCGATATTTTGTTAGAAATGAATTCACGTAGTTGGTAGATTTGGGCCTGGCTCGTGTCGTGCTTGCTTGCATGCTTTGCTTGCCCAGTTATAAGCACGATTGATAAACAATCGGTTATGCTTGTAAATCGCAGGAAATAGGCGATAACGAGACGCGGATTTGAATGAGGGGTGAAATTGTTCGCGGATGGTGGTGGTTTCGAAAAAGGGGTGAGGAGAATGGCAAGAGTACGAGGGTGATGATGGTGGTGGTGGTGGTGGTGAGGAAACAGACGAGATATAGTCGAATAAAATTGAAGATTATCGGATCATTATCATAACACCCTATCCACCCCTCACCAACGATCCTCTCGATCGTTGAATTAAACGACAAACTTTTTCGGATCGTTTTCGTATTATCTTTCGATGATTTGTCCTAGAGTTATGGAAAAGAAAAAATACATAAAAAAAATTGTACGATAGGAGTATCAAATGAAGAACAGAAAGAACAGAAATATTTAAAAAAAAAATTGTAAAAAATAAAACAAACAGATAGAAAAAAAAAGGAAATAGAATTCACGGAAGTCGGTAAGTAATCTCGTTTTTTTTACAGATATCGGACGTGACTTTAATCCGCTTAATTTACGAGTAATCGACGGCGAATCGGCTGGCTTAATCGTTATCTACCATTCGATTTGGCTTTCGACTATATATATCTTCTTCTTTTTTTTTCTCGATCCTAAGCTCGAATGAAAAGCTTTTCATATAACTCGCGATTCGTAGTATCTCGCGAGTTATATCCATCATGCGGGAGAATTTTTTTCCTGTCTACATCTTTTTTCGTTAATGTTAGCTGGTATCAAAAAAAAAAAGAAAAAGAAAAAAAAAGATCGGGTTTTAAATCGAGAATGAAATCTAATATCACTTCTTTTGCATTTATTACTTTTGCAATAGGAACGAAGTGATCCTTTACCCCTTTTGCAATTTAATTGATTTAAAAAAAAAAAAATAGAAAAAAATGGTGTGTTGAAATATTCGATTGGAATAGTTAATTCTTTTGATTTAAACAATTTTTTTAAATATTATATAATAATTTTATTATATTTATAAATATAAATTAATTTATTTTAATTAAATATATTAGATTATATATCTATATATATATATATATATTAAATATAAATTAATTTAATAAGTAATATGTAATTATTATATTATAAATATATATACAATAATATATTATATTAATAAAATATAATATAATAATATTATAATAAATAAATAATATATTATGATAATATAAATATAAATCAAGATATTTTTGCAATGCATGTAATAAAATGAATATTATTTCTATTTAAATTATTTGTAATTTGTTTTATTTTTTGTTTGTTAAGATATTATATATTGTCCTTGCTTACAACGTTGAAAGATAACTAAAATAGGATAAATACCTATCCTTTCTTCTTCTTACCTTTGTTCCTTGTGTCCTTAGCAACCGAGCATTTTCGCTAGATTTGTCCTCGAATTTCATTGTGATTCTTGGTTCGCACTTGGAACGAGAAAGAGAGAGAGAGAGGGAGAGAGAGGGAGAGAATCTCCTTCTTCCGTAGGATAAAAGGAAAATAAAGGAGAAAAGGATAAAAAGGAACAGTCGGTGTCGCGTGGAAAAATCAGGTCGCGTAAAAGAATCCTCTTCGGTGTGGGTGGTGGTGCTGCTGCTACTGTTACCTTCCTTTTCTTTACCTTTCTTTTTCTTCTTCATTTTTTTTTTCTTCTTTTTTTTATCTTCCCACTACTCTTCTTCTTGGCTTTCATCCATTCTTTTTTTTTTTTTCATTCCTTTCTCTCTTGGTTTTGTCAAGCCACGTGTGAAATAACTGTTAGTCCGACAATCGGGAATAACCTGGTCGAGATAAAGGTAGAAGAAAAGAAGGTACACTCCTGACAACCCCATTCATGGGTTTTATTTTTTATTTTTATTCGTGGGTTAAATTAATTTTTTTTGTTTTTCTTAAATAGAATTATCCATAAAATAGTTGTTTGCTTTGATTTTTGTATGCCTTTATTTTTTAGAATAATTCATAATAATTTTAATTAAAAAATTTTTATTAATAATTAAAGATAATATTATTAATATTAAATTAAAAATTAAAATTAATATTAAATAATATTAAACATTTAACATTTCAATTTAAAAAAATTAATTAGTTATTAAATTATATTATTAAAAAAATATTTATTTTTAATTATTAATTAAAAATTTAATTATTATTGAAATGATTTATAATTGTATAAAAGAAGAAGAAAATAAGGTACACTCGTGGAAGGTACACCCCATTCCCGGTTTTTATTTTTTATTTTTAATTATTTTATTTTTGTTCGTGTTTTAAATTAATTTTTTTCCTCAATAGAATTACCCATAAAATAGTTGTTTTCTTTTTTTATATTCCTCTATTGAAATGATTTATAATTGTTTATAAATCTATCTAATATAGAATCACAATTTTACATTGAATTATTTTATATATGGCAAATTTGATTTGACTATCTGCATTGTAATTCATATAAAATACGGAATAAATGAATAATTTTTTGTATTGAAATCTATTTGCCATATAAATCGGCATGGAGTATCGGCATAGCATGGGATGGGGATGGGGGGTGTTGCAGTGAAACGTTCTCGTTCGAAAGTGTTATCGATCTTTGGATAAATTATCGATGTTTTTTTCATTTTCCCGTGAAGTGGCGAAAACGCTCGTGCGAAACATTTTGGTATGGGGATCGATAAGAGCAAATAAAATCGCGTGCTAGGTGAAACGAACGTACGAACGAACGTACGAACGTTCGAACGAAAGAAGAAAAAAGTGGCGGTGTTGAGGGGAAGAGGAGGTAGAGGAGGAGGAAAAGTAGAAGAAGAAGAAGCAAAAGCAAAAGCAAAAGTAGACGATGTCGTGTAGGGAAGTTCGACGGTCTGAATTATGTAGCACGAAATCCCCTTGTCGTAGTTACCTTCGACCGATCCTCTTCCCTTCCATTCCTTCTATCCCTTCTTCCCTTCTTATTTCTTGTCGCTCGAACACTTTATCGTTCCAAACATATATATATGCAGAGACAAATATCGAGAAAGAAAATATCGAGAAAGAAAATATCGATAAAAAATTATTAACAAGAAGAAGAAAAAGATGAATGATAGATAAATTTAACGATCCAATAAGATGTTTCGAATAAATGTAAAAGAATATATCAAAATGTAATAGGATTTTTTTCTTTGATATATATATATATATATTTTATATAAATAATAAATTTTTAAACCTTTGCATTCGCGGCCTTTGCTATGGAGACTATTAATAAAAAATATAAAAAATTATTAAAGCAAATTCAATTTAATATACAACACTGTAGACTATTGTACATTATGACAATTTTTTTATATTAAGTATTATTATTATTTTATTGTTTATTTTATTTTATATTAATTTGTATATCATTTTCTTATAATTTTTAAATTGTATTACTTATAATATAATTTTGTTTTTATTGAAATTATTTTGAGTTTCTAAGTGATACAAAGGAAAAAGAAAGTTTGAGTGTAAGGTGTTATATTCTATAACAAAAATATATATAATTTATATTTTATAAATTATAATAAATATAATAAATTTATACTTTAATATTAATTTAAATTATATTAATATTTAAAATATAATTTTATTATAATAAAATATAATAAATATAATTTATATTTTCTAAATTATAATAAATTATAAATTCAAGTGCAAAGAGTTATATATAATTTTCTAAATTATAATAAATCATATAATTTAACCCCAATAAAAAAATCTTGAATTTAAAAACGGATACATTTGATATTATACAAAATTTAATGATACAGTTTTCGAAAAAAAGAAAAAATACACACCTTGCTAGACTTTATTACATGCGTGTGAAAACTTTTGTTTTGATTTTTTTTTTCTCGAAGGATTCTTCGAATAACGTCTGTGAACCTCCTTCGATCTAAAGGATGAAAAGAAGAAGAAGGAAGAAAAACCAAGCAACTCCCAAGGAGAGAGTTTCGTTTCGTTTCTATTCCCCATTCGACGGAAAGGAAGCCGCCTTGGCTTCGTTAAAAAGATCCACTGTCGCTTTGAGAGTTTTCTTTAACTCGCTAGATTCCCCATCGAGCCTTCTGAATCTTTTATAACAAATGCAATTATGTGAGAAACGCAATACGGCTCGTCGTTAAGTATTTTCTTTTATTCTCATGATAAAAAAAAAAATAAGAAAAAAGAAAAATACAAGAACAAGAAAGAAAGAAAGATAGGAATGAAAACTAGAAATAAATTACAACAAGAAAGAAAGATATAAAAATATAATCAAATTAGAAAATTATATATTTTATATAATCATAGTAGAATACAAACAAAAAATATTTTATATTTATTTCGATTTATTTATTAATTATACATATGAAAGAAATGAATCATTCGTTTGAATACAAAATCGTCGATTAAGGAAAATAATAATAAAAAAAAAAAAAAATACAAGAATGAGAAAGAAGGATATAATCAAATTAGGTAATAATAATAATATATTTTATTAATTCATTAGAATACAATAATAAAATATATATTATATTATATTAATTTCGATTTATTTTTTTATGAATAAAAAGGAATCATTCATTCGAATAAAAAATCGACGATTGAAGAAAATAATAAAAAAAAGGGAGGAACAAAAAAAAGAAAATAGGAACACCGAGAATATGGCAATAAATAATAATAATAACAAGAATCGCGTGTTGTTTGTATCGAAAGCGAGACACCCTGTATATCACGGAACTACATAACAGTACTATGTATGTTCCCCGTCGTCGTCGTGGGGTACTGCAATCGATCGATAGAAATATTTCTCGGTAGGAGTAGAGAAACTCGGCTTATATTCACAAGAGAGAGAGAGAGAGAGAGAGAGAAAACCATGAGATTTTATCGGCGACGTTAACGGCTCGCGGCTCGTATTTTAATTAAGTCTAATTCGAGGCTACGAAACGCCGGCAACGTTTCTCGTAAAGTGAAATAACGTCGACCTCTGATTCTCTCTCTCTTTTTCTTTCTCTCTTGACTTTTTCTCTCATCTTTCTCTCTTTCTCCCTTTACCATTTTCCTTCCATCTTTCTGCTTTCTCTTTCTCTTTCTGTACTTTTCCTTGCCGTTCATACCTTTGTCACGAGTTACGCCAAAATTGTTATTACACTGGACGCCATGACAGGTAGCCGTCAGAAGGGACAGTGTATATATATATATATATATTCATTTGCACGTTTTCTTCAATTTCTAAATGAAGTTTTCTTTTTTAACCTTGTCTTGCTCAAACGTCAACCCTCAACCTTTTATCTTTCGCCAGTATTCGTAAATTTTTTCATGTAAATCATTCGTGAACTTCACATATTATTTAAATAAATTAATTCTAAATCCCTTTTAATTTTTATTTTTTATTCTTAATTAGGAAATTATTATATCATTTCCAACCTCTTTAGCAAAAAAATTTTAAAAATTATTATTTGTAGTAGGATTAATTGTTTTCATCGTTCTTATATAAAATGTTCAATTTAATTCAATATAATACGATATAGATTCCTATAAGAAAAGGAATAATAATAATAATAATTATTATTATTATTAATATATAATATAATAATAATAATAATTATTATTATTATATTGTGTTTAATCTCTCGTAGAGTTTGGCGAAGTACGACAACGACGTTCATAGATCTGACCCACATTCTTCGACTTTATAAGCTTCGTTATCTCTGTAAACCGAGAGAAACCAGCCAACCAACCAACCCAGCCCAGCCAGTGGTACATTGAAATTTATGTCGCTGAAGCTATTGCGAGCGGTTTTTAACGCTGTAAAGCTTCGTTTATAGGTACTAACGTTAAAGAAAGAAAAGAAAAGAATAAAAAAGAGAAATAAAATAGGAAAAACGGGAGTAAGAAAGATAGAGGATAGATAGATAGATAGAGAAAAATTCACGGTCGACACTTATTGTTAGAGAAAACGATTTAAAAGGGCTGATACACATGTATTCACCATGTTTCGTGACGGCAATGAATTTCTATGTGCGTGAATATACATATATATATACATATATCTAAAACATACACGTAGTAATACTATCACGATCAAGCTTACAGCTCGAGGGTGAATCTCTTTGATCGTCATAAATATGCATTCAACGTTTTGGATTTACCTACGTGGAGTAGTAGTATATCTTAGGGCCAATTACTCAAACTCTCTAATTTGACTGTATTAATGAACAATAATACTGATCTAATCATAAAAAATGATATAAATTATATCTACGAATGATTTCAACTAATATTTTTTCTTTATTTTATAAATATATTACATATATTTCTAAATTTCTTTCTTGCAAAACATTTCAGGTTTTTTTTTAGAAAAAGAAGTTAATGCCATCTATCGACAATCGGCTAGAACTTAAGGACAAAGTACTTTAGCGATTGTCTTGAAATTTTGACACAACGTTGCATTCAAATACAGCTAGGTTTTTATTATATTAATTTATTTAGAAAATAATTAATTAATTTGAAAATAAAAGAAAAAGATACAAGGTAAGTTCAGTACCATTTGTTGATCATAGATTTCGGTGAGCGCGCGAAACATTTGAACATAACCTAATCTTTATCTATATTTTGGCTCACATGAGCTACAGTAACACATGACGGGACAAAAATTTATTATAAAATATAACTATTAATATTTTTCTTTATAGTTTTATTCGTTCAATCGATTTATGTATCATCTGATAGTTCTATTATTTGATAAAATAATAAAAACAAGAAGATTAATCGAAAGCAATAATAAATTATACTCGATGGATCTATCAAAATTAACCGAATAATTCAAATAACAAAAACAAAATAAAAACAACAACAAATGTAAAAGAATAATAAAAAGAAGACTCGTGTGGGGTAATATAAATAGATCGAATTTTCTTTTTTCTTTTTTTTTTTTGTTCTTTTCGTTTAGGTATTTACCTTTTTCATTCGTGTTCACGTTTTTTTCTTGTTTTATTTCACTTTTTATCACGTCTCATTTCTCTCGCTCACTTTTAAAATCCCCATTTTGTGTTTCTTTGATTTTTCTCTCGTCATTCCGTTCGTTCGTTTCTCTTTCCTCCTCCTCCTCTTCCTCCTCCTTCCTCCTTTTTTTCTTTTCAACTCTCACAGTCATTAAATTTTTCTCCGTTGAGTTTTACTCTGGCGAAGACGAAGCTAATGGAACGACCGAGTAAAATAGGATTACGCTTTATAGTGTACTACGTTTGTTTATTTAAACGCGCGAATCTGAGTACAACTCCATTTTATGTGTTAAATGTTATAACTTTGATATGTATATATATATATATATATGTATACGTAATATAAACATAAATATAGGAATACGCGTATGATCGAAAGGTAATATATTGCAACAAAAATAACATTGTCGACGGGAAAGGGTTGAAAACCAGGGGATGTTCGTTTCGAATTTCCCTTCGATTCCAATAGATAACAAAAAAAAAAAAAGTAAAAAAAAATAGTAGGGAAAAGGAAAAAGTTTGGTTTCGCTTCGGCAAGTTGTTGGTTCGCGCTATCACCAGCAGTGTAGAGATGACCGATATAAAAGTGTTCCTGGATGGAAAAACTCGTCGGAAATTGGTGCTGGATCGCGGCCATATTCGCGTCAAAATATCGACGAGTGGAAACAATATTTTACCACATTAATGTCTCTCAATCGGCTGGTGCTACTCGAATGAATTGGCTCGCAATTTTTATTTCTTATTTCTTTCAATTTTCATTTTTATTTTATCTCGAGCAAACACCTTCATTAATCTTTTAAAATGAGATAAAACATAAATCGCAACACGAAGATGATAAAAATACAAATTACGAACAAATTTCTTA
Organism: Polistes dominula; assembly: GCF_049000335.1. Taxonomy (NCBI): domain Eukaryota; kingdom Metazoa; phylum Arthropoda; class Insecta; order Hymenoptera; family Vespidae; genus Polistes; species Polistes dominula. The sequence continues at coordinate 5,047,178 of NW_028301040.1, forward strand.
CGATTTGTCACTTCTTTTATTTTTCATTAGAACAACAACAACAAAATTATTCAAATATAAATTTATTTAAAATTTCGAACACAACTACAAATTCTTTTCTTATTATAATATAATAGGTTATTCTTTTTCTCATTCGTGTTCTTTCGTGCATCGAAGCAATTCGTTTATTCGCTCCACGTGTTCGCCAAGCAAAATTGCACCGTAAATGCCAATCAAGTGCGAAAGGGATGATGCAAAGGGAAGGGGTGCGTGCGTGCATGCATGCACGTGCGCGCATACTTTAGTCTTGCATAGCTGCATATGTCTATAAGTATGTATGTACTACTTACGTTTAACCAACCCCCTGTACAGTATAAACAAAAATGAGTTTCATTCAATGAATTCTTTGAAATTCTAATTGCACTTTTTTTATTTTCTGTTTTCATTTGTTATTATAACATTAACGTATGAAGATTAATTGCTTTCTAATAGGTCTATTGAATACACCATGTATGTAAGAGTATTAATGCACATATATGTATAGAAAGACAGATTTATGTAACGTACGTACCTAAGTATTTACATGTATGTGTATGTGAATGTATGTAGAGGGCAATCGGGTGCAGCGACAGCAGCGCCGCTATGCGGCGTGTTATTGATCGGTGACTCTTCTCTTCAACCCTCTACCACCCTCTCTAGCATCCCCTCTAGCATCCCCTTTAGCATCCCCTCTCGAAGCAAGCTCATAGCTTCGAACCTTCCTTCCTGCTTTCCTTCCTTCCTTCCTTCCTTCATCCCTTTCTTCCTCACTTTTCCCTATCATCAATGATGCTCGGAGACAACTCGAAAGATGACCCTAAGGACGACTTCATTCATCCACGTGATCTTTCTTTCCAATCTTTTCCTTTTCTTTGAATATTTTATTCCTGAATTTATCGACGAAATATTCGTTCCTATTTTTTTTTTTAACCCACTTTCGAGACCACGACTTTGAACATGGTTTTTAGGAGCCATTTCTTTTTTTTTTTTATTATTAGATTGGCAATTTTATAATAGCAAATTTTGTTTTTCTATACTGTAAAGATACTATTTATACAAATAAAAAGTTTGATTGTACACTCGTTGTGCATAAGTGTTTACAACTTTACAATTTCATTTATATTTTTAGGTTATGTTATCGTTTCTTTTTTTTTGGTTTGTTTTGTTCTTTTTGCATATGTAATCGTTTTGTTTTATTGCACATAAGTTGTGCAAGTGGTCTCACAAATATCTTTAGTTGATCAAAGTTTACAATTTCATTTATATTTTTAGGTTATGTTATCGTATCTTTTCTTTTCGTTTTTATTTTTGATTTGTTTTGTTATTTTTGGGTATGTATTTTTCTTGTTTTTATTATGGATATTTTGTTATTTTTGCATATGTAATCTTTTTTTGTCTATATCTTGATATTATGTATACATATATAGTTGGTTCCCGAAGTTAGATAACCCTGAAAATAGTAGATAACGCTTTGGGGCATCTTTTGCACGCTAACGTTGGTACTTTTGACATTTTATGCGGTAGTTACTTCGTAGCGTCGTATTATCCTGGAGCTCGGCTAAGCTCTTAAATAATTTCGCATGCCATTTTACAAAACGCTCCGAAATTGCCTTGAGCGAGTTTTCACAATACAGAAGCAATACGAATACAAGAAATATATATATATAGAAAGAGAGAGAGAGAGAAAGAGAGAAGAAAAATAATACAAGGTAGCTATCTCATTTCTTTAGTCAAAATTCGTAGAAAAAGACGAAATTTCCATGAGAAAAAACCCATGACATTTTTCCCCAGTATTTCTTTTTACCCGTCGTAAAAACTTTCTGATTTTCTATTAGCAATTATGCGAAATTCTTATTATTATACATTTTATAAAAGAAAAATGAAGAAGAAGAAGAAGATAATCACTCGCAGACAATTTGTTTCTAACAATTTTTCCATTCGAAATTTGAAAGAAAAGAAAAATGGCGCGTGGGAAATACGAAATGTGACTATGTAATAAAGTTAACATTTTCATTTTCTTTTTTACTTTCTTTCTTACTTTATTGGAAACGTTAGAAAACTTTGTGGTTCTCTCTCTTTCTCTCTATTAGTTGTTATTCGAAAACCTTATTGTTCCTTGAATCGTCCTCTCGATTTGAAACTTCCCTTTCCTTCCACTTTCTCGTCCTTTCGAGTGGCGAATCTCGTTCGTTCCTTCGTCTTTCGCACTGGATGACGAAGAGCAAGGACGCGTAAAGAATACTCGAGTTTATAGGATGAAAAGTCCAAGGCGTTCTCCTCTCCCTTTCACCCACCACCCTTTTCCGTCCTTCCTTCCTTCCTTCCTTTCCATTCTTCTATCCTCTCTGGCTCCGAAGAAATTGTTCGATACTTGGCATTCCGTAGGAAAGAACTTTAAAAGATGAAGAAAACTTGGGGATGAAACGACGTTTTTAGCTTTAATGATCGTCGATTTCTTTTCCATTTGAAGAATAGAAAGAAAAAGAGGGACATATATATATATATAAAATGTTGATATGATATAATTCTAAATTATTTAGTAAATTATAACATGTAAAATAATATCGCAATTATGATGGAAGTTGTGAAATAATAATACAGGAAAAAATTAAAAAAGGAGGGTTAGTTTTATCGAAATAATTGAGTTGTAATACAGTGCCATCTATTGAACGTTGATTTAATATAATTCTAAACTATTTAATAAATTATAACATGCAAAATAATACTACAATAAGAATAGAATACATAAAATAATACACAAAAAAATATATAAAGTAAGGTTACTTATGTCATATGTAAATCTGAAAAAAACGTGAAATGATTGAATTGTAATACAGTGCCATCTATTGAAAGCTTATATAACCTAGAAGATAACCTTAAATCCATAAATTAGCAATAAAAAATACAAATATTCGTGATAATCATTATCCAATGTATAAAAGTAGATAGATAAATAGATAAATAGATAGATTATATGTTGAATTTAATTATAAATTTGAAAACCATATAATATTATACGAGTTTAAGTCAAAATATCTGCATTTAATGTTTCTTCTTTCTCTGTTTTTGTTTTTATTTTATTTTCTCAATAAGAAATACTGACCGAATAAAAGTAAGTTTCAGTTTGCACCGAATGCATTTTAAGATGTTGAATGCGTTGGTTCGTCGCGGTTGGACAAACGTAGAAAATGTTTTTTGTACGTACACTTTTATATCGTTTTCCACATTGCATTACGCGTACATTCGAAATTTCATTCCAACCTTTCTTTCATCGCGTTTTATTATTATTTTTTTCTTTCTCTGTATATCCCTCTCTTCTGTTAGTCAAGGAAAGAAAATTGTTACGAGAGAAGAAGGTAAATCATTTTCTACACTGGGTACTCAGAAAAAGGTGGAGGAAGATGAGGAGGAAGGGACCGAGGAAATTTTCTCGAGTTAGCGCACGGGCCAGCAGTATTTCGACGTAGTCGAGTGTTTTCAATTCGTTTCTTTTTAGGTTTCTAGAAAGAAAAGGATAGAAGAGATAAAGAGGAAGAGTAGGAGGAAGAGATAGAAGTTGTACAGGGTCGAACAACCAACCCTAAATGCGACGTGACCCAAGGCGCATCTTCTTTTCACGTAAAATTTCTCTTGCAATTCAATTTAGAAATTGGGACAACGGTAACTTACCGAAACCTCTCTTATCCTTAAACCACCCTCTTCTTTCTTTCTTTTTCTTTTTCTTCATTGTATGGATTCGCTTCGTTTTTTGAGAGTACGTACAATTCCATCCTCATCCTCATCCTCATCCTCATCCTCATCCTCTTACAGGGAACTCGAGATATGCGAAGTACAAACGTAAATTTGACGTAGAAAAAATACAATCGGTCACATTTGTTTCGATTGATCGTTTCTACTTAAAAAAAAAAATATATATATATATATATATTTTTTTTTTTTTTGATATTGAAATTTGCAACAGAAAAGAAAGTATATTATGGGAAAAATGTAATATTTAGGTATATTAATTTATGGTAAATTTTAACTTGTATAATTCCACCTTCTTCTACTTCTACTCTTGCAATGACAGGGAACTCGATACGCTAATTACAAAAGTAAATTTAATTTATACAAATATAATTGGTTAATTTTGTTTCTATAGATTTTTTCTATTAAGAAAAAAAAATAAAATAAAATATAAATTTACAATTTTTTAATATTGAAATTTGTAACAGAAAAAATAAATATATTATGAAAAAATATAAATATAGTATTAAGGTATATTAATTTACGGTAAAATTGAACGCGTACAATTGTTTTCTGCTAAAAAAAAAAATAAAAAAAAAATAAAAAAAATATTCCAATTTTTTGATATCAAAATTTGCAACACAAAGTAAAAGGATATTACGGGAAAGTATAAATGTAATATTTAAGTATATAAATTTATGGTAAATTTGGTAGTGAGTCTAACAAGATATGGAAGACTTTCTAATTTTCTTCTTCATCTCATCCCACTTACCATCTCTCTCTCTCTCTCTCTCTCTCTCTCTCTCTCTCTCTCTGGGTTATTCTCTCGTTTCCAGTCCTTTCCATGGGCGTCTCGAGACCCTGAAGCTTGACAGGATAACATTTGTCAGACGATCAAATAACTACCACTTGCTTGCTTGGGAAAAGGAGACGAGATGAGACGAGACGAGACGAGACGAAACGAGAGTAGTTCTCTCTCTCTCTCTCTCTCTCTCTCTCTATTTCTCTCTTTTGCTCGCATTTCAGGAAGATACATCGTCTTTTCTCTGTTCTTTTGAACGTTTTAACGTGCATCATTAACCCTCAACTAGTTACATAGAGAAGGTAAAGACGACGACGTCTCTCCGGTTGGAGGATCTGTCGAGCTAAAACCGAGACACGAGGTGTACACGAGGTCAAGAGAGTACTTTTTGCGGTCAATTCTGATAAAAGCTATATTAAATGACAAATTGCTTTACTTACTCTGTGCTACTACTGTACTATACTGATGCACATCTCGTGAGATTCTTTTTTGTCATAAGAGTCAACTCGGTGTTTGGAAAAATAACATAGAAAAGGATAGATTAATGGTTATGGTTTTATTCTTATGTCAGAATGTGTGGATCAAAAATTATTGATGAACCTAAATCCAGATTGACAAAAGATATTACACAAAAATTTATAAAAGATTTATTATCTGATATTAAGGCAAACAAAAAATGTATTTAATTATTTATATAATATTATAAATATTATTATTGATGCAACAAAAAATATAATTACGTATATAATACAAATATTAATGCTACAAAATGCAATTATTGCTATTTATATTGCAATTAGTAATGCAACAAAAAATATAATTATCTACATAATATTATAAATATTATTATTAGCGTAAAAAATATATAATTTTCTATATAATATTATAAATATTATTATATGCGCAAAATATAATATAATTGTCTACAAATTACAAATATTATTATTAGCGTAAAAAAATAATATAATTATTTATATATTACAAATATTATTATTAACGCAAAATATAACATAATTATCTACATAATAAAAATATTATTATTAGCACACAAAAAAATTACCTATATATTACAAATATTATTATTTAATAACAAATTACGATAAAGAAAGCACAAACAACGAATATATATATATATATTGTGTATAATATTATTTAATTTTAAAATTCGTATATACAAAATTGGAAATATTTGATTAAACGAGGTATATTTTAAATATTTTCATTATTTATAATTCCTCTAGATAAAATCCTTTGCATATATTTTTAATATTGTATAATTCATTTTTCTCTTTTTCTCTCTCGTAATATTTTAATCTTTAACTTATAGTATTTATAGAAAAATTAATTGTTATATTATATTATACATTTCACGTATACATTTTTTACGTTTCTTATTTCAGATGCGATAAAATAAATTTGGATTATTTAAAAAGAGAGGATAATTTAATTAAAGATACAAAAAATAAAAAGAGATTAAATCATAATCTTTATACGCAACACGAAAATAAAATTATTCTTTTGACCGACAGCTCTCTCGACGTCCTTGTAACAAGGATATTAAGTAATTACTGAAAATTAACGCGATAATGGACGTGTTGAAGTGAGAATTAAAAATAAAACAAACAAACAAAAAAAGACAAGAGTAGAAAAAAAAAGGAAATATTATTTTGACTGAATATTTCGATATATTCTCGATATGAACGTGCTACTGCGAGGGAGAATTGAGGAAAAGGGGAGGAAGGGTTAGGGGTAGAAGAGAGCAGGGAAATGCGCGTTTCGAATGTATTTCGCAATTGAATGCCGCGCCCATAAATCGGGTAGAAAATAAAATATTGCTAGGGATGCACATGTGGGGTATGTAAATAAATAAAAATAAAAATATCTATATATATATTATAGAAAAAAAGAAACAAACTATATAAGATTCTAGATTCTTTCGAATAAATTTAAAAATCAACAAAGAAGGACAGAAAACGAAAAAAGATGTTTGTTTTTTTAACTAAAAAATAAAATAAAATAAAATAAAAATAAAAGGGTTTGTAATTAAACAAATCTTTTAATAAAATAATCTTTTAAATCAATAATTTCATTTATATATAATATATAAATCTTTTTCCTTCGTACGTTTGAACTATTATAATAATATATAAAATTAATAATAACAATAATAATAATAATAATAATAATAATAATAATAATAATAATAATCTCTTTTCCCTTCTGCCGATTAATTCGTGCTTCGAACTCGCGAAAAGCGTCACCATCGGTAACAACAATGGATTCGGATTAAGCTGAACGTGTAATCGTAACAATAGTTTCTATCGATGAATCGATGTTGGATCGGAGAGCAATGGCGACTCTCGTCATCGGCAATGAAGTAGTATCCAAATGGTGGGGATAGGGTGGTGCTGCTGGATGTGCCGTTGGTGGAGGAAGAGGAGTTGGTTGGGGGTTGGAGGGTTGAGGAACGGCCGGGTAGAATGAGAGTTTGGTCCAATCTGGAACGAAAGAGTGGTGGTAGATATAGTGGACCAATGGGGTAGGTGGGGGAGTGTGACGAAATAAAAAAAAAAATATAAAAAAAAAAAGATACGTACATAGCACTTTCGTGAGAACGAAAAGCATCGCCGATCGAGCCGTTTCAATTACGAGAATTGTCGACGCTTACTCCACGACGAGAGTTTGTTATCGTTAATGCGCGAAACTCGAGCTTCAAAAAGCTCCAGCAGCAGTACCAGCACCAGCTTCGAGACCAACAATTGCAATTTTGTCTCTATGGGTGGTATATGTGTATATATGCATGTGTATGTATGTGTATATGCATGCACACGATTTTCAAACGTTACCTCGATGGCTATCTATTCTTTTTTATTATTTATTTTGTATCACCCCTACCCCTTCCCCTTTCCCCTACCTATTTTTTTATTTTGATTTTATTCCAATTTTATTTTTTATTTTTTATTTTACTTTTTACTTTTTACTTTTTACTTCACTTTTTAACATATATCATATAATATTAGATTACAGTTCTTGTTCTTTTTTTTTTTTTTTCAACAAATGTTTCAAACATAATCGTTATTAACAAAATTGTGTTCTCAAAAATTCACTTTTGATGATTCTCGTTGTTCGAAAACGTTCCATATTTATTTCTTTTTTTTTTATTTGTTTTTTTTTGCTTCCATTTTTACGTTGTTGATGGATGTTTCGATGATGATAATTAAACAATTATCGGTAAGGATAATTTTCGTGAATTATTTTAATCATTGCAAGCGGTTAATCGAAAACCACGAAAATTTGTTTGTTTTTTTAAAAAAAAAAGAAAGAAATAAAAATTGTAAAAGAGAAAGAGAGAGAGATATCTATCTATTGACCAATGGATTTCATCAATTAATTTTTGATTTAATTAATTTTCACTCTACTTTTTCCCTCTCTCTTTCTTTCTCTCTCACCCCTATTTATTCCCCTTATTATTCGTATTTTTCGTTGAAATCGTATCGTCGAAATAATACCAAAAACCTTTTAATATTATTATTATTATTTTTATATTAATTATTATTATATAATTATTGTCAATATATAATTAAATACAATACATATATATATTAATACATATATATATATATATATATATATATATATATATATATATATATATATATATATATATATTGTATTATATATGCTATTGTATTATTTGCTTTTCCACTTGATTATACCGGTAATTAAAAAAGAAAAAAAATACAAATAATATTAATTAAAGGATTTGATGATAATGATGATGATGATGATTACTATTCGAAAAGTTTTAGCAGGTCAAATTAGCAAAACTCGTTACTGAAGCTTTGCAACCAAGTTACACCGTAAGAGTAATGATTATCCTACACGTAGATTGTTCTATTAATTAGGTAGGAATATATACGGGTGTATTTTCGAAAAGAAAGAAAGAATGAGATAGTGAGTGAACGAGAATGAATGAGAGTGAGTGCGAAGAAGAGAGAAGAGATGATGGGAGTGGGGGTTGTATAGTAATGCACGTTGCTGGGTATGCATCAGTTCGAAATTTCGATCTGTTGGCTAATATTTGGAATGAGAATGATGTATTTACCGTATTGAGTACGTATGGAAAGTCGTGTTTGGTCTCGGAGTACCGTACTAATGAGTACCAACGCTCTACGTTCTACCCGTTATCCTTTCACAAATTGTTTGTGCTCTTCACCGCCATTTTTTTTATCCTCCCTTCCTTCTCAATGATGGTTTTTTCCTTTTTTTTTATTTTTTTCTCCTCTCTCTTTTTTATTTTTATTTTTATTTTACTTTGCCTACTCCCCTCTACTCTCCACTACTCCCCACTACTTCACACTAACCCCCACTACCTTCCTGTCCATCCCCACTCATTCTCCTTTTTAACTCGTGTGTCAATCGAGATAAATCACGAAGTGTTTGTTTGATTTTCGGCACATATAAATGTATATATGTATATTTTTATGTTGTTGATGTGTGTGTGTGTTTGTTTTATTTGTTTGGTACAGGAAGATGGAAAATTCATTCATTCGTGCGTATCTCGATGAAGCGTAAATGGAAATCGTGTATTGTGTTGCTTTTTAATACGTGCGAATCGAGTAGTAGTAGTAGTAGTAGTAGTAATGGTCATCGTTCGAATAACATCGTTGCTTCATTTTGATTTATAGTTACGTTTTTTGGTCAAATGTAAAAAGGTTCATTTACAAAAATCATTTCTATCGTCATTATTCAAAATCCATAAATTAAATTACGAATAAATATAAAGATAAGATAAGAATATAATTTGTTTTGTTCGGTTTTTTTTTTTATTTTGAAAATATACGAAACATTAGTTAGATGAATCGGAAAATTTATGAACATTTAAAAAAATATTTGTAATTTTGTTAAAGGGTAAAAAACCTTTTTTAAATCTTGAACGCGAACGAGTTTCCTTTTTTTTCTTTTACATTTCTCGTTTGTGGAAAATAGTATGATAAATTAAAAGTAAGATAAGGATAGGTATATACTCTTCTCTAAGGGTTGTATCAACGCTCGTTGATCTAATTGCTTAGATAGAGGAACATTGTACTCTCGTAGTTACTGCTAGTATAGTATAGTAATTCTCTGTCTCTTTTTCGTGATATTAAAAGGTTAAATATTGCACGATAATTCGCAGAAAACTTATCTGATGTCGTACACGTGGTTGTAGATCTTTTCTCTGGGATAATACTACATATACAAACTTTAGATGGGAAACGTGGATATGCAATAGTAAAATAAAACAGAAAAAAAATTATTAATTATTAACATTGCCGACATAATTCATGCAACACCAATACATGCACAGGTAACACGTATGCAATGATAAATGTCAGTATAAAAACTAGAATTATGTTGATTTGTCAAACAAACATTTACAAGTAATATGAATGATTTATTAAATAGAAAATGAGTGGGGTAGAGTGCAAATATTTCATAAAAAAAAATATATATTATAATTTATTAAAAAAGAAAAAATAAATAAAACAAAATTAATGATGGAATATTTAAAATTTGTCAAACAAACATTTACAAGTAAAATTATCTACTAAATATAGAAAGAGAGTGGGGAAAGCTCAAACATTAAAAAAAAAAAATATTATAGATTATTAAAAATATAAAAAATAAATAAAAATATTAACGATGGGATACTTAAAACGAAAGTAAAATAAAAAATAAAAAATAAAAAGAAAAATATAATCGTAAAATTGCAAATATGAAAAACCTACCAAAAAATAACGAAAATAAAATCTTTTTATTTTTTGTTGTTGATATTTCTCTTTTTTTTATCTACTTCATTTATCTCCATGTGTTTTATTTCTAATCTTTTCGCGAGGGTAGAAATTTTTTGATTTGCCTACTTGTCGTGAACACGTTTCACGATGCCAAGAGACACACACGTACACGCATACGTTGAGTAATTGATTATGGAAAATGGCCTTAGGCAAATAAGTAACTCATTCTTTTTTCTGACTCTCTCTCTCTCTCTTTCTCTCTCTTTGCGTTTTAAGCGAAGTTAAATTAACTTTCCCGGAAACGTTTACTTTGGTAAAAACTTTGTTAACTTCCTACACAAGACTTATTTTTTATCCTCTCTCTCTCTTTCTCTCTGTTTTATTTTTTCTTGACTATTTTTTCTTCAAAGCCTTTTCCTTACTGACGAGAAGGGTGAGAGAAAGGTAAAATGAAAAAGAGAAAAAGAAAGATAGAAAAGAAATTGGTAAATGTTCAACATTTGTACAAAAGTTGTAGTCTGGTGATGATGATAATGATGATGATGACTGAGAAACACTTTGATGAGATTATTATACGTTCATTTAATTTTTCGATTTTCTTCTACATTTTATTTTAATGATTGAATATGCCCTCAGGTAAACGTATATATACATATACACATACACTTACAATATAAACCATCGAGAAAAGTTTCAAATCCCGTGTGTTACGAACAAAATAAAAAAACGGTAAATTATCATTAAACAAAAACAAAAAAAAAACTAAAAAGTTGAGCTTGCAATTTTGAAGAAAATAAAAAGAAAAAGAAAAAAAAGAAGATAATACAAATAAACGTAATTACTCTTCCGTAAAGTTAATTAATACTTTTTTTGTTTAGCTAACTATGAGTTATTTCCTTTTTTTTTTATACGATGTGAGAACAATTTTTATTTATTTATTTATTCTTTATTGTATTAATAATCCATCGAATTATTTACTATTATTTCTTTTTTACGATGCAAGAAGAATTTTTATTTATTTATTTAATTTTTTTTATTTTGTTCTATCTAATTATAAATCTATCTAATTAAATTAATAATCCATCGAATTACTTTACTATACTTAAACGACAAATTCAAAGTTCAGAATATTTTCTATTTTTTTTTTTATATATATCAGCATAAAATTAATTTATGGATAAAACGAAAAAAAAATATTCACTCAAATGGTTATTTTTTTACTCATAAAAAAAAAAACAAAGAAAATGTTTATACTTGGAACTTGGTGTGTGTATAAAAGTGAGTTCGAAATATTACAGAAATCTTTTTTTTTTCATTTTCTATTTTTTTTATTGCACATTATGCGATAAAGAGGTCAACACCGTAAAGTTTGCTTTTGTATATATCTGTGAACAAATATGTATATACATCTATTACTGTGTGTATATATGTATGTATAGGGGGTAGGTCCGCAAATGAGCGCATAAACAAACGAACCGTGTCTTATCGCCGTGGAACTGCATTTTATTATCTAAATGGCTTTCAACGAGGTACGCGAAAGTCGTAACACTAACGCGAGTTTACGACAAGGAGAGAGAGAGAGTTCTCTGTCTTTGTCTCTGTCTCTCTCTGTCTTTTTTCTGCAATGTCAGGAACGATTCTCTTCTAATTTTGTGTTTCTTTTTTTTTCTTTCTACTCAAATTTATTTTTATTTTTATTTTTATTTTTATTTTCAACATTCAACTGAAAGAGAGTTTGAGAGAGTTTGATTTTTATATAGGGGGTGCAGATATATGTTATTACATCAGTTTTGTTTTTATTTTATTTTTATTTCTTTCAAATCTTCATCGTCAAACTCATTCTGCATTCCCTTTGATTTAGAAATAATTCAAAAGTAAATAATAAAACAAACATGAAACAAATTAACTCTTCAAATATTTGCAAATATATTTCTCATGCTGTAAAACAAATATTTGTTGCATACAAAAAATAAAAAAATAAAAATTAAAAAAGTTGAAATAAAATATGTTTCGATCGATGCATTCGTTTAAAAATAAAAAAAAATAAATAAATAAATAAGACCCGGGAATATATTTTCGAATTTCAGAATTTGCATTATACGCTATAGAAACATGCTTTTTCTTTTTTTTGGTTTTTTTTTTTGTTAATAATATTTCGAGCAATTTCATTTCTTTCCTTTTCGTATTTCATTTCCGTCTGTTTTTTACAGACATCGCACAAGGTAAAAATTTTTGTTTCTTTCATTTCTTTCTTCATTTAGTTTCTTTTTTTCCTTCATCTCTTTTTGAAACAAGTATGCAAATTGTGATATATGCGAGAGATTTAAAAAAAAAAAAAAAATTAGTCAAACGTCAGGTAGAGAACCGTCAGCGAACGTTGATTCTATTAACTTACGACAAAAGATTGAGCAGAATCCGTTATAATTGAACAAAAGGATTATACCACGATCGAAACACACGTCAATAAAATATTAAACGAACTTTTATTAAGTTCATTCGAAAGTTGATATTTCCTTTTATAATCGAAACTAAAAAATAGAATGATTTACAATTTTCAGATAAAATGTTTCATTTTCAAATATTCAATGCTTTTTATTGGCCCCTTAATCATTCGAATCTCTAAATTATATTTTATATTATTTTTCAAATATCCTTTGATAATATTTGAAATTCGTCAAATTGATTTTCAATTTAATAATCACATTTATTTGTATACTTTTCTACTTTTCTATTTTATATTTATTTTATATTTATTATAGTGTTATACTATTTTATATTTATATATAGTGTTATATTTTATAACACATTATTTTTTTTTTTTATAAGAGTGTAAAAACAAAGGCTTTAAAAAGACAAATAATGGGAAACATTTCTTGGTAATAAGTCGTGGTGTAGTTCATTGTCAAAATTTACGATGCCATTTACCGTGTGCCATTTATTTGGTCTTACCTTTGAACTTTGCTTAATTAAATAATAGCATGAGAAGAAATAACGCTGGAATGTTAATGTAAGAGTGAGATAGAGAGAAGAGAAGGGAAATTATTCATCGATGAAAAAAAAGGATCATTAAAAGTGACTAAAAAAAAAAAATAAAAAAAAATAAAAAAAATTGCTTAACGAGCCAAGAGACATTTTGCCAGGTGCTTCCGTTACTTATCTTCATTTCGTTTTTCTTCGACAAGGCTGGACGATCAGCAGATATCACACTGCTGATATCTTCTCATTCACTTGAAAGTTTTAATTACTGATATCGAGTGGAATCGTTGCCTATTAGTCTCGTACTCTACCAATCTCCTTTATCCTTTTCTTCTTCTTTTAATTTCAACCTTTTTATAATTTAGTTGAAACGTCGAGAAGTAAGTTAATGATCTCGTCGAATGAAAATTATGTTAACTAAATGAGTACGATCTACGTTTGACATCGAGATTAGTTAATTACAACGATGACATAATCCAAAGTAATTAATAATCCTTCTCGTTCAATGCAAAAATGATCTTCTTATTCATTTTTTTTTTTGTACTCTTCTCCTATAATCGAACTATTTCATTTGATTTTTTATTCATTCATTCATTTATCAAATTTATTTGAAATTTCATATTAAACGTATCCACACACAACAATTTTATTGAAATATTTTAGAAAATAAGAAATTATCTATAATGAAATCAATTATGGATCATGATAGTTAATTTTGAAACATACAAAACGTTTTATAATAATCGACTGATGTGAACATCGTTTGAAATAAAAAAGATTCAACCTATTTTTCTTAAAATTTGTTTCACTTTATATGCCTCTTGATGTATATACACGTGAAGTATACAAAAACATTGTTATATATGGTTTAGCAAATTTGTATTGTTATAATCAAAAACAGTTTACTCTCTTGCATATATACTGGGCACAAATAACCAAAGAAGTGGTGTTCAGAAGGGGTGCACGTTATTATAATTCATATCAAACTTCAAACGAATTGAAAATAACGAATTCTATATTAAAAAAAAAAAAAAAAAATATTTAACGAAGCAATAATAATATACTTATATGATGATTGCATAAAACAGTATTTCCTGCTGTCATTTTTATATTACAAATGCAGTGTCAACTACTGAACCGATCATAATGAATTATTGTTTATTTCGTGTAATTTATTTCAATTTAGAACACAAGATAATTTTTATGGCAATTTTTTTTTAATTTTTCATTCCTAATTTAAGGATTTATTATTTGAGGTTATCTAGGTCTTTTTTTTGGTATTGTAAATTTTCAATAGATGGTGCTGTATTATAACTCAATTTTTTCAGGTTAACATACGATATAACTTTACTTTTTCTATTTGTTCCTTTTGTATTGTTATAATTTACTTAATAGTATTATAATTTATAAAATAGTTTGAAATTATATTAAATCAACATTTTATAACAAATCCATGACACAATTCCAGTAACATATCTAAAAAAAAAGATGTCTTTTCCATCATTTTCTTTTCATTTCTCATTCATATCAACATTAAATTCATCATCGATGGTGTACCAATATCAGTCCAGAGTTCTATTTAAAAAAAAAAACTGATAAAAAATAGATAGATAGAGAGAAAGAATGTATCAGATGCAGATCTATCACGGTGTCTGATAGAAAAAAGCTGTTCAGTATGAGATCGAAGGTACCAGTACTGCCAGCAGACACAACGACGAGAGAGGGTTGTGCGTCTGATGCCTGTGGGAGAAAGAGGAGGAGTAGGAGTAGGTGGTGATGGTGATAGAGAAGGTAGAAGAGGAGGAGGTGGAGGAGGGATGAGCTTGGGAAAGGGGCTGCTGGAAGTCCTGGACGCGAAAAGGGTGATCCTCGATTTTGCACGTTGCCGCAATCAGTAGCAGCCTCGATATATGCAGCCCGCGTATCGATTTCGACAAACGAGTACGAAGAATAGCGCTCCGGTTGCTGCCCTCTCCTCTATTACTATATATACACCCCCATGTATGCATGTATGCTTTTATATATATAGAATATATATATATATATATATATATATATATGTGTGTGTGTATTTTGTAGACGAGAAATGCGCAGCAGTAAGCATGCATTGCGCATGCGTGATGCGCATCTGTGTGTTCATGTTTTAACTCCCCCTATTACTCTCTCTCTCTCTCTGTTCAACTCATATGTTCTACTACCATCGTAATCTCTTACATTTACGGTAACCCACACCGTCTACACACATACTCGCTATATTATTTTATACTGTTAATGGCGAAACGTCATAATCAACAGACGCTACAATTATATTACGAGCATACCTTTACCACCGAGAACAGTAGCAGCGTGTGGTGTTATGCATCCCTTGGAAACATCACCTTGTGTCCTTATTTTCTCTTCCTCTCTCTCTCTCTCTCTATTACTGTATTTATTCCTTCTTCTCTTTCCCTTCCTCTTGGCATACCTTACCTTAACCGTATGACGTTAGAGCAGCTTTATAGTTGTCCTGATGTGTTCCTGCTGCTTTCTTGCAAACTATACGAACTAAGTTCTATTATCTCATTCTATTCTTACATTAAAACATATTTGTTTATCTTTATCGTTTTTTTTTGTTTTAGAAATATTGAGTAGATTACATTATTTCTAATCAAGTTTCTATTATTTATTAATAATACTTAACCCACATCGGGTTTGTACTTTTCTTAAATGTAATAATTAAAGACTACGAAGAATTGTGGGTTTATAAATGAATGGTTGGGGGTTGGGGTGGAATAGGAAAGGGTGGAAGTTGTATAAATCGTATTGTCGGCACGAATTGAACCTACTACTACCTTGGTACCTACCTCTAAAACTACTACTACCCCCATAGGTTGGTAACAATTTCTAACTGGGAGCTGGTGAAAACGAATGAATCGACAACACGATATACTTTTTAATTTCTCCCAACGGTGTAATCAGCAGCCAGTGCAATTACGCGGTGTGGTTCACGTCGATATGCGAAAACGAGGTTTGGATATTATTATGCACCCGTTAGAGAAGTTTACGAGCGTTTCCTTTTTTTTTGTTCTTGATGGAATTACGATTACTATGATTATGTTTACTTGTTCAAATTTAAGAATGATTGGAAGGAAGTTAGAAAAGATATGATGACAAAATTAATCACGTATTTATATATTTGACAATTATCTGTAATTGTAAGTAATTTATTATGATAAGAATTTATTTTTCTAATTGAAAATTTTTATTTTGATTATTTAGAGATTATTCACTTGGAAAAAATATACATGTATATTTATATATTTTCATATTTATATATACATATATATTTATTATTTATTATAATAAAGTAATATAAATAATTAATTTATTTATATTATTTAAATTTGTGCCTAAGAATACGATTGTGTTTCTTAATTTTTTATACAGATCAAGAAAATTTGATTATTATTTAATATAAATATTAATTATATTGTATAATATTTATTATATTAATATAATATAATAATTATTTTTATATATTCTTTACCATTTATCTTACGTTACGTTAATTTTATTCTTTTTTTTTTATTAATATTTATTATTAGAAAAAATCATATTGATATTTAAAAAAAAAAAAAGAAAAAAAATAGAAAAAGTAAACTAATTTATTATTATTTTCTTGTTTATAGGAAAAATTTTGCGAGTATGTATCTATGTATGCATGTATGCAGATCCACAATTACTTCTTCCGATTTGTTTATCACACCGTTGCGTTTTCATCGAATGAAATGTTTTTTTTTGTCGAACGAAATTAGGTCAGTAATAACTAAACCGCATCTGCTTGGTATCGAGAGAGAGAGAGAGAGAGAGAGAGAGAGAGAGAGAGAGAGAAAAGTTGAAACAAATTTGTTCTCAACTGGTTCACGTTTTTTTTTATCTAAAAGTAGAAAAGTTTTATGCTAGTAGCAATCCCGTGTATTTTATTTTTATTTTTTCATTTTTTTTATTTTTTTATTTTTATTTTTTCCATCTCCAATGTCTCTCGTACTTTTTTCTCTTTTTCTTATTGTTAGAGAAAGCACGAGAACATTCCGATGGTGGGATTAAGAAAATTAGAGAAGCTGAAAATTAAATTACCGTAGGAGATCCGTATAATCCGAAGGAAACGGGCTGGACAAGAAACCCATGCGTATATTACTGTATAAGAGAAAGAAAAAGAAGATGAAAAGGGGGTTAGAGAAAGAAAGAGATAGATAGAGAGAGAAAGAGAGAATAAGGGACGATGATACTTTTTGTAGAATTTCTTAGCACGTCTGGTTGTTCGTTTCGCGTTCGCAAGAAACAAGATGAAATTGTTTCTATCTTTTCCTTTAAAAGTATATAGAAAGAAAGAGAGAAATGAACGGAAGAAAATGTGTAAATAATCGTTTTTCCTTTTTTATTTTTTCCCTCTTTCTCTTCCTCTCTTTTTTTTTCCAGAAACCACGTAAATAAAATTGTAAATACAAGGTTGAAGAAAACCAAGAGAGAAAGTTGATTTTGTTAACTTTAGTTTAATTTGTATATATATATAGTTTATTTTATTATGTATAATTAACTATAGTTTAATATCTTATATATAGTTTAATTTATTATGTATACTAAACTATATACAGTTTAATTCATATATTTATATTTATATTACTTTCTTTATAGTAATATACTATATTTAGTATATTACTATAAATAATAATAATATAATAATAAATTATAATATAAAATATATTTATATAAAATAAATTACTATATAAGAATAATATATATAATACTTTATTTATGGTAATATAAATAAAGTAATTTATTAAAATAATAAGTAATAAAATTAAAAATTATTTAATTTAAAAATTAAAAAATAATAAGTAATAAAATAATTATTTATATTACACAGTTATATTTACTTTTATTACACCGTAAAAAATAAAAAATAAATTAAAAACGATTCTAATATAGTAATAATAATAATAATAATAATAATAATAATAATAATAATAATAATAATAATAATAATAATAATAATAATAATAATAATTTATCTGGAGTAATTAATAACGTACAAGATAATGTCCTTTGTTATCTTGATCTATTCTTACCTGTGAAGATAAAATGGGTTTATCTTTCGTCTTCTTCGATGCTCGTAACTTTTCTCGTGAAGTGGCTAGACGAAGAGTGTGCTAAACGAGGAAAAGGAGTTAGAAAGGGGAAAAGGGATGAAGTAAAGGAGGTGAGGGGTGAGAGGAAGAGAAGATTCGACCTGGAGCACCTATTCCGTACATTCTCATTCATCATTCATCGAAGGATCCTCACCTGTTCTCACAGACTCCAGAATATTCTCCCCAAGATCGATGTCGGATATTCGCTCGAGGGATAACAACCTGGCAACAGAAGCTGTTGGTCGTTCGACGAACTCGTAACAACTACTCGTAGACTGGTAGTACCATCTTAAAAAGTAAAATAAAGAAGGAAACATCAGGCAGAAGAAGAAGAAGAAGAAGAAGAAAGAAGGTAGAAATAATCAAAGCTCACGAAAAGTTTTTTACTCGTTCGAGGGTGAAAAATAAAGATGAAGGGTAAAAAGACAAATTGCGGCAAAACAGAAAGAAGAAATAAATATGTGGAGGAAGAGGAGAGGAGAGTAAAGGGAGAAAGAAAATGAAATTAAAAAGAAACATATATATATATATATATATATATACTAGGTTGTTTCTGTCACACATTGCTGTGACTTTGTTATAAAATGTTGATTTAACATAATTATAAATCTATTTAGTAAATTATAACAGCATAAAATAATATTACAAGAAAAAATAGAAAAAGTAAGGTTATGTCCTATATAAATTTAAAAAAAATTGAATTGTAATATAGCACCATCTATTGAAAACTTACAGTACCTAAAGACCTAGATAACGTCTATATAATGAATCCTTAAATTAGCAATAAAAAATAAAAATAATCACAATACAAATTATCCTATATCCTAAATTAAAAAAAAAAAACATATTAAATAACAAAAATTTCATTAAGTTTGTTTCAGTAATTTCGAAGATAAGTATATATAAATATATAAACTACACGAATGTAAGTGTAAATATGGTAAACGATGTTTATAATTTAAAATATTACGAAATTATCTCATATCTTGGTCTCACATATATTTAAGAATTTAATGTTATTAAATATGAAAATGAAATTAACCTTAAAATGTATTACATAATTGAAGTAAGTAATAAATTCGTAATAACTAATGAAAAATGTGAAGATTTGTGGATTAGTGAGATGTTAAATCGAAAGTGGTTTGTGTATAGCTATCTATGATTATATCTACTCTTCTTCTTTAGCCATCTCCTACCAGCATGACCACAGTAACCTCACAACGGTCGATGGTGGATGGTAGGAAAAAGCAAAAGCTCGTAGTAGTTTCTTTGGTATTTGGTTTTCAGGCTGTGGTTTAGACGTCGATGCTGCTTTCGAACGTCATCGAGCATGGAGAGACACCAACACACCACCACACTATTCAACCCTGCGACCATCTACCTTGTCGTCCTTCTCCAAACCGCAGATTTCAAAATTAGGATACGTTGAGTTAGTAACTCGTAACATATATCGTGATTTATACGTGGAGATGTTTAGTATACATAAAATAGAAATTTAATGTGGCTTTATTAATTTTTTACTTATTTTAATTAACATTTAAATGATGTGAATTTAAATAAGTTTACAAAAATTAAGAAAAATTAGTAAAACAAAAAACATATTATAAAATTTATTATATTATAAAAATAATATAAAAAAAATATATTATTAATAATAAACGCAAGTAGATAAATAAAAATTTATTATCGTTGTTTTCCTAAGTTTAGGATTTAGAAAGATCCTTCGGAATTGACAAAGAAAATGAAAATTAGTTAGGAGAGATACTAGAAAATAAAAGCTAATGGTAAGCTTTGTGTTGCATTAGTAAGGAAAGAGACAGTTTCCGAGCAGACACTAAATAATCTAGATAACGGAAGGTCGCTACTAAGTTCCTGAAGATTTGTACGGGCTCACCGACTGATTAGATTGGCTGGAAGATTGCAACCAAGCCTGAGAGAGGCAAACGTATTTTCGGTAGTCTCTCCTCTCTCTGTCTGTCTCTCTCTCTCTCTCTTTCTGTCTTGTTCGTTTTCTATCTATCTACCTATCCGTCTGTCACGACGACGTTTTGATTAGCCAAGACTCCAAGCTAACATCGATCCTCCTATCCTTTCTCTCAAGAAGAGAAGATCCTGCGAACGGCAGAAACCGAGACGAGATTCTTTCCTTTTTTTTCTTTTTCTTTTTCTTCTTCCTTTCCTCCCTTTACCTTTTCCCTTCTCTTACTTTCATTCACTCATCCGTAGAATCGAACTCTTTTGAATAAACCTTTGGCTTCTCTTCGGTGGCTTGATCTGTCGAATAGTTCGAAACTACGAAGAACTTTTTTTTATTTTCTATTTTCTTTTTTTTTTTTTTTGCAAATGCTGTCTGTTCGATTAGATACCAGCTGATTTGACAGTAAAAAATACCTACATTACAGTTGATCCTATTACGATCACTCTTTAAATAAGCAATACAATTGAAGCAAATGAAATAAAGTAAGTAAAAAAAAAAAAAAAAAAAAAAATAGAAAATGTTTAATGTCAAACTTTCATCTTTTGACAATGTAAAATGAAATTTTAGATAACTCAAAACAAAACGAAGTTAAGAAAATGTCTTTTTGTTAATTGATAATTCCTTTTGAATTTTGTTATATAACTAGGAAAATAATAAATAAATAAATAAGTAAGTAAGTAAAAAAAAAAGAAAGAAAGAAAGAAAAAGATAATAAACGAGAAGGAAGATGATTCTCTTTGTAATCCTTTTCTTTCTTCACTTCTCGTTTTCTACCCCTCTAATTTTGATAAAGTTAAAACGATTAGTACTTAAAACCTATCCGAAGCTTTCTTCGAAACTTTCTGATTGAGTTGCGTGATTTAAATACTAAGTGACACGAAACCGCAAGGAGCAACTTACTTCGAATCTTTGTAGACCTACGGGACTACGAGAAACGTCACTCTTAACCCATTTGCATCTGTAAGCGTAGGACTGTTGGATGCTAGAGGAATCTTTAATTTCATCCAAACTTTTGAGTACGCATACCATCTTTCTCTCTACAACCCAATCCCCAACACTCCTCCTTTTCTCTACAATCTATCCCTTTCTCTTTCTATTCATCTTTTTCTTCTTCCTTTCTCAAATACAGTTCTTTTCATCTGCACGTTGATTCTGTTTCTTGGGAACACCTAATGAAAAGATTTACGCGAATTTATTAACTTTAATTTTTATGAGAAAGTAGTCTAATTTGTGTTTTGAGATTTTTAATGTATGAGAACCATAATTGTGAAAGTGATTTAAGTCATATGTGTCTTGTTTTGTGATATTTTAAGGATTATATTTGAGTATTGTATGAATTCTATATGAGATTGAAATGACATCTATTACTATTTCGTGAAAATTATATTGAATTAATTTAGTTTAAAATAATAATGTGGTGTGTGTAATAACTAATGTGTAATAGCTAATAAATTAATTTTTTTTTTTTAATTTTCACTTGCACCGCTTTCATAATTATTGGCATATGTGCACGTATACTTTTTTACAAGTAGTATAAAGTAATATAAAAGTAATATATATTAGTAATATAATTATAAGGTAATATAAAATATAATTATATACAAATATAATTACGTAATAAATATAATTATATTTAATATTACTTTATACTTATATTATATAAAATATATATACAATATTCTATACAAATATAAACTAATGTATTAACTTATTTGCATATCAATATAAAAAATGTTGCATAGGAAAAATAATAATTTAAAAATAAAAAAGATATAAACTCTTCCCTAAAAAATGCAAAGATGATACGAATTCCAAAATGACATATAATATCCCATAGAATTAAATATCACATTCACCCTATACATGAATCACACATATATCTTTATATATATATGAATATACACGTATTAAATGGTCAATGATTACGATTTCACGTCACACTCGACGCACGTCCAAGTGCTGGAATTGCCGAATGCGAGGATCAAATTGAAATTCACCGGTCAGCTCGAAGCTATCACGGTTGGCTATTGCCGAGATACGTTGGAGTGGTTATGAGAAGAGAGTAGTAGTATGCAAGTGAGAAAGCGAGTGAGTAAAGGGGGATTGGAGAGGTGGGAAGAGGGTGAGGTTTCAAGGGGGAGGACGAGGAGAGATGCTGTATGGTATTCACGAAGCGAATACCGAGGTGTGGCAAATGGATGCGACGACGACAACGACGACGACGACGATGGTCGTCGAGTAGACGAACGAAGGTCACGCAATATCTCGGTCCAGACGAGAGATGCCCAGCATCTCTTCCTCTCATTCTCTATCTCATTCTCTATCTCACATCTCTATGTCTGTTTCCATCTCTCTCTCTCTCTCTCTCTCTCTCTCTCTCTTGGTATCTTTTATACCTATCGAGATGACTATACCGTTCGCACGATTGCACGTACACATCTGCGTGCTTGCAGCTTTCACATAGGCTTATCTTCTATCTCTCTGTCTCTGTTTCTCTCTCTCTCTCTCTCTCTCTCTCTCTCTCTCTCTATTTATCTTTCTCACGCTTAGATGAAACGAGACTTCGCACGTGCTGCTGCTTATTGCCAGTACCGGAACAATACGAGAAATCACGAGAAGATCGTCCACTCGTTGAAGATAAGAGAACCGTACACATATGAAGGGAAGTGACTTTTGTGCCCATCATCATAGAAC
Source organism: Polistes dominula (assembly GCF_049000335.1). Classification (NCBI taxonomy): domain Eukaryota; kingdom Metazoa; phylum Arthropoda; class Insecta; order Hymenoptera; family Vespidae; genus Polistes; species Polistes dominula. The sequence goes on from NW_028301040.1 coordinate 5,070,314, forward strand.
ATACGTGACGCTAGTTATTCTCTTTGAATTTTTTTTTTCTTTTCTTTTTTTTTCTCATTGGAATCATTCGAATGTTAATTCATAATAAAAATATAACTTTATTTATAATTGTGCCTATAATTATAAAAGTGGTGTAATTGCAAATACATGAATTCTCTCTACATAATATTTAATATATAATTTATTATATAATATATATATATAGTTAAAAAATATAATGTTATTAATATATATATATATATATTATAATATTATATAATTATAATTATATTAAATGTATTAAATATTATCATAATATTATTATAATATTAATATATATACAAATATATATTAATATATAACAAACATTATTTAATGATATATTTTTGACAATATCATTCTTTCAAATTACATTGAATTTATTAAGTTTAAAATAATTTGCTGTATGAAATAACTGATAAACTCTAAACTAAATTTTTTGTTTAAATTTTGATTTTAGACCACTTTCATAATTATGGACACAATTATTATTTCATTGTAATAAATATTGTTTGTTTAACAATAAAGGTATTTTCTTTTTAAAAATTTAATAAAATTTATTGAACAATTCATTAAGAATTTTCTTATCTTTGTAGAAGGAAAATCATAATTTTCTTGGCACTTCTAAACGATTATATCTCTTCCTCTCTTTTCTCTTTCTCTTTCATTCCCATAGCAATCCACCCTTGTAGTAGGACGTTAGAAACGATAAAGAATGGTCTCGGTGCGGCAATGGACTAACAAGGTTGCTCGTATAAAACGAGGTCATTTTACGGAAATGTGCTAGGATCGGTACGAATTTCTACCTAGTTTTCTCCGTTGGGAATTTAAGTGTAAGAAGAAGTAAATCATGAGATAAAAAATATTATCAACGATGAGAGGAGAAATCGAAGACTTTTTTTTTATTTATCGATCTTTCCATTTTTATCGTTCACATTTTTCATTTATTCAATGGAAATCAAAATACTTTAATCTTATTATATGAGAAACTATTTTTCTTTTTTTTTTTACGAATAAAAATAAAAATAAAACTTTTTCAAATTTATTCTCCTTTATTATATAATATATTATCAAAAAAAAAAAAGGAGAAGAAAGAAGAAAAGATCGTGAGAGATCATTTTGAAGAACAAAAAAAGGGAACACACCGAGAAAACTTTCAAAAATCCTTCTCAATTTACTTATATGAAGCATTTGCAATTCTACGAGCCTTGATTCTTTCGAAGAACTCGTCGGATAAAAAAAGCCATTATCCCTACTGACTCAAAATCTTCTCTAGCACAGACATAGAGAATAGAAATACTCTCATTCAAAGTTCTTATTCGAAATATAATATATATATATATATATACATACATACATACAATGTTAGATTTACGAAGAGATCATTTTTCATGCTAAATAAAGCTGAACAAAAAAAGATCCTTGAAAGGACTTTACTTTGATTAAATGAAATATATTACGAATAAATATCTTTGATATTAAATTAATTCTATGGGAACAAAAGAAAATCTTTTTAACTTGGTAATTAAATTATTTCAAAATGAATTAATTTTAATGTAACTATGATAAACAATTAATAACAAAACAAAAAAATAAAGTGACAGTGATAGAGAAAAAACGACGTGATTGTTTTGTTCCACTTTCGTGAAATGATCCACATATACACACATATATATATATAAATATAAAACAAAGCCTAGCATGGTTATACGTGAACGAAGAGGATCTCTGATTCGACATCGATTAAACGACGCTATTCAAACAGTTTGCAAATCAAATAATAGAGAATGCCATTATTTACTCCAACGAATTCACAAGAGAGAGAGGCAGAGAGGGAGAGAAAGATATTGAGAGTATTTGTAGGGGAACACGTTCATAGGTAGGAAATACAATTCGGTTTGGTGCACCGAATGGCAACGTCCGGATTCCAGCAAGGATACCGTTTCTCTTCGTAGCTTTGGTTGCATATCCATCGTCAGAAATGTTGCTGCTAGCCATGTTTGATATCATCCAGAGCAGCAACCTTGATTTAACGCGTCTGCCTGCCTGCCTTCCTGCTTCTCAGCCAGCCAGCAAGTCTCTGCTTTACGCTTATACACATATATACAAACACCCTAAAACGTGTTTCTAGTAGTAGTAATAGTTATGTAGAGAAGGTGTGTAGGGTTTGTGACAAATCGTGGAGATCGGCTGAGAGACGTCTGTAATAGATACGACAATGTGGTGCTTCTACTGGTGCTGTTGCTGCTTGCTAGGCTGGCAGGCAGGCAACCAACGAAGGTCGTGGCACGCCTCGCCCATTGTATTCTCTCCTCCATTGATGTTCCACGACCATCTAATTGTGTTCCATCTTCTCTCTATTCTCCTTCTCTAACATACATAAATATGTCTCTGAATATCATGTATATATATATATATATATATATGTTTGTCTTTTTGGTAATTATTATGACAGTGAATTTATAATTGTTCTATTTATCATATTAATTGCATAATGTATTTTATAGTATTTTTTGTTTTTTAAATTAAACTGACATTCCTGTGTAATTCAACTGGAAAATTAATATATCGAACTTATGATACATGAGATATCATACTTGTCGTGAAAATGATTTATATATAGATGATGATCATGGGAAAGTTAATAAATCATCGTGAAACTATTTATGATTATAACTAAATGGAAAGAGAGATGATGATAAGAATGAATGAATGAGTAAGAAAGAAATAAAAAATACGTTTGGTCTGCAGCCAATCACAGACTACAGAATCTCATTCTTTTCTTTTTTTTTTTTTTTTACATCAAGGAGAAATATACTTTTAATATTCATGCTATTTCATCAGTAAATTAATATCGAATTTATGCTAATATATATATTTCAAAGAATAAGATCTTAACAAAAAGAAAACTGAAATGTTTTTCTTCTCATCGTGAAGATGAATCATGTAAGTGGTGACGATGATGATCATGGGAAAGTTAATAAATTATTGTGAAACTGATTATACGATTTAAACGTAACTAGACGGAAAGAGAGATGACGATAAGAGGGAATGAATAAACGAGACAGAGATAGTATATATATGTATATATATATATTGGTCCCCAGCCAGTCATTGGCCATACCGGTTAATTTAAAGCTGTTAGTAAATTATTCGCTGGCTTTCAAACTGGATCGTTCGTATCGCTTTTGCTTTTGCCTCGGGCCAATGGAATTTAGAACAATAAATAATTCTTGTTGGGAATTTATCGAGAAACGAACGAGTACACGAACGAACGAACGAATCAACGAATGAACGAACGAATGCATGAACGAATACCTTCCTACTTCATTATGACTCTGGATTCCCTGTATTACGTTACAATGGCTAACGTGACGAAACAAAAGGGTCAATGTTTTACGCTCGATGAACCACTTTGTATTATATCTATGTGTTGCTATTCAAAATCTCTTGGATAGATGTAAATATGTGTGTATGTGTGTAATATACTCGAGTTAGTTGGGAAATAATAGGTAATCCTTTAGTTGCAATCTGACTATTTACCATGATTTTACTATCGACAGGGATAATTCAAATTTGATGAACATGAAGGGTATCTAATAGTTTAGAAAATCAACGAATATCGAATTGATCGATTGGTAAACACACAAATTTCAAATTATTGTTCACATCTTCTCATTCTATTCATAATGAACAATTATTGATGCATTCGAAATCAAGTTCCATGATTCTCTAATAAACTATACAATATTATTACAAATATAATAATAATAATAATAATATATAATTATTATTATTATTATTATTATTATTAACAATCAGGTGTTCTCACTCTCTCACTCTTTAGAAAAAGTATGCAGTAAAAGTATAAACTTTATGCAATGATATATCGAAATATAATTTCAAATGTTGACATTCATCCTCCTCTTCAACTCTCGAGATAAAAAACAGAAAGAGAGAGAGAGATAGAGAGAGAGAGAAAATCAGCTGATGGTACGTAATATGAAAGTGCACTCACCGTTCTTTAAATTGGAGTAGCTTTTGAGAAAATGAAAGCGTACGTTCAAAAAGTTCGTTTAAGATGTACAATACTTGGAATATCACATTTTATTTGGCTAAAGTTATACGATAAGTGAAAAAAAAAAAAGAACAATTTCTAGCATTCATTTTTAAATATCGAACGATTTCATTGGACTTTCTTTCTACTCTGCTGCCTATTTTCTTTGTGAACAAAAAATATTTTAATTTCGTATCGAATAAAAAGCAAGTGTCTAATTTTATATTAAAAATACTTTTATCCTATAAACATATTTTTGAAATCGAGTTACCAAGATCCACGAAAAAAGAAACCCATACGCATTAAATTGTGTCAACACAATAATGTAATTTAATTATCTCATAAGCTAAATACATAGGATAGATGGTAGTAAAATAACACGATGGAACATACATGTTCGTCGAATTACACGTGTATCGGTTTGTCGATTTATTGATCCTTAGGATCCTAGGATCGATTGATCGAGAATGCATCAACGTGCATTAGTTGGTCGAAAGAGGGGGAGACGAGGGGGTGGTGGCACACATTGGTTCGATGCACGAGGATGGATTCAAGCTTTTGTAAGAGAAATCTGAGGATGGTGTAACGGGTGTCTCTATTATAACTTGAAAAGTATTGATGCTTATGGAGAGATAGGCACAAATATGTAGATGTATTCATGTACATATACACACACACATATATAAATATGTCGAAGGAAGATCGTTCGGCCGATGACATATTGCACTTTTTTCAACGTCGTCGAATAGATGATATCGATTATTTTTCAACACTGGCAAAGAAGACTGCCATTGAATTTATCCGAGATACGCGAGAACGATGCTCGCGTTTGCGCGTACGTACAGACACACATACACATACATAGTAACATGCTTATATAGTAGTACGTTTTATGTGTGGAGACTGGCAGCTAAAGTTACATGCGAATCACGGCAACTTGTATCGCTAACCGGTAAAAAAAGCTTTGATAGATACGTCACCCCTGAGACGACAATAAACGCGAGGAGACAGGCCAACCTTTCTCTCCTCATCCTCTTCCTACTCCTTCTCATATATTTTCCTAGGGATGAGAGAGATAGAGATAGAAAGAAAAGAATAAAAAAAAAGGTGCGTTCATGTCTCCTTTTCGCATCGTCGAGACGCATTGATTTTCCAAAGCGTTACGTAGAAAAGAACCTCTTTTCTATGTATAAACCTTACACGCTCAAGTTATTTCTACAAGGTGACTGGATAATTTCTTCTTTTATTCTTCTTTTCATATAAAAAAGAAATCATAATAACTAACTTATCTATCCATTAAAATATTTAAATTAAATTATTATAATACAGAAATATAATAAAATAATTTAATAAAATATAATTATAATAATATAATAGAATAATATAAAATAAAAAAATATAATATAATATAATAAAGTATAAATGTATTTTAATATATATTTGAATATATATATATATTATTAAATATATATTAATATTATAATATTTTAATTTAATTTATATTACATTATAATTAATATTTATTAACTAATATATTAAATTAAAAAATTAAATTAAATTATTATAATATAAAAATATAATTAATAATAATATAAAAAAATGATAAAATAATAATATATACTATATATAATAATAATAATAATAATAATAATAATAATAATAATAATAATAATAATAATAATAATAATAACGCAGGTGTTATTTATGCGTTAATCTAATTACAGGATGAAAATTATCTGTTTTTAGAAGGAAATCTGAATAACACGTTATCGAACGATAAGACTAGGAATAGTCTCAGATAATATAGGTATATGAACATATATATAGTTAGTTAATGTAGAAATTGGTGGGATAGGTAGGCTTGCTTGGCAAGTATAGTATAGTTATCCTTAGTAGCAGTTGGTGCAGAGAGAGAGAGAGAGAGAGAGAGAGAGAGAGAGAGAGAGAGAGCGAGGAGGTTGAAACAAGCCGACGCTCGATAAGCCTTATCAGCTCCTTAATTTTCCCACCCCCTTCTTCCTCCTTCTACTCCCACTCCCGTCGTACATTAGCGTGCACCGAGCGTACATTAGCCCGCATTACTGTTTGACACGATCGATGGTGTTGGCAAGCCTATCGTCGCACTTGCTGTGACGGAAACACATGCGAGAAACGCCTTAGAACCCCTTAACCCTCTCTCCTCCCTCTAATCTTCCCTTCTATGCGACATCCTTCCTATTACGTCAGTAAGAACTTTCGAAAGGAAATCATTTGTCTGATCCTTGAGATCACTCGAAGGATTTTTCATATAATCGGTTAAACCATAAATTTCAATTTAGAAAAGAACATTCGCCTTTTTAATCTTTTTTTTTTTTGTAGAGAATAAATCTTCTGAATAATATTTTTTTAAAAAATGTTTTTCACGTGAACTAGGAAAAATGCAGGTATAGGGGAAGAGTACGTTGACTTTTTAACTAGAACTCATATTCTATTATTAGTTTATATTGATCGTGTTAAAAAAAAAAAACATTGACTAGACTTTATCAACGTTAATAGAAATAATATCGATTGTTAAATAAAAATAAAAAGATTTGTTTTGTAATCGTTAAACGATATGTTGTTTAACATCGTGTTTTGACATTGTTAACGAGATGATCATCACTGAAATGTATACAACGTGAAAAGATTAGGAAAGAAATACGACTACATAAAAGGACGAGAAAGGAATGGGGTGGATAGGGAAGGAAAGGTTTGGAAAAAGGGTAGAAACGTTCGAAGATACGATAAATAGCGATCGATGCTAACGCGAGGAATAATTTATGACGCGTCCGATCGTAGATTTTTCTATGGGGAAAGCGCGTGCTAGCAAATAATGTTCTTTCTCGCGCAGTTTTCATAAAACGCACAGCGCGTTCGTTCGATGCATCCAGATCGAAGGATTATAAATGTGCGATCCTTTCTTCTTACTCCCTTACCATTTTTTTTCTTTTTTCAACGATGATCAAATGCACACGTGCAAATACTATTTCGTAAATTTATACCTTGATTTTTCATTTTCTTTTCATCTTCACCAAAATTCGAATCAAATTCGTATACAATGAAACACAAATTATAAAAACTTACTAAATTTATAATATAAATTTTGTCAAGTGTTCTATTTTTTTTTAGAATGTTGTATAAAAGTATATTTGAAATCTCCGTATTTTTTAATTATAAAATAAAAGAAAAAAAAGAAATGGTATGCAACCTTTTAAACGAGCATTTAATATCAAGATAAAAGTGCCGTAATTTGGAGATGATTTTTCTTTTATTTTTTTAATTAATTTCTACCGAAGTGGTGGGTGGTTGTACACTCATCAGAAGTCATATAACGACCATCTTAATGTACAACACATACGAGAGAATTTAATGAGAAAGTATGAAAGTGCGAGAGAAAATATAAAAGTTGTCGACAAAATTTTCGAAATATACAAAATCTAAATTCAACCAATATGTTTAACAATCTAAAAAAATAAAAAAATAAAAAAATAATAAAAAAGGTATTCACACTAAGCACATAAATTCGTAAAAAATAAAACAAAACTTCCATTCGAATATATTCTAGTAATCTACTTTGTTTGACGATGATCAATAACTAAAACAAAAAATTGCAAAAATTAACAAACAAATAAAACAAAGCAAAAAAATAGAATCACAATAGTGTACAGTTGAAGATATATATATGTATATCATATGCTTCCAATTAACAAATACTATTGCACGTGATTAAACGTGAAGTTGAATTACAGGTAGTTAGATTGGTAATAGGAAATACATCATCACTTACTCGTTTTCAAGCGATTATATTCGAACAATAAAGCTTTCTCATGGTTTATTCGAGTTCAGAGATGTAACTGAGAGAGAAATAGAAAGACTGAGATAGAAAGAGAAAGTAGAAGAGTAGTAGTGCATCGTTCGAATACAAATTTTACGAGAATGAGGCGTGTGCGAAGTGCCCTACCGATTCAGACCTACTCGAAAAAAAAAAGAAAACAAAATTGAGATAAACGAAGATAGCAAGAGAAATAGAAATAGATAAAAAAAACGAGAAGTAGAAGTAGAAGTAGAAAGAGAAGGAAAAAGGGGGAGATAGGAGAAGAGAGAGATACCTATGCGAAAAACGATTGGAAGCTTTATGACGTGCTCGTTGAAAGATTACCCTTTATAGGAGATCGATTTGCGATCCCTTATATGATGCATTTGCTAGCGAATTGCTTTTCTCGACTTTCTAACGCGTTACGATGATCATCGAAAATAAAAAAAAAAATGAGATATATGTGGATAGATACAGAGAAATAGAAAATATATGTATATACATTCATTGAATTTTAATGTAATAACTTATTGAGTTAAATTTAACGATATTTTTATTCTCCTTTATTATATATAGCGTTATTTAATTTTTATTATTTATATGTATATATAATATATTCGATATTTAAAATATAATAATAATAATAATAATAATATATATATATATATATATATATATATATATATATATATATATATATATATATATAATATAAATAAATTTATTGAATAAAAACTAATATTTATAGGTAACCTTAAAATGAATATTAAAGCTATTAAAAATCCAACTCTATTAGTCTTATTAAATACAATCAAATATTTACTTTTAATAATTTAATATTTTCTTTTCATAATAAATCATTTAATTGCATCTCTAAAATGTTGAAAAATTCCTAAAAAAAAAAAATTTATTAGGACCCTAAAGAAAATAAATAAAAAAAATTTATTTTACACAGATCGAGTTGCTTCAAATCAACTTCGTGCATTCGAAGGGTGTAACGCGAATAAAATGATTAAAAAAAAATATATTCTAGTTGTAACACACGTACACATACGAGATCATCAATTTATCGCGAGGGAGAATATTATGTTTTTTTGTATCGAAAAAAAAAATATACATTGAAGGATGCAATCGATAAGGATGTCGACGAACGTATCAGTAACGGTTAAACGAACTGCAACTTCCAACATTGATAATACCGTGGTCACAAATGTCATTTCATTCGACCACATTCTAGTCGAACCACATGTCTCTCTCTTTCTCTCTCTCTCTCTCTCTCTCTCTCTATCTGTCTCTCTTTCTCTTTCTACCGCTGACAATTACAGGGCCATCCTATAGGATATGATATCGTACAGGACGTTTGTTTCATTCGATGAGACGAGACAAATAATTCGTATTTATTTTTATCCGATGATAAAGTACGTACATCAAAAGAGAATGATAACAAAAAAAAAATATATAATATACCAACTGTTAAGACTATACACTTGAAAAGTAGTCGTTTTCTTGAAAAAGACTTTAGTGTCTTCTCTCTTTAAAAACTCTTTCATATCGATCGGTGTTTGTCCCCCTACTACTACTACTACTACTATTATTTGTGTATAGGGTGTTGCAAAAATGTAACAATATTTTTCATCAAATCAAATTTATAACGATTTGAAAAAAAAAAAAATAAAAAATGTACTTCAAAGTATTTTATTACTAGTTTTTTCGAGCCAAACGTGTCCGAAAAAAAAGGCAAGGAAAAAAATAAAAATATACTTCATCTCGTATTACGTATATTTCGTTGTAAAAAAAAATAAAATAAAATAAAATAATATATATACATATATACTATGATATTCAGTTGGGATGAATTTTTTCTTTTTTTTCAATTTATGATCTACGTTCGTAAAAAAAAAATTCACATAAATTTTTGTTCTTCGTCGAACATCGAACATTTTTTTTTTTTACCACACATCCCCGTAGAACATTCACGCACGCGCACATACAAGAAAATAAATATAAAAAAAAAAAAGGAAGAAAAAGGATTCGCATTTGCGAACAAATAACACGAACGATTTGGTAGGCAAAATATAAAGCGCATGGTATCGCAAAATAAAAGCGCTCAATTCTCAAACGTTAATCTGATCGTTGATTGGCTTTCGCGCGTTTTATCGTTCAAACGAAATTTATTTCTTGTTGTCCGATGTGTTAGAGAGACGGAGAAAGAGATAAAATTCCCTCACTTCATCCACATCGTCACCGAAAACGGGACGATTATTATTCGGGAGTCGTTGTGGGATTCATTTAAAACAAAAAATACATCAAAAAAAAAGAAGATACACACATAGATGAAGAACGAAAAAATTTGCACACAGGTATGACACAAACAATGCGTAGGGGTGGCTTTGGAAAACTAGTATTTCTCTCTTTTTTTTTCTTTTGTTTTTTTTTTTTTTATCAAAGGGAAAGAAGAAAGCATTTCACTTGGAAATGTTGAACGGTGAAGATCGTTCATCGTCATGACAAGCCACCTCTCTTTTTTTGTATATATGTATATCTGTGTACAGTAGGAGAGAGAGAGAGAGAGAGAGAGAGAGAGAGAGAGAGAGAGAGAGAGAGAGAGAGAATAAAAAACGATGAGAATGATTTCTCTCTCGTGCTCGAACGTAAACGTTGCTTCTCGCGTTTCGCGAAAAGTTTGTTCTACGATTGTAGCACCGTCGGTGTCAGATAAACCACGGAAAAGCGATATTATCTCAAAGTAATCGTCGAGAGACGTGAAACAGATGAAGGTTGGAAAGAGTTAAAACAAAATAAAAAAAAAGTAAGAGAGAGAGAGAGAGAGAGAGAGAGAGAGAATGAAACGAGGCCGAGAGATATTTTCTGGCCTCTTTTTTATCTCTTCTTCTGACTCGATAGTACTTTACGAAAAAAAAAAAGAAACAAAAGTTTGTATATATATATTGTATTAAAAAAGAAAAAGGTTGTGAAAGAAGAGTTAGAAAAATATAATAAATAAGTAATGAATTTAAAAGAACACGTTAAACCATTTTAAATTTTGTAATAGCATTGAAAAAGATTTTTTTTATTTCAATTTATTCTATGTATATATATATATATAGAATATGAAAATGTTGTCTAATGAACCATTATAAATTGTTTAATGCGATTGATATTATAAGAATTTCAATTGGAACACTTTTTTTCTTTATATTTTCTATCATAGAAAATTTTGAAATATTGTGTGTTGCCTTGACTTTTATCTTTCAAATATAATAACAATATTTTCATCATAAATGAAATCTAAATAAATCTAATTGAAATAAATGTTTGTAACCTTGTCTCTATTACAAACTTTCAAATTATTATTCAACAAATATTTGTCTGTTATATTTGAGATAGAGTACTTTAGGTAGACATGAAAATTCTACTTTTAAATTTTCATCCTCGAAACTCTTCTTGACTACGACGACGAGTACCCATATACTATGATAAGAGAGTAGCATAATCGTCGAGATATCTCAAGGAGAATCCTCTACTTTGGAATAAGAACATTTAAAAAAAAAAAAATAAATAAATAAAAAAGTCACCGTGAAAAACATATTTTTTTAGAAGACTTCTTTCCCTTTTCCTATTTTCTCTCCTTCTTCTTCTACTTCTATTTCTTCTACTTCTCCTCTTTTCATTCGCTTAATAGCAGAGTCGTCGTAAGCTCGAGGAACGCAGGAAGTTCAATGTGCTTTTCCCTCTCTGGGTCACCCTCTTCATTAAAGTTACCCCCAACTGTGAACCCAGAGTTCAAGTATCTACCTCGATACACATACTGTGCTGGCCCACGATTGGTGGGATCGGAGAATTACGAGAAAGATAGAGACAGAGAATTTTGTTTCATTTTACGTTGAGTTTGGTTAATATTTAATATTTACGATTAGAGGGACGGATATTTTATAACTGTTAATACAAAATTACAATTAACATTTATTTGCAATCAATATTCGTATTTGTAGACAAATTCAAGTTGTCTATTTTACCCATTCATCACATGAGAATCAATGTTTAATGGAAAATTATTATTATTATTATTATTATTATTATTATTATTATTATTATTATTATTATTATTATTATTATATAATGTTTGCACTGATATTGTTAACAAGAAAAAAAAATATTTTCTATTAATTGTAAACCATGGTTAATGTCAATTAAACAGTAATACGTAATTGCGATATATTTTATTTATTTATATTTTATAGATACATTTTTGGATTTATTTTTATATCTTTTAATAACATTGTCCATAATTTTGAATTATTTTTTTTTCTAAATTAATTGGACGTACAAATAAACGTTTGCGTATTTTTACATTAATGTTTTTTTTCTCGTAGATAAGTTTAGCTATTTTCAATTCATTTGTAATAATTAATTGTGATACATTTAAATTAAAACGATCGATATTTATACATATTGTAAAAAAAAAAAACATATTCTAACGATAATAAATATAATATATAGTATATAGTTTTAATTAATGTATAATACAGAAACGAGCAATCAATGAGAACAACAATTAATGTTTACCTACGTTCTAAACAATTTCCTACTCGGGTTAACCATGAGTTTAATTAATCATTAACACAGAATTGCAATCAATGTTATAACAACAATCGAAATTTACGTTTATTTGAAGAAAAAAAAAGAATATAAATGTACTATTTGGTTCACAAGCACAACATTATTTTTATTAATTACGAATATTTGTTTCTCCTGTAATTAATAAATTGGTATTTGCTTCAAAGGTATTTCAAAAAAATTGTTTTAATTATAAATCAATCCTAATTCGAAATTTATTCAGTAGGAAGGAATCGAAAATGGAGAAATTAATTTTTCTAAAATTTTGTCAATGTGATAGACGTATGAAACTTTTAAATAATAAATTTTTAAATTAGCAATAAAAAATAAAATATAATCACGACAAAAACTATCTCTATTGAAAACCAGTATCAATGTGACAATGAATTTATATATATATAAAGGGGTATAATTATTTAATTTATTTCAATAAAACATTGAATGAACACGTGCATAGAAATCTACCATATATTTCCATAAAAATTTCATCACATGTGATATTACTTTCTGATATTTCTTTACTGATATAACTGTCACTTTCATTCTATCCCTCTTTCCGAGGTTATTATATCGATAAAGTAAATAATAAAGTGAGAGAGAGAGAGAGAGTAAGTTGCTATCATGATTTGCTAGAAAGGCCCCTTTTACCAAATGAAATCTAGGCCTTTGATTTTTTGACACGTTGAGCAGCAGCAACCATAATCGCACGTGCATCTGACACGCATATCGCATTTGCTTCTAAGTCCTGACCTGACTGGCCACTACTCGTTCCTATACAAATTGAAACTCAACAACGATCGTTATTGTTGTTGTTGTTGTTGTTGTTGTTGTTAGTAGGCAGGCAGGCAACAAGTGGGTGTATGTGTGAGGGTGCACTTGATTCGCACACTGTTCACAATCAACTGAAGCCGATACTTTGATGACGACGGCCGAACGCACGCAAACCCCATGAACGAGGCTGTCACGCCAACTAGAAACCGATAATACCTAACAACCCTAATATCATTTAATATTTTATTTAGATATCATATTTTTTATTATCATCTATTTGATTTCCATTTGAATTCTTGAATACAACCACATTTTTTCTATGGGTCCAATTTTTTGTTATAAATTAAAAAATATATGTTTAGAATTAAAAATCAATAATTATAAACATATATATATGATGATGAATGAAGATAATGACGATTCTTCATTGCAAGCATATATTCATCATGATCGTTAAATTATTATTGTTTATAAAAATCATTCATTTTAATGTTATTTTAAAATATCTATAATGATATAATTATGGAACGAGATAGTAATCATAACTCGTTAAAAGGGAATATATATTCGTATAATTAATTAAATGATTTGATTACGTACGACAATGACGTAGATATCAATAATAATTTCATTATCTTATTCATCATTAATTATATTATTTATCATTTAAATAATACACATTTTAATATCATCAACGATATATAATAATAATAATAATAATAATAATAATAATAATAATAATAATAATAATAATAATAATAATAATAATAATGATTTATTAGGCGCAAGTTTTCTTTTTAATGAGAAGTAAAAAATGCAACTCACGACTTTTTTTTCGTGAAGATGAAAAAAAAAAGAATCATGGAGTGAAAATTGTGGGATCCTCTGATGTTGTAAGTCCCCCAATCAATTGAATAATAAATCGTAGAAGTTTTTAATTAGAACAATTTTATTATCGAATTTGTAGAATGAATCTTTGTCGATTTTTCAATCAATTTTCCTGATTCTATCGGAAACTTTTGGAAAAAGTTTTTGAATTACTTTAACGAAGTTTAACGTTCGAAGAAGAAGAAGAAAAGTCCCTTTTAAGAAAGACACATTCGTCTTAGAATTGAATTTTGATTGCAATTAAAAAGCTTTACCGATGATAATAATAATTTCATATTTTAATAACAAAAACTGACGCGAGTGAGAGAGAAAGAGAGAGGGAGAATGTTGAAAGAAAGAACGAGAGAATGAGAGAATAAGAGAATGAACGTATAGGAAATGAAAATACTAGGGAATTTCAGTGCCTTTTGTGTTCTCGAGATGTAATTTCTCCGGACATCTCAATTAATCAGTTTCTCTGCATTGGCGTTAATAAAACATTTCTTTTCTTTTTCATTGATCGGTACTATGATCAAAGGATCACGGTCTAACAAGTTCGAACAATTCTACAAAATGTTGAATTTAACAATCTTCGTATATCTTTCAACGAAATGAAACGTTTAATAATAAAAAAAAAAAAAAAAATAATAAAAGCTACTCAACGTTTAAAAGAATAAATTTATTGCTGCACTGTATTATATTCGAGTTTTCCAAATGTTAAATATTTTTTTCTGTCTGTTTCAATTTTTTTTTCTTTTTTTTTTTGTAAAATGTAATAATAAGTGTAAATCTTTCAACAAAATCAAACGTTTGATAATAATTAATCAAATATGATTACCGTTGAATAGAATAAAATTTATTTAAATGATATAATTAAAAAAAAAAAAAAATACAAATTTTTTATCGAAGTTTTTTCTTGTTTTTTTTCTTTTTTTTTTTTTTTTAATACAATTTTCAAATGATCGATATTTTTGTTTTCTATCCAATGTTTGTTTTCTATTCCCTTTTTCTTCGTTTTCTCTTATTCTTTTTCCCCTGTTCAAAGTAACTGTCACACATGGGACACAGATCGACGTTATTTTTTATAAAAGGGACGAAGTAATCGATCGACGTTGTTGCTTTGGCAAAAACGATCAACGGTATTTCACTTTGTGATAGGTGCCTTTAATGTTCTTTCGATAGAAGGGGGAGACTGTGTTTCAAAGTATGTACCATACTTTGTAACGTAAACGTCGATCTTAATTTTATCCTTGAAAAGAGAAAGAGAACCCTTGTTCTAACTTTTTTATTTTTTTTTTTCATTTTTTTTTTTCATGAAACAACGAGGAATGCAACGTGAAATGTATTTTTTTTCTTCCTTCAACTACGTTTAAGGGTTGAGAATATTTTTCATCTTATTTCATTTTCTTTGTTTTTTTTTTTTTTTAACGAATGGTTGATAAATCAAAATCAATTTTAAACTAAAAAAAATAAAATATAGGAATTAAAAGTGTTTAATTGTATGCTAAAAAAAAAGAAAAAAATATTTGTGAAAATATTCGGAAGAGTTCGGTACACAAACACCTTCGTGGGTGGATTACGTGTCTACGAAAAAATTTGAGATAACATCATTGACGTATAATTTTTCTATAATTTAAATAATAATATAAGTATATATTTTTTTAAATTTATTATATTTTATATAAAAATAAATATATTAAATATATATTTATTTTTTTTAATATAATAAATATAATTATTATATTTAATATATTATGTTATAATAATAATTACTTAAATATATTATATTATTATATAAATAATTAATTATTATTATATTAAAAATATAATATACAATAAAATTAAGATAATAACATTAATAATAATACTAATAATAATATAACAAAAAATAATAATAATAATAATAATAATAATAATAATAATAATAATAATAATAATAATAATAATAATAATAAAAAGAAAGATTGAATTGTCAGAATTAATTGGTCTGTCAAAATCAGCTGTTACCGATTAATTCAACTGCACTGACACGAGAGACAATTTTCCTATAGAAAATTTGAATTCTATTGGATATTATATTAAAGAAAATTTTATAGATGAGCTTATAAATGAAAAAAAAAATGAATCTAATTATTGATATATTATACATATATAAAAAAGAAATTGTTATAAAACGTAGAAAGGATCGTCATGCAATATGCATGTTTTGAGTTATTTCGCTTTATTTCGTACTGGAAAAAGGATAGTATTCGAACTATAACAGTCCTTCGAGAAACGCTGAGAGAAAATTCGGTCGGAGATCGACGAGAAGTTGAAATTTCCTTTGGGAAACTGCGAAAGGAAAAAAACTGATGGAAATGTTAGAAGGAAAGCAATATGTACTTTGAGTGCAAAGGATTTGTGAGGAAAAATTATTGCACCGTTGGAAATTCTTACGTGGGTAGGAGGAAAAAAAAATAATAGAAAAAATAAAAACCGATAAATCAGTGACGTAGATAGAAGATGATGCACCCTTGTATCATATCTCGATAAAAATAATACGAAAACAACTAATACATATGCATAATGCATTAATTAATAATTTTATTATTAATTTTATTATTTAAATATAAATATTAAAATTAATAATAAAATTATTTAAATATAAATATTAAAATTAATAATAAAATAATAATAATAACTAATTAATTAATTTTAATAATAAATATAATAATATGATAACAATAATCATAATAATTAATTATAATAAGTTTCAGTATCTACTAGAAATTTCTTTTTTTTTATATTCTTTATGATCCTAAATAACCCAATTACGTTGTTGTTGTTGTTTGAGCTTGAAAAAAATAAATAAAAAAGTGGGTAATATAAAAACGTGAAAAACTTATAGTATAACTTATCCCACTTACGTTAAAGCAAAACTTTCGAATATGAACAATTTAGATGGCGTAAAAATCAAACAAGACTTTTTTTTTTTAAAATACAGATATGTGAGTCAAGAGTAATTTCAAAGTTACAAACCGTTGTTTTAATGAACACTGACTTTTTTATAACGGCGTATATACCCGGTAACAATTAGTTTCCATAATTTCCATCTAAATTCAAGAAACAAGACAAACTTTTAATTGCATCTTGTTTCTCTCTTACAGGGTTAAACAAAATAGTGTTCGTATATAAATAGATATACATGGGGTTCATAATAGAACATCTTATAACGTTATCTTGATTTTTTCCCCCAAATGATAAAACTTCATGTTTATGGAAAATGTTAAGATTTAAATATTTATATATATGTATAATATACCTAGATGTATTGGAAAATTTTTCACAAAGTTACTTTTTTTTATCATCCTCGTTTTCATAGTAAATTAAACTCTCTCTCTCTCTCTCTTTTTCCGAGATTTTACTTATTATTATTTAAACAAGTTCTTTCCTTAATTTTCTTCTATTTTTCTTGTTCATTTTTTTTTCTCAAACTTTTACCGTACTTTAATAATTATCGAAAATACCAAGATTGTGAGTAAGTTGTATCAATTAATTGCCCATCATTATGATAATACACTTTGACCTACATTTTAACGAAATTGAAACACACTCAAACCACAAGATATTCTATATAGCTATAATATAACAAATAATGGGAGAATATAATACTGAAATTAATTGGAAGAACAATGTAGTTGATTGAAGTTATCGATAGGTTGAAACAAAAATCCGTGAAGGCTATTATCTATTTTCTGACTAGTCATGCGAGAACGTCCTCCTACTATCAAACGAAGTGGGTATAACCTGTCTCCAGTGTGTTAAACCAAGCCTGTTGGGTGTACTTCAATTTCGTTAGGACAACACGTGCTTTCTTAACCAAGGTAATCCCAAGAGATAAAGAAAGATAGTGAGAAAAATAGAAAGAAAGGTAGACACGTTGAAAAATGTCAGTTAAAAAGAAACTTATATAGAATAAACGATCAAGAAAATGATAGAATAGAAAAAAGAAATTAATTATTTCTATTTAAATAATCTTTTAAAATTATATTTTAAATATAAATTTGCACAAGCTAATTTATATAATAATTATATATAATAATAATATTTATAATAATATTATAATAATATTTATAATAATATTATAATAATATTTGTATAATAGTATATATATATATATATATATATATATATATATATAAATAATTGTTTATAATTATTATATATTTTAATAATTATATATAAATATATAACTTATTTATATAAGCTAATTTAAATATCATCATTTTGAAATTATAAAATCTTTTTCTCTTTGAACAAAAAATCGAATGATTGGCCATAAAGATCAAATATTTAATCGATTAAGAGAATAATATAACTTAGTATGGAAATGATAGATTAGGTGAATCTATCGGGTGATAAAAAATTAAAAAAAAATAAAAGATAAAAAATGTCAAGTTTATGAAAGAGGATCGACGTCTTTAGGATTCAACGAATATCTCATTAGCGAAAGGGAATAACGACGTGGTGAAAGAGAGAAAAAAAGAGAAAGAAAGACAGAGAGAGAGAGAGAGAGAGAGAGAGAGGGAAGCAATTAAATAACGAGAAGAAGGCGGTGGGTGGGAAGATGGTTGCCCGAGACGTTTTCAACGAATAACCGGATGAAGCAACGTCCGTCGTAACTGAATCCGACGCTGAAGCTGAAACTGAAGCTTGTGGAAGCTGAAGCTGAAGGTAAAGCTGAGACTCGAGGCTGAAACTGAAGTTGAAAGCTGAAGTTGAAGAAGAGAATTTTCATCGTTTCTCTCTCTCTCTCTCTCTCTGTCTTTTCATCATCATTGTGGCGAATATGACTCGATGAAAACAACTCGTTAGCGTTAGGAAAACGAAACGATTCGCGAGAGATAACGATGCGTCCTTACGTAAGACGATCGGTTAATCCTAAAAAAGGAGGGGGAGAAAAATAAGGATTGGTGTCTATCGTTAGTGCTCGGTAAACTCGAGCAAAGAAAACGTGCAAAGAGGAGTAAGAGAGAGAAAGAGGGGAACAAAAAAAAATAAACGATGCCTCTTCGACAACGACTTTCTTCGAGTCCCATCGTTAACTTTTTCCGATAATGTTTTACTTCTTCTACCTGCATTGTTAAACGTGGATTGATAGCTTTTACCTTTCTATTGGTTATCCTTCGAAATGCTTTTTCGCGTAAGTAAAAAAATACAATACAATAATATAATATAATATAATATAATATAATATAATATAATATAATATAATATAATATAATATAATATAATATAATATAATATAATATAATATAATATAATATAATATAATATAATATAATATAATATAATATAATATAATATAATATAATATAATATAATATAATATAATATAATATAATATAATATAATATAATATAATATAATATAATATAATATAATATAATATAATATAATATAATATAATATAATATAATATAATATAATATAATATAATATAATATAATATAATATAATATAATATAATATAATATAATATAATATAATATAATATAATATAATATAATATAATATAATATAATATAATATAATATAATATAATATAATATAATATAATATAATATAATATAATATAATATAATATAATATAATATAATATAATATAATATAATATAATATAATATAATATAATATAATATAATATAATATAATATAATATAATATAATATAATATAATATAATATAATATAATATAATATAATATAATATAATATAATATAATATAATATAATATAATATAATATAATATAATATAATATAATATAATATAATATAATATAATATAATATAATATAATATAATATAATATAATATAATATAATATAATATAATATAATATAATATAATATAATATAATATAATATAATATAATATAATATAATATAATATAATATAATATAATATAATATAATATAATATAATATAATATAATATAATATAATATAATATAATATAATATAATATAATATAATATAATATAATATAATATAATATAATATAATATAATATAATATAATATAATATAATATAATATAATATAATATAATATAATATAATATAATATAATATAATATAATATAATATAATATAATATAATATAATATAATATAATATAATATAATATAATATAATATAATATAATATAATATAATATAATATAATATAATATAATATAATATAATATAATATAATATAATATAATATAATATAATATAATATAATATAATATAATATAATATAAATAGAAAATTACTAGTTAAATCTTAAACTATTAATAGAAATTTTGTAAAATATTCAAATGCATAGTATTTCCGAAAGTTCATATGCAACTATAATATTTAAAATAAAATTAAAAAAATAAATAGAACATTTCCTGATTAACCCTTTGAGTATTGAATACTTTTAACTAATATGTTTTTTGTAGGAACAAAATAATTTATTATTAAACTAAATTATAATAATAATATTTAATAATATTAATTATTATATTTAATAAATAATTATATAAATAATATTTAATATTTAATAATTAGTTTTTCTTTCTGAATATAATTTAATTAGTTAATAAAAACATCATATTATACTTTACATTAATATTAACAAACATTTTTACCAAACGCATATATGCATCCGTAGCACTCTAAGGGTTAAATCCAAAACCATTATAGAAGTTTTGTAAAATTTTAAAATCCCTAGTATTATATATATAAACCATAGACAACATTAGTTTATTCAAGAGGGAATACATGAAAATGTAGCTTTACTGTAAAATGGAAGAACTTTGACCTTAGCATTTATCGCACCGGTGCACATTTTACGAATGTATGCGCTTTCGGCTACGACCGAAAATGTTTCCAAAGGATAAAAGAGAGAGAGAGAGAGAGAGAGAGAGAACACGAAGAAACGAGATTGTCCATTTAGGAAAAGAGCGAACAACAATTGTTGCTACGATATCGTTAGTTGAAGCTTACATTTGCATCGTGAACTTCGGTGCACGCTTAATCGCAGTCAACATTAACGTTACTACCTCTGTTACACCAACACACCACATTAATACAATCTTTTATTTATAATCGGCTCGGTATTGTTCCCTTGTGGCTTCTACTCTCTCTCTCTCTCTCTCTCTCTCTCTCTCTCTCTCTCTCTCTCTTTCTCTCTCTTTAACGATAAACCTCCGGTTTGGTTTTCTCTCTAAGGCATGGCTTGTGCTGCTGCTGCTTCTTCCTACTGACATTAACCTACTTTTTTTTTTTTAAAGATAAGAAAAGGAGATGCGGTGTAAGTAATAGCTACTTCATGATAACGATCTAAGCAAAGAAGAAGATTGTTCTATGCTAAAAGACAATGCCGATGAAGATTACGATGATTAGACGAAATTTAAATCGATGGACAAATTTTTCTATCATTCTCTCGAATCGACTAGCATCAGAATTTTTTTTATTGATGGTATGATATCATTAAAGGTATAACGATGTTGTATAATTATTTGTATTATTATTTAAAAAATGTGTGAATTGTAATACTAATTCAGTAACTATTTTATTCGTATTATCAGTAACATAATAAAAATTAATTCTTTCACGTAATTTCCTATAAACTTTACCAACTAAATTAGATTCGGCGGTTGACATTTGATGATATCTTTTAAATGTTATACCATTATAAAACTTTTATCGAAATGAAAAATCCCTACGATTTAAACCTAAAGACATATATATGTACATATCCAATATATATAAAAAAAATTGGCGTGCTAATCAATTTAAAAATGATTAAATAACAATATCAAACAAGGGAAATAAAACAAAGTTAACATATAATTTAGAAAAAAAAAGTAATAGTTTAGTAATAAAGTAATAAAGTTTATCAACCGTGATAATAACGTTACTACTAGTGACACAATTCACATCTAATTAATTCCATCTGAGATACAAATCAACGGCATGCTAAATCCGTTATAGTTCTCATACCAACCTCTAATACGAAGTTAGTATAGCTTCTAAAGCTATTGATTTTAACGACTACTTAATCCACAGTAGATCTCTGAGAACATATATGGATGTGTTCTGGGTACACATAGAATTCAAGTAAGGCATCGAATACATGAGGTACGCATAAACACGATAGGGAAAACACCTATGCAATCCAACACAATACACATGTATATATGTATATGTGTGTACACTCATACATTTACACGTAGACAGGATATACCACCATGTATATAGATAAATGTAGACATAGAGATAGGCATGCCTCACGTTGCTACTGCTACTGCTACTGTTACTGCTGTTGCTGCTGTTGGATACGCTGAAGCTGAATTGCGTATCGGGGCTAGATAAGTGGATTTTTCGCGTCGATACATTCACGTTACATAGCATTGCACTCCCCTCGTGTTAGCTCTCGAAAGAGCTCCGCTAAATTGAGCCATCGGGGGAATCAGTCGCGCGCTTTCCTTCCCTTCCCTTCCCTTCCCTTCCCTTCCCTTCCCTTCTTCCCAACTTTCTTTCCTATCAGCCAAAACACCCACCCAGCCACCTACCCTTCTCTCATTCTCTCCAAATTTTTGTTCCTTTCTTTTCTCTTTTTTTTCTTTTTCCTTCTCTTTACTCTATGTTGGAGAGAGTCTCGAAATTGAAAAAAAGGAAAAAGTGTTATGAGAGAGAGAAAGGAATTGGGAAAGGGTAAGGCCGTAACGATGAGTATCACGTGTGCACATGGACGATCGAATTCTATTTCTAACTCCTTCTGTTTTTTTTTTCTTTTTATTTTCTTTCTTGATTCATCAAGGTTTGAAGAATAACAAGATATAAATATGTAATATATATTGGGTTGTACAGAAAGTTTGTGCCGATTTTGATGGAAGATTCAAATGCAACGCATTTAGGTCTTTTTTCTTTTTTTTCTTTTAGTATATATATTTATTAAATTATATATAAGTATTTTATATAATATAATTATATATATATATAAGTAACTTCAAAATTTAATAAATACAATATTTAATGTAATATACAAAAAAAAACGTATTTCTTCGTTTTTATTTAATAGTTTACTCAAATTTGTATGACATAACTGTCAATAGAATTATTCAGGTTGGTATTGAATATTATATTAAGCTGTATATCAATCCTTACTTAATTGTTTCATTATACTTTCACGTTAATTTGTCATAGAACATCTTGTTATATTTTTTATCGAGAGAGTTACGAACGTATTCGTACGAGTTATGAAATTAATTTTGTTTTGAAAAGTCAAGCCGGGAAATTATTCGGGAAAAACTTTTCGATTATCTATATATCTATCTATCTCGTTGGGATAATTAGTATAAAACGAAAGAGAGAGTGAGAGAGTGAGAGAGAGAGAGAGAGAGAGAGAGAGATGGCAGGAATAAAACATCGGGAAATGCCACAGAAATTCGATTCATTCTCGCGTATGTCGGAAATCGATATCGTACTACTGTTCCTTGTCTTTCCTATTCCTCTGTAATAACAGCTTTTCCATTTTTTTTCTGTATTTTTATTTTTTTTAGTTTCCTACAGGGAAATGCAGTAATAAAAGCTACAAGCTAGTAATACAGGTACAGAAGTTGTATCTTACTCTTTCTAACATTTATTTGTCCATGAATTCAAAGTACAAATTAAATCGTTACTTTTCTTCAAGATAATTTATAAATAATTTCAAGATAAATAATAATAATTATTATTATTATTAATATTTTTTGTCAATATTTCTGATCTAATTTCCTGCAGATGTATTTAATTATACGTTTTGAGTTATTCCAAACTACGAGTATTAAATGTTGGGTTAAATAACCACGAACGTGAGAGAGAAAGGAAAAGAAAAAAAGAAATCAAACGACATTGGAAAAAATCATCGTTTATCTATTCTTCGCGCGTGTATGTACTGCGATTGACACAAAAAATATTCATTTGATTGGCAACGTCCTTTAACGAGAGTCGATCTCTCTCACTGATCGACGTGTAACAGTTTCGCGGCTACGATAGATAGTATCAAAATATCGTTATTAGTTCGGTTGAATTGGCGATGTTAAAAGAAAAAAAAAAAAAAAAAGATGGAACAAAAATAAATCTGTTGAAAGGGAAAAAATGTAGGATTTTTTATCAAAATGAAAAATAATATACGTGTTGCAATACAATCAATCGCGGAATCGTTTTGATGTTTATAATGTGTTAAGATTTATATGTATATATATATAGAAAAAACAAACAGAAAAAAAGTAGAAATAGAAATATACGGAATCAATATAAATTGCAATAGAAAAAAAAAAATTAAATTTATATTATATTTAATATTATAATTTATAATTATTACTTATATAATTTATATAATATATATATATTATTAATTATATTATTAAGTATAAATTATACTTATATTATAAAATATTATACTTATATAATATTTTTTAATATAAGTAAGTTAATATTTTTTAATAGATGAATATTTTTCTCATACTACGAATCAATATTCAATTTAATATACCTTAACTAAAAATCAAATAACTTCTTATAAATTCATATATTACCTAGTAGAATTATATGTTATTAATTCTGTCTTATTTCAAATGTTAACAAGTATAGTTATTTTAGAATTTTTCTAGTTATTTTATAAATTAACGTATTTCACATTTTTACTATAACATTTACATATATATATATATATATATATATATATATATATATATATATGTACATTTAAAAGATTAAAATTCCGTTCTCTACATTCTATATAAACATTTTGATAATTGTATTATATATATATGCTGATCTCATTGATAAAATTTGTGATTTAACATGCATGCATATACACATATACATACATTTACATTCACATACCTGAAATATTCAAATTCCATTCTCCGACAAAATCATTTCGAAAATTCACTCTCTGAAACGAGAAATACGCTTTAATAATACGAAAGAAGACCAACCTTCACGGACTAACGTTTAATACTGAAAGTATAAACACGATTTGACCTTTTTTAGGAATATGTTTTTATCATAGAAGAAGAAGTGTTCTATGAATACATATCGAATGTTTACCAAACGATTTATTAACGTTTGAAAGACAATCAAAACAATAGCTGTCATAATGTTTAAGAAATTAGTTTGAATTTTCATATATAATACAATCTTTTAAAATTAAATACATATATATACATATGTTATATCCTATTTAAATATACTATATACATGTACGGAATTATCTCATTAACAATGTGTTTCATACATGAAATATTTGAAATATTTTTTCTTTGAATTTACGATATTATTGTTGTCTCGATTACCAAAGTTATTTTTTATAAAATGAATAAAAGATTGTTATTAAAATTAAAACGAACAATTATACAGAATAATAATTAATATTACTAATATATATATATATATATATATATACTTGTAACAACGTTAACAATTTGTAATACAAAATTATTTCAGTCGAAACTATGCAGCATTCAAAAATGGATAATAAATTTGCTTTTATAAATAAATGTGAATATATAATTAACCAAAATAATAATTATAATATTACGAGAATTACAATATTATAAATTATTATCATTCTAAGGTATTTAATTAAAGGATCAAAATCATACCTTTCATCGAGTTATTCGAGATTGTTTTAATTAAAATTAAATTAAAAGAAAGATAAAGGAGAAAGGTAGAAGATAAAATGAAAGATGTTTGTTCAACAATTGGTACAATCATCATAAGTTTGTGTACTTACTTATATTCTCATTGAGGATTGAGTAGTGCAAAGTGACCAAGGTACACATAGGTTCGCGTCAACGAACATATGTGGTACGTTAATGAAACTAATTAACCGTTGGTTAGTAGCATAGACGAGCGATCGTATGTTCACGCTCGAATGCTATGCTTCGATGTATCCTAATTGATTCGATTATAAGAGGCGTTTATCAACCTTATTGTCGTGTTACTTGTTCGTTACGTTCAATTTCTATTATTCGCTAGATAACTTCTTCCCACTTATCTATAGAAAATAATGAGGATCGATAATTATTATATTTATATATATAAGATATTATAATAAATTAAGTAGTATGAGTAATTAATAAATCATTTTATAAGTAATTTATTCTATATAATAATGTGTTTCAATCTTTATATACTTTTGTTCTATTATTTTATAAAATATTATTTTATCAAGATATGTTTAAATAAAGAATCAATAATCTTAAAACCAATTTACCTTATATAATAATTGGGATTATTAAAATATGTTTTATCTTTTTATTATTTTGTTCTATTATTTTATTAAATATTATTTGACGTAGATATATTTAAATAACAAACAAATAATCTTCTAACCAATTTACCCTATAAAATAATTGATATTATCAAAATGCATCCTACCCTTTAATACTTTTGTTTTATTATATTATTTAATAAATTATAATTTGAGGAAGATGTAGACTGGCAATAAAAGGGTCGTAGAACGTTGATCGAATCGTTCGTTAGTCATATTTTAACCACGAATGAAAAACTCGCTTAAGTCAGTCTCATGCGTCAGGGACAAATGAAGCTGGAGTTAGGGTTAGTAGAAGAGAAGGGCCGTTAAAAAATAATGGCTTAGGGTCGTCGCTTCTGACAGGCAACGGCAGGCTGGCACGTGCGAAACTTTAATGACTTTCGCTCGATCTAACGCCATTCTCCTTTCTCTCTCTCTCTCTCTCTCTCTCTCTCTCTCTCTCTCTCATACTACGTGTTACGAGGGGCCCTATGGGTCCACTTTACTCTCAACAACCAGCTCGAGATAATCCACTCCCGTGGCCGAGAGAAGTTTATAAGCGAGGAGAATATCGTCGACTATCGTCTCGACTTCCTTCCTCGATTAGGATGTCAAGTTCGACCGAATTGGCTCTTTAATCTGATAAACTTTAACTCTCTACGATATTCCACCTATGCGACAACTTTTTTAATTAATTCCATCCCCTTTCCCGTCTCCTTTCACGCTTGCATTATTTTTCATTTTCTTTATTTCGTTATTTCGTATATCATATATCTTCTTTATATAGAAAAATTCAGTTTCACAATGTTTGTCCACTTATAATTTAAAAAATTAGTTAACAGATTTTAATGAAATTTATTTTATTTTGTATGATTTTGTTCAACTTAGAATATAGGATAGTTTTTATCACGATTATTTTTATTTTTTATTGTTAATTTAAGGATTTAAGGTTATCTTTCAGATTATATAAGCTTTCAATAGATGGTGCTGTATTACAATCTAATTACTTCACGTTTTTTTTTTCAGATTTACATATGACATATCTAGCCTTATTTTTTATAAGATTAGAAAACTTTCTCGATACGTAGATAATCTTGTTTTTCCTTATCAGTGTAAAGAAAAACACAAAAATACAAAAAGGAAAGAAAGTGCAAAAGTGTCTTAGAAGAAAAATGTATCAAACCATAATCTCATTCTTTTGACTTTTCTGACTTATTTTTTTTTTTTTTTTTTTGTAAAAATTCTTACAAAAAATCGAATAAATTTATCCAATTTAACGTTAACACGTAAAAGATTAGAATTTTTGTTTATCCTTGGAGAGAGACTATACACGATTTTCTTCTCGGAGTTAAAATACATTCGCAGATAAGAAAAGATGAACTTATTGTCTAGGGTTAGTACCGGTCTGCTTGACTCTTTTCTAGTTTTCTATGCGAAGGAATGATAGTAGTATGGTGCAAACCCACCCCTTCCCTCCTCCCTTGGTTCATGCATTCGTACGTAAGCTTTTCCCCAACATTACCATACGACTCACAATGCGAACATTAATATCGTAATGGATTCTCTCCTACGAATTCGTTTCAAGGGAAGTATTCTATTCTTAGTAGTAGTAAACCCCCTGTACCTAGTTGCCCGAGAGTCACGTTATAAGGTGCCGCAGCACGTATAAGCATTCCCTTATTGCGTTTCACTATCGTGTCGCGTTACTTTCATCTGCCGCCTTAAATATTTTAATTCCATCGTCGTCGTCGGCGGCGTCTCTTAGGAGAGAGAGAGAGAGAGAGAGAAAAATCTTCAAGAAAAAGTTCTCTCGGCACGCTCCATTTTCCAATCCTACTTTCTATGTGTCTCTCATCACCTTCATTATTTTATTCGTTTCATTAATGTTAAAATACTCAATGTGAAAAACTTTTAAAGAAAATTACCTTTAAGGTATTTTATATATTGGGTTGGCAAGAAAATAATTTTGGCTTGCATCAATAGATAACGTTATGTTTGTTTTGTTATTATTTTGTTAAATTTTTTAGATATTTAATTTAAAGTTCATTTTTTGTATGGAAAGTTAATAAAATTTAGTTATTTAATTTAAAATTAATTTTTTTATATAGAAACAATTGAGTTTTATTTTACACTAAAAAACCAAAATTACTTTCTTGCCAACCCAATATATATATATATATATATTTTTTTTTTTATTATTAATATTTACCTTGATATCACATAATATCAAATGGAACATAGAGAAAGGGTAGAAAAGCATGCATGCATGAATAAAAATTTCACAGAAATTTAAAACTTTAAAAAGATTCTTTGAAACTTCTTTTGCAATAGGTTCGAAAAAAAAAGAAAAAAACAGGAAAAAAAATAGAAAAGTAAGGAAAAAGAAAGGAAAGAAAAAAAAACCTCGAACCTAACTCGAGAGTGCAATAACATTATTCTCTCTCTCTCTCTCTCTCTCTCTCTCTCTCTCTCTCTCTCTCTTTCTATTTCATTCTATCTTTCAATATTTCCTTTCTTCGTTCAACGCACTTGGCAAACTTTCAAGAAACATTCCGCGTGATCCGAAAGGAAAAGAAGAAGAAGAAACGCATCGAGTTGAAGCCAACGAATCCACCTAACGTTCTTCTTCTCTTCAATGGGCGTTATGAAATATTTCTCAGAGTAACCCACACACACTCTCTCTCTCTCTCTCTCTCTTTCCTATTTCGTACTATTACATTATCCTTGAGTCCGAACGTTCCTCCTTAATTCCACTTTTAAATCGACGACACGGAATTTCACTCCGGTTCGTTTCTTTAAGGAATCCACAACCAGAGAGAGAGAGAGAGAGAGAGAGAGTCGATAGACTTCGAGTTTGCATCTGTGAAAACATTTGCTTTGCGTTTACGTTTCTCAAGCCCCCTCTCCTGATTCTCTTTCTCCCTTACCATTCTGGTCTTACTTTTACCAATTCACTTCACTCTTTCTCTTTCTCTCACACATATACACACACAGTAGCTTTCTTGGCACTTTCAGGACGGAATTTAATCAAAGTCACGACATTTGAGGCACGATCGTGTTACAACCGTCTCGAACGATTCTCCTACTTTTCTGTTCAACCCCTCAAACCACCTCCTCTTCCTCCTCCTCCTCCTCCACTTGCTTCTCTCTTTCCTACTCGTGAGAATCCCTTGGCTGATTTCATTTATTGCAGTACCGTGAGCGTGCTCGAAATAACGAATTAGCTTCATAGTGATCGACATTCACCAGTCCGAGAGAATACTCTCTATTATTTCTTTTTTTACCTCTTTCTCTTTACTTTCTTTATCTGTCTACGCTTTTAAAAGAATAAGAATAAGAAGAAAGACGATCGTGCGTTTAATTGCTATTCGCTAGGTATTCCATCTTTCTTGATAACCAGCTAATTACCGACTTTCACATAGTAACAGTAGCCAACCAACCCAAGCAAGTTGGTGAATAATACTCCGTCTCCTTCAACTTGGCCTTTCGGCAACTCAAAAGTAAGAGAGAAAGAGAAAGAAAAAGAGAGAGAGAGGGAGAGAACGGTTGGTTGGATAGTTTTATCATCAAGCTGTCTCGGAGATTTTCATCGTGGATGAAATTTCTTCGTGATATTAAGCCTGACGTAAAAAGTTTCAACGGTTCGTTTATACGAGCTTTTTGTATTATCTGCGAATCTATGTTTCTAAAAAAAAAAAAGGGGAAAAAGAAAGTTCACGAAAAAATCTCGTTACGCTTTTTTTTTTTTTTATTGGTATAACTAAACTAATTAAATATAACAAAAAAGTTTCATTTCAAATATAATATAATATAGATTTATTAATATTTTATTGGAATATAATATTTAATGGATATACAAATAAAATATATTATAAAATATATAATATATTATAATAATAAAATTATATTTAAAATAATAAATTTAAATAATAAATTAAATTAAATAATAATAAATATAATAAATTTCTTAATATTTTATTATAATAAAAATTCTTGTATTTTCCAATAATAATATTAATAACTTAAATCTTATGATTTGGGATCGATAAATGATGATTTTATAAGATACTTGTCATGAACGGAATCTATAAATCATTTTGATATCCAATATAGTGCAAGTTTAATAGAACACACTCCCGTAGAGTTTTGATCTTAGCTATCCGTAACTCTAACATCCCTTAGACTTTGTTTCATCTCGTTCTATCTCTCTCTCTCTCTCTCTCTCACTCTCTCCCTCTCTCTCTCTCTTTTTCTTTTTGTCAACAAAGTTCGATCTAGGAAGTTTGACGAGGAACGAGAACGCCTGGCGTAACTTTGAACGCGTTCAATATTTTCAAATCCACGTTTCTCGATTATAGTTCGTACAGGATCAGGAAGAAACTTAGCTACGTGATTTGTGGTAGAACAGTAGATAAATCCACTTCGCTTTCCTTTCTTTACAACTTTTCGTGTGCAAGCTTCGAGAGTTCGTCTTATTTCTTCTTCCTTCTTCCTTTTTTTTTTCTTTTCATTTTCTTTTAATGTATTCACACTCCAGCAATTTTATCGATTATCTCCTTTGTTTTATCCTTTTTTATTTTATGTAATTATGAAATCCTTTTTTTGGAGTAAGTTTTACACGTTTTATTCGTTCTTTTTTTTTATTATCATTTTTTATTTTTTTATTTTTTTATATAATTATTTTATTATTGGCGCGTACTGTTTAATATTGTATATTTATTATTTTTTTATCTTACGAAGTAGAGAAATTTTATTTATATTTATTTTAATTATATATTTATAATATTATTATATATTAATTATATTATAATATTATTATATACGTTTATTTTAATTATATTTATAATATTTTATTTATAATAATTTTGTTATTTTACAAAGTAGATAATAAATACGTAAAGTATTGCAATTTAATAGACCAATAAAGACGCTTTGGTCTAACTAAAGCCCTCGATATCGTTAAAATTTCTCATCGATCTTCCGATGCCGCAACACAGCCAGATTTTTACACCTTTCGACCACGTGTAAGTCGATACTTATATTTTCCCTCCTCCTCCTCCTCCTCCTCCTCCTCCTCCTCCTCCTGCCCCCTTTTGTTTTATACTCTTTCACTTTCAATGTGGTTTATATTTTGTATCGGTTTTCACGTCTCTATGTATCCACCACGTCTGAAACTCTTTCCTCTACACCTTTTTGTTTTTATCACCATGAATTATTTTATTATAGTATTCTTTTTTTTTATCATTCCACGTAACATTATTTTATTTAAAAAAAATACAAAAAAAAATTAATAAATTATTATTACGAACATAATATTTGCTTTAAACTTCGTTCATTTGCAATGTGAGTGGGTGGAGGGTTGGGGAATTGATCGAATCATAAAAAAAAAATATATAAATTAATTGAATTTTATATAAAGATGAATTGTCCAATTACATTTCTCGCCAATTATGAAGCAGCAGATAATTGTCTCTCTCTCCATGAAGCCAGTAATTTGACGAATCGAAATTTCATGACGTCTTTTCTCGTGATCGAGAAGTGTATGGGTCGTAGAAAGATTGGAATCGGACGATTAATTTTGGAAAACGATAACGTAACGAAGCAAGAACTTGATGAGAATGTGTATATAAGAGAAAGAGAGAAAGAGAAAAGGAGAGAGAGAGAGAGAGAGAGAAAGATCGAGATAGAATACAAATTCTCAGTTTAATTTCAGAAGCAATCAGAGAAAGAGGTCGTTTCGTCTCGTCTCTTTGTCTCTTCTCTTTCTCTCTCTCTCTCTCTCTCTTTATTTTTTTCTCTTTTTCTTTTTTCTTAAGTGAGTACACGGCCATTATTAATTTTTCAATATATTTATATCATAAACAATATATTAACTGTTAAGTTATAAGTAATCATAAAATGAATTCGTTGATATTATGTAAAATGAAAATGAAAATGAAAATGAAAATGAAAATGAAAATGAGAATGAAAATGAAATTAATTTAAATAGAAAATTATCTCGTAAATTAATTTTTCCCTTTTTGTTTATCTCGTTTTGCTATCTGTATACACGTTTATATTTCAAATCAAAAGACAGAAAGAGAAACAAAGAAAGAGATAATTCTTTTGTGTGTTAATTTATAAAACAAATTTATATTCTTTCAAAGTAATTACATTAACGAGTAATCTGTAATAAATAAATAAATAAATAAATAAATAAAAGGAAAAAGGGGTGTAAAATTGACACGTGACATGTAGTGAACGTTTCTTAATGTCAATAAATTTGATTTAATTATTAGATTATTTATTATTATAAAATGTAAATGAAATAACGAAATTTACGATACATTACGTCATATTTTATCGCAAATACGATACGTATATATGTGTATACGCACACATTATGAGAAAATTTATATATAAAAGAAAAAAAATAGAAAAATAAAATAGTAAAATAGAAAAATCATTATTCCAAATTAAAATCTACAAGTTTAATAAAATGCAGGTGCATGTAAAATCTCATATGCAAAACCTGGTTCCTATGTTTTGAACTTATTAATAAATATAAATCTACCCTCTTGAACGTGGTAAAGATTTTTAATTAGATTTATTTATATATCAAAAAACTTATGCATTTTTATTCCAATAAAATAATAAATAAATAAATAAATAAATAAATAAATAAATAAATAAATAATATATATATATATATATATATATATATATATATATATATATAAAATAATAATAATAATAAAATAATAAATATATGATTACGTGTGTTACCTATCATTCGTTTCATTTTATTTATTTAAACAAAACTTAGACCTTTCTAATCGGAATTATTCAAAAATATAATTTATCATTATTTTGCAATATTTAAAAAGAAATAAATTAATAATTATATTAAAAATAATAGTAATAGTATTTAAACTAATTTAAAATTCTTTACCAAATTCAAAAATTATATATTTAATGATCTAATATTCTCATAAATTACAAATTGTATTTTTCAATTGTTTAATAAAATTATATTAACATTATATGAAGTATAAGTAAAAAAAAAAAAATTGAAAAAATTATAAATAAAAATATATTAACACTTATCCAAAATCCCTGAAAGAGCAAAAAAGTAGTCCACCCTTATTGAAAACAAAACCCAGTACCTTTACCTGGTCTTTTTACCTGACATACTTAAAATAACTACACGCATTCGTGTAAACAAGTATGTTACCTGCCTGCCTATCAATCTATATTTAACAAATTCAAACATATACATACCAACACATTCATTCCATGTTTCTGCATAGTAACTCACACCCCAGCAGGGTGCAAAAGCCTATATTAAAGAGTACACTGCGAAGTATCTACATCACCCCATTTCAACTACGTTTTTTCTAAAATTAGATTCTATGGGATTACATACCAATACTGTAAATAATTAACAAGACAAGTAATTATTACAAAAATGATTAATTTCAAAATACTGTGTGTGATTAGTATAATAAAAGTATTGTTAAGCTTTGAAGTTCCATTTGAAAACTATCGAATAAACGTCAGAAATGAAAGAAAAGAAATAATTGCGAATAGTTACATATTCTTCTATTGATTAGTATGATTTCAATGAGAACGATGGATTATCAATGATTCATCTGAAGACTATGGAATAAATTGGATTATGGTGAAAAATCTTTCTGAAGAAAAAATCAGATTTTGATGAATTCTGATGGAATCGTAGACAAAAGATTTAATCAAATTTTCTAATTCTGATTATTTTTATATTTTTTATATAATTATTATTATAATTATATAAAATAATTATTTAATATATATATTAAATATTATACTATCTAAATAATATAAATGATATTTATATAATATTATATTTATATTTTTAAAATATGTTATAAATGTATTAAATTATGAAAAAATATTATATTAATATAAAAAATAATTTTTTTTTAATGTATTTAATAAGCCTTTAATAATAATAAAATAATATAATATTAAATATATTAAATTATCAAAAAATATTATTACAAAAAATAATTTTATTAAAAATGTATTTAATAAGCCTTTTAATTACTGATATACCAAATATTAAACACAAAAGAAGTGTGTTAATTTTAATTAAATAACTAGATGATAAATTATTTGAAAATTAGTTCCCTTTTTTGTTTGTCATCTCTCTCTTTCTCTCTCTCTCTCTCTCTCTCACTCTCATTATTCCCATGTACTATTACACCCCTGTTTTATTCATGTTGTGTATATTTCGATACATTTGTTACCCTCGTTCTATAATTTTACGATGTTACGGGAAAACAATATCGACGTTAATTCGTTTCTACAGGAAGACGTATGATCCAACCGATAATGGCCCGTTCATTCTCTCCCTCATCGTCATTGGTGCTCGTTATCACTACTCGCCTATTCGCCTATCAAATTGCACGGATCGAGAACGAGCCTATCTGTTCTCTCTCTATATGTTCAATTGTGTATGTGTCTCTCTGTCTTTCTCTGTTTATATGCCCATGTATGAACATTTGTATGTGTATATATATATATATATATATATATATATATATATATATATATGTGTGTGTGTATCGCATTCGGGTTGCGAACTCTCCCGATCGTTTATCGAATCATCACCGTGAAAATTCGTGGGGAAAACGCGTTGTAATCATCGTCGATCATCGAATCCATCGAGTGTCAAACCCTCGTCCGTGACACCCTTTTCCGCGGTTTTATTAATTAAATCACGTTCCCATCTACTATCCTCGTACTTCAAATTAATTAATCGAACGAACGACTTTTTAGCAGCTAAATCTTTTCCACTACCCCTTCCCTCACCCCACTACTACCGTCGTTTACTTTCTTATAATATATTTGCGTTTCTTTT
Organism: Polistes dominula; assembly: GCF_049000335.1. NCBI lineage: Eukaryota > Metazoa > Arthropoda > Insecta > Hymenoptera > Vespidae > Polistes > Polistes dominula. The sequence continues at coordinate 5,105,672 of NW_028301040.1, forward strand.
TTTTACCCTGGCATAATAATACGATAACAAATAACAAATATAATAAATTAAATATATAATAATTATAATAAAAAATATAATAAAATAAATGTAATAAAATAAATATATAATATTAATATAGTGAGGAAATAAAAAATAAATATAATAAAATAAGTCTATAATAAATAATAAAAAATTTTTGCTTTCGATCTCTTAGGAAGAATAAACCAAAAAAAAAAAATAGTGCTTTTCCATCTCACTTTATACTAATTTTAATTTAATAAATAGTTCGAATGTTTGTTATTAAAAAAAAAAGAGAATTAACTAGAAGTTTCATATTTATATTATTTTTATTTTTGAAATCAACCCCTTTACTCCACTCATTACCGGAACTATCCTATCTTTTTTTATGGTTCAAAGTTTAAAGATATTATCGATAGAAAAATTTTCTTTAGACCATTAAAAAAAAAAAAAAAAAAATCAACTATAAATATAAAAGAACAAAAAAGGAGTAAAAGTAAAGAAGAATAGTTTCACATTTTTATTCCTTTTTAAATATTTATCTTTTTATACCTGTTTTTTTTTCTTTTTTTTTTTTCAACAACGAAGAAGATATATATATATAGGATACCTCGCGTTCACTTTATAGAAATATATATCTCCCTCTCTTTTTCTCTTTATCTAATTAGAAGAAGAGAACGTAACGTTGGCAGGTTCTCTTCTTCTCTTGGGAAAAGACGATGGATGAGAGTTAGGAAAGGTTTGGGGGTGAGTTGGGGGTGGTTGGAAGAGTAACAGGAGAGCCTGTACGAAACAAAAGACTTCTTATTTACCCTCGATCGTAAGATAAAGTACTCATCGACACGCGAAATTCGCTAATGATCGGCCACCGGCATTGTTCTTCTTCTCCTCCTGAACGACGCTTCTTGCGACGGTCAAAAGGAAACTTATTACGCTTATTAACTTGGCTTCCCGTTGAGAATTATGAAAGAATGAGTTTGGGTGGTAAAGGGAGAAAAAGAAAGAAAGTGTAGGAGAGAGATATTGAAGAAAAGGGAAAGAAACCAAATCGCATTGGCCAAGCACCGTGCAATGAAACGAGACTAGCAGTCTACTAATTAGATGAATAAGATAATTCCATCTTTTTTTTTTTCATTTGTTCTTCCTTTCTTTTTTTTTTTCGAATGAAGAAACGAAAACTTAACCTACCATTTCTTCTGTTTTTCTTTTTACAGGTGCCGAAGATGTGTTCAGGTTTACGGGAAATGAAACGCACACAGACTACTTTCGTTTGGTGCTCAGGGATGCCAACTATCTTCTCGTTGGCGGAAGGTAAATATAGGTTTCATTTGATAGAAGTGCTTTAATTAAAGGACCACCATTCGAATCTTCTTCTTCTTCTTCTACTTCTTCTTCTTATTCTTTACTTTATTTCTATGGTGTCATTCTTACTTATTCAACATTTGCAATATTACGTAGATTAGTACTTTTATATATATATATATATATATATGAATGTTTGATTTTGTAATATTAGATTTTATCAAAGTTCCCCTCATTTCATTTCATTCGTATTACTATTTCTATTTTTAATTTTTTCTTATCGTTGACACAATAAAAAAAAACGATAAAACATCTGATTTCAATTCGTGAAATTAATATTTCATATTTTACATTGCAAAGAATATTGTTCGAAGAATAATTGATGAATGATAGGACGTTTATAGAATGAGTGATAGTTTGTAATTACAATACTAATTAAATTTTCAACGTGTGTTACACTTACCTTTTAGAATTAGACGATACGTCAATATCGAACTCGGAAATTCTCTTATTCTGTCTATGTTATATTATATACTATAATCGTCTAGTACAAATATGATTTATTGATTTATATCTTTTAAGAAAAATGGTTCAAATAGAAACGATTAGAAATGAATTGAAACGGAATCAATGTTAAATGTAGTTTTTAACTTCAACTAACATTGGTTTTCTCAATATTATTTTATTTGATATTTTTATAAAGAGAGAGAGAGAGAGAGAGAGAGAGATAATTTACTCGGAGTAAATAACATTTTTAATGTATAATGTATAATATTAACACGGCAAAATCTTTCATTTACTTTCCATACTACATTATTATAATAATAATAATAATAATAATAATAATAATAATAATAATAATAATAATAATAATAATAATAATAAAAGTATCGTGATTTATTAACGTTCAGTAACGCTTCATTAAAACTTCAAACAAAATCTTTCTTTCCTTTTTACACCGTAAATTATTCATAAACAAATTGAATATTTTTCAAACACGTTATTTTATTTTATCATCAAAGTTTTTTTGATTTATCAAGTACAGAGTACAGAAAATTCGTAACAATTCGGTCAATTACATTTTACCGATTTGTGACAGAACACATCTTTTGTAAATGACTTCGTGTTCTTGTTCTTGTTTCAAATGCAAGAATGTAAAATTGAAATTAACATTTGGAATATTTGACAAAAGATGACGCGATTTGAAAACGGCATGTACCAATGGAATTTTAAACTTTGTCTTTTGCTAGAAACAACAATTCGTCGTCTCGTGGGAAACGAACGAGTGAAGTTCGTTCAACGATTTCTCTCTCACTCACTCTCTCTCTCTCTCTCTCTCTCTCTCTTTTGTATAATAACAGCATATGTAATGATTTTGACGCCCATCATGTATATAAATGCATAGGAAAATTTCGTTCCAATCGTTGGTTGGTTGCTCGATAATTTATTCAAATTTTCTTGTTTGATAAGTAACTAAAAATTACTTTTATTTTCTTTTTTTTTTTTCTTTTAAATTTAAATCAACGTTTTATTTCATTTACCAGTACGCTAATAAAATATTCGTATATTCGTTTGATAACAAAAGTTACATGTGTATTAATTAAAAAAAAAAAAAAAAAAAAAATAGAGAGAAATAGAGAGGAAGAATAAAAGAAAATCTCAGGGGTACAAAATATTTTTCCACTTTGTAGTTTTTATTATTATTTTTTTTTTCAATTTTTTTTTTCACTTCATCGAATCTTTTTCTGATAATTTCGATGCAACATGCATATCGTCATAAATTAACAAACGAATAAAACAAACACGAAGGACAAAATGTTTTTCAAAAAATTAAACAAAAAATAGAACAAGGTTTCTAAACGTGAATAAAACTCTCATTTATCTTTCTTTCTCTTTCTTTTTTCCTTTCTCTTTTTCTTTCTCTTTGCTTTTGATTATTATTATTTTTTTCTTTTATTCTTCGTTCTTCGAAAAAGCAAGCTCCTAAGTAAGTAGTTATGCGTAACTCGAGCGTCTGTAAAAACTTTGGAAATTTCATACTCTCAAAGGAGAGGTAAGGAAGGGAGAAAGGGCTTTCAAGAAACGAAAGGTCTTACACACAACGATGTCTCGTCGTTATTTAACGCTCGAATTAGAATCATAAGAAAGCAGAAAAAAAAATATCAAAAAAATGAGAAAAGTAAGCTTTGCCGAGAAGAGAACGTTGGAAAATTAAATTATTGCATTAAAGTCTATTTAAAAATGTGCAGTTTTCTCTGAAGACAGAAATATCATTGATCGAACTGTAATTTGACAAAACAATGACGAAAGAATAAAGATAAAAAATACAAAAAAAAGATAAAAATAATTCTTTTGCAAATAATTCCGAATCTTTTTCCTAAGATAAAATTTTATTATTTTCGTAATTTTTTCTTTGTTATTTTTGTTACTACGATAGAAATATTACATATTGGACTGTAATTTGACAAAAAAAATGACAAAAGAATAAAGATAAAAAATACAAAATAAGATAAAAATAATTCTTTTGCAAATAATTCCGAATCTTTTTCCTAAGATAAAATTTTGTTATTTTCGTAATTTTTTCTTTGTTATTTTTGTTACTACGACAGAAATATTTCAGATTGGACTATAATTGGACAAAACAATGACGAAAGAAAAAAGATCAAAAATAAAATCAATTCTTTTTCGTAAAATAAAGTTTTTATATATATATATATATATTTTTTTTTTTTAAAGGAACACAAAATTTATGTTCAACATTTTTCCATTTTCGTATTTCGCATTAAACGATGACGTTAAACGTTACTTTTCCTTTTTATTTTTTATTTTTATTTATATTTTCTTCACTTTTTATCCAACGATAGCAAATCGAACCTTTAAAACGCAATACACACACACACGTAGAAATCGCCAATGCATACTCGACCATATTTGCATTCATAATTCGAATGGTCGAGAGAAATAAAAAAAAGGGAGAAAAATATTAATAAAAAAAAAAAAAAAATTGAAAATAAAGAAAAAAAGGAAGAAAAAAAAGGTAAAAACCACAGTCAAATGTAAATGAAGAGATACGCAGTTTCTAGGAAATCGAATCTTCCTGTTAATTTTGAGTTTGCAATGCAAACGGCCCCGCGACTTCGTCGTGTCTCCTCTTTCTCTCTCTTTCTCTCTCTCTCTCTCTCTTTCTCTCATTTAGTTGTCCCTAAAAAGAAGTAGAAGTAGAAGTAGAAGAAGAAACAGTAGAAGTAAAAGTAGAAAAGAGTAAGAAGAAATGTTCCGATTCTTTCAAAAGAATTGCATAATTTTCTCGCTTGAAAACTGCGAGTGCTGTTACATTGTACAATGAAATTGTTGTTTTTTCCTTCATTCCGATTTTTTATTTTCCTTTTTCTATTTTTTTTTTTTCTTTAATTTTATATCTCGTGCTTTCCACATTTTATTTTTTTGTCATTGATACATATATTATATTTATTTTATTATTAAATAATATAATTTTTCTACTCTTATTACTTGTATATCAGATTGATGCGTATGGGAAAATATCGGATGTTTAAAATAAATATATAAAATTACACGTGTAACTTTTTTTCTTCAAACAAAACCTATTTATTTTAATGAAAATAAAATTCTTTTATTTACTTCAATACTATTTTTCTCAACGATAATTGTAACACACGTTCCGTGCCACGGTGGTACACTTATCATAGGACATATTTATTTAATGTACTGAAAATATGTGTTTAAAATAAATGTAATTCTGTAAAAAAATATTTTTAATAAAATATTGATGCATTATTTAAAAAAATGCAGTATAGAACAAATCACATAAGTTATATTTATAATAATTAATAATTACATGTAATGATTGATTTGTTAAAGCAAAATTAAATGGCCTGAATAATAAGTCAGGGTTACGTAAGGGTTAGCACAGAACGTGTTAATGTGTTTAAATACCTATCTCAAATAAATTCTAATCTACTATTATATAAGTTGTATAAGTAAAATAAATAAAATTGTATTTCATTCTTTTTGTTTTTGACAGAAATTTGGTGCATAACCTGAGCTTGACCGATTTGACGGAACAACAAAGGCTTACGTGGTATTCGACAGAAAAGGATGTAAAAATGTGCGTGGTTAAAGGTACCCCAGAGGAAAACTGCCAGAATTATATAAGAATCCTCGTGAAGACTAGCACTAACACCCTTTTGGTGTGTGCAACTAACGCCTTCAAACCGATGTGCCGCGATTACCTGGTACACGCAGGTAATTACACGATGATCAAGGAAAAAGCAGCACAGGCCATGTGTCCTTACGATCCACAACACAATAGTACATACGTTTACGTCGATGGTGAACTTTACACCGGAACTGTGGCTGATTTTGCTGGAATGGATCCTATTATCTACAGAGAACCTTTACAAACTGAACAATACGATTCGATGAGTCTCAATTGTGAGTATCCGTTTTACAATTAATTGTCAATTGATATATTTGATTTGTTCTTTTATAATGTTAATAAAATAGGATGTGAAATGTCTGGTAAAAAAGTTCGTTATGGGTCTAATATTTTATACAAAATTAAATAATTCATTATTTTTATTAATATTAGTTTGTTTGAAAATTTTATATATTATTTGGTAAGTCGTAAAGATATAACTCGTTATTAGATATTAATATAAATAAAAATAATATTATTTTTATCATATAACAAAATATATATTTTATATATTGTATATGTGTTTTTTTTTTCATTGATACAATTTAATGTTAACAATATTAGTGTCATTTTCGTCGTTATTAAGAAAAAAAAAAAAAGAAGAAAAAGTACGCATTGCACAAATAATATTAAAATACGAGTAGTAGTAGTAGTAGTAGTAGTAGGTGGTATATGAAAAAATTTCATAAGCAAATAAAAAGGAAAAAAAGTATCCAATGTTACTAGTAGCAAGCTTTTTTATTTTTATCATACATATTCGATATAGTCGAGTTAAAAGAAAATATTCTATTTCCTTTTGAACATATTTTATTCGAATAAGAGATGAAGCCAAAGAGTTTAACCAACCTCTACGTAAGTTCAACGTAGTAGTAGTAGTAGTTGTTGTTGTAGTAGTTCCTTTCGTTCGTTCGTTCGCTCGTTCGTTCATTCGTTCGTTTGAAATTCCAAAAGAATCTTTCTATCTTTTGATTTTTTTTCTTCATTTCTCTTTCTTATAAATTCACGGATACTTAAGTATGAAAAGGGATTACTTAACGGGTCAAGTTCCTTCACCGTCTCGAGAAAAGGATAAATTCGATTTTGAATAATCCTTCGAACGAAATCCAAACGAAAGAAAAAACGATGAAAAATAAATTAGTATATAACTCAGATTAATCAAAATTATTAAAAAAAAAGAAAAAAATCTTTTACGATCGGCACTAGTAAAATTCTAGTAACTTTATAATTAATCATGCGTTTAACACGTTGAATGCCACGTCAGTCATTTTGACTGGTTAGTCTTTGACTTAATTTGATATCAAGAATATTTTGATACTTATTGTTATTATATAGTTTTAAAGATCTCAGAATATGGAATTCCTTTTGCAAAATAATAATAAGTTAATAAATATCAAAATATTCTACTTTTACATCTTATTTAAAGACTAGTTATTTTAACTGGTTGGTTTTTGACTTGATTTGATATCAAGAATATTTTGATACCAAATATTCTACATTATTACACTTATTATTATAATTGTTATTATATAGTTTTTAAGATCTCAGAATATGGAATTCCTTTTGCAAAATAATAATAAGTTAATAAATATAAAAATATTTTACTTCTACATCTTTTTTAAAGACCAATATCATTGTGACTAGTTTTGGTAGAGATTCCAATTCTCAACTATAGTTAGTTCTAGTGTTAAAGAAAATTTAGAAATAGATAAAAAAAAATGGGAATATCTCTTTTAACCTTTTCACGTTTCAATTTTTCATAGCAAAAGAAAAAAAGAATGTAATCTAAAAAAAGATAAGAAAAGAAATGGAAAAGTAAATTAGTAAGGAATAAAAACATCTTGGAACCAAATTTAATTTGCCATTTAAAAATTGCCAGAGTTCGAACCATCGTAAAAAATTTTCTACCAATTTTTTCGTTCATAATTTTCTTTTGTACGATCCGTGTTAAAATATGGAAAGGTTTTTTTTTTTTTAAAAAAAGGCCAGAGAACTTGGTGCAAAAGAACTTGACTCCCCCATCATGATCTTTGGGAAAAATTAAATTAGTACCGAGTATCAGTTTCGTTCAATTAAGAAAACAAAGAGAAATATATACTTAAGAAGAAATAGAAAAATAAAACAAATATAAATTATAAAAGAAAATTTTTACAAAGAGAAGATCGGATTTCTTTTCTCCTTTCACTTATCCCTTTTTTTAATTTTTTTATTTTCCTCTCTCTTTTCCTTCGTTGAACATTCAACCCTTGTAAAAAAGAATAAAAAAAAAAACAAGTAGACAAGACGATATAATGAAAAGTCTTTTTCTTCATCGTTGGCAAGGGGAATTTCTTTGTTCGTTTCTATTTTTAACAAAAAAAAAAATATTTAAAAAATCGACCGACTTTTCTTGTTCCTTTTTACAAAAAACAAAAATCCCCTTTTTCTATTCAATAAGAAAACGCGAGTTTGAATTCACTTACATCGTGTAAGTAGCTTAAACTTCTGCAACCCCTTGTTTTATTGCCATAGTTTTACCTTTTTTTTTCTATTATACAATAGTACAATAGTACATAATATTATGTAAGAAACACAAGGAATTCATATATGGGGTGGGTTTACTTGTAAACCCCATATACGAATACGTGTTAGGCAGAGATTGAACGACGAGATGAGAGATATTAATAAAAAAAAAAAAGGTACGAAGGGAATGAAAATTTCCGTTAAGACTCGTCGATGTCGTTGGTCGATCGGTTGGTTGGATGGTTGGGTGGTTGGTTGGTTGGATGGTTGGTTGGTTGGTTGGTTGGTTGGTTGGTTGGTTCGTTCGTTCGTTCGTTCGTTCGAACAGAGCGTTAAAATTGATACGTCACTTTGTTCGAGGCACTCTCTACCCCTAGCCACCCCAACCCCTTCTACACCCCCTTCCCTTTCTACCTCGTCTCCGAGAGTATTTTAATTGAACGGTGTACGAGCGCTAATCAAGTTTTCCTACCCAAGTTGGATAATATTGATTTTTGGTCGGGAGAAAATTCAATTTTCCCTTTTCTATCTTTCTCTCTCTCTCTTTTTTATTTTCTTCTTTCTTTTTCTTCTTCTTCTTCTTCTCATCTTTTGTGTCGTTTTTTTTTCTTTTTCTTGCTACATCTTTCGTTCTTGAACAATTTACAAGTCGACTTTCGATCGATCGTTTGAAACTAGAGGATTATCGGATTAAAAAAAAAAATCTACGCTTCATTTAAGTATTTTTAATTGTATGGAAAAAGAAATAAATTCAAGCGCAGACGACAAAAATTTTGTTGAAAAAAAAAAAAAAGAGAAAAGATATTTGGAATAATTTCGAGTCCATCGAACCAAATTCTAATATTCGACATTGTGCATTGTTTGGGTCTATGTATAATATTTGTGGGTATGGGTGGGTGGGTGTGTGTGTGGGGGGGGAGGGGTAACGCGCATGAAAGGAAAATGGAGAAAATTTATAGGACACTTCTCGTATACGTATCGCACGAGATTAATATTACTTTATGAATCTTAAGAAGCTTATGAAAACCCTGTCACGGTTAATAAATCGATAAAGTTTTCCTACTTTACTGACAAAAGAGAAATAGAGTTTTACCACGCTGGATTCTTGAAATAATCGCTTAAAATTAAAGACTTCTTCTTTTTCTTCTTCTTCTTCTTCTTCTTCTTCTTCTTCTTCTTCTTCTTCTTCTTCGGTATGGAAGAAGAGAGAGAGAGAGAGAGAGAGAGAGAGTCCTGTTCGGAAAGGAATTATAGAGATGATTATAACGAACTTAACAGACTGATATTTCAAACCTTTCCTTTAATTCTTTTAACGACAGAATACTTTTTACTTTTTTTTTTGTTTTTTGTTACTTTTCCTTTTAGAAAAATAAAAGTTTAATATGCTTCTCTTCGAGACTCAGGTACTTTTAACGAGTGATATAAAATATCAATACGATGACGTTCTTATTTAAGAAATATACAAAACTGCGTCGAATAAATAAATTATTCTATAAAAAAAAGAATTTATTATTAAATATGTACTCAACATTTTTTAAATAATTTTTTGTTGTATCTTCGTATAAAAAAAAAATTAAAACATTGATCTCTCATTTTAGCTCCTATTTGTAAAAAAAAAATAAATTATTTAAAAAAATGAAACTTTATTAATCCTTAGAGTGCATATATGCATGTGTTTGTTAATATTAATGTAAAATAATGTAATGTTTATACTAATGTAAAAATTAAATCATATTTAGAGAGAAAAACTTTAATTATTGAATATAATTTATTATTAATAAATTATTCTCTGTGTTCCTATAAAACATTTTAGTTAAAAGTATTCAGCATTCAAAGGGTTAAATATCCACTCAACATTTTGCTTTTTATTTTATTTTTTTTTTATAATTTGTATTAAAAAAAAATAATAAAAATTGATATTCTCATTTCAGCTCCAAATTTTGTCAACTCCATGTCACAAGGAGACTTTGTCTATTTCTTCTTCAGGGAAACTGCCGTAGAATATATAAATTGCGGCAAGGTGAGTAAAACGATCGATTAATCTTTTGATTACCATCGAGGGAACGTAATTAAAGCGGAAATAATTTATTAAGCTTATTACCGATTCGTTGGGATAATATATTCCTAAATGATAGAAGTCACGAGAATCAGGGTTTTATATATTTTCATAGTGTAGGTATATGTATTTATGAGACTACATTACTATATTTACACTTTATATTGTACTTTGTTCACTTATCTGATTTCGCGTGAACAATTTATACAAATTTCTCTCCCACTTTTTATTCTAATGATATCAATTAAATTTACAAATTCATCCCACTATTTTTTGTTTTCTTTTTCGATGTAAAATTTATCGTAGATTTTATAAAATTTGATTTATTTATTTAAAGTTGAAATCTTCCACATAGAAATAAAGTTTGTCTGTTTCTTTTTCGTAACAACTGGTACTTTAGTTGGATACTATACTTTTCTTCGACATTTCTTATCACCCATTTAAGACGATTAAGTCTCTTACGATCAGTGGCCATTCAGAATGAGCTTTTAGAGAAGAAGAAGAAGAAGAAGAAGAAGGGGCCCGTTCTTTAGCCATTCTCTAACAGCAAACGATTCAACCTCATCTCTCGTCTCAGCTACTTTTCGATCGAAGTAAAGTTCGAAAGCTGAAGGGGTCAATTGTGAATGAGTCGTCTTTAAAATCTCCTCCTGCCCTCTGGCTTATTACGAAAGCTTTTTCTCCTCGTGCTTTGGAGTTTTTACAACCTTTGACAGATTTATAAAAGTTCTAAGAAAGACGAAAAGCTTAACTGATATTATAGCCAAGTACAGTTAGTAGGAAAAATAAACGATTCTTCCCTTGATCGTTCGCTTCAATAAGAAGATAAACTTTAATATAACAGATAAATACCTATAAATACACATCCACCCACACTCTTACAGATTTTTCCTTTACTTCTTATCTCACGATATATTTTTTTTTTATTTGACCTTTCCAGGCAGTTTATTCTCGCGTTGCGAGAGTCTGTAAATACGATCGGGGTGGACCCCATCGTTTTCGTAACAGATGGACGTCTTTCCTCAAGTCTCGACTTAATTGCTCCGTCACCGGGGATTTTCCTTTTTACTTCAATGAAATACGTGAGTTTGAACTCTCTCTCTTTCTTTCTTAAAAAGTGAATTTTAATTTAATAATACATCAATGTCACGAAAAAGACAAATTGTTCGAATAAAAATATTCAAAATGTTCTACTTTGTAATTGACAGAGTCAACGACCGAACTGATATCCGGACAGTACGGAAGTTTATCAGCCCAGCTGATATACGGCACATTCACGACCCCGGTGAATAGCATAAGCGGCTCAGCCGTGTGCGCATTTTCCCTCCAGGACATCACCGATACATTCGAGGGTAATTTCAAGGAGCAAAGCGCGCTCAACTCAAACTGGCTGCCTGTACAAAGTGCCAAAGTACCCGAACCCAGACCAGGAATATGCTCCAACGATTCTCACACTTTATCGGACATTAATTTAGACTTCATCAAGACCCATTCTCTTATGGATGAATCAGTGCCGAGCTTTTTTGGACAACCGATCGTTATACGCACCAGTTTTCAGTAAGATTCTATTATTTTTTATAATTATATTTATTTGTTTGTAATTTTTAATAAAAAGAATAAAATAAAATAATGAAATTCGCGTTTAAACTTCAGTTATAGGTTCACTCAAATCGCAGTTGATCCTCAAGTGAAAACACCAGATGAAAAAACCTATGATGTCCTTTTCATCGGCACGGATAACGGAAAAGTTATCAAAGCTGTGAACGCCGAGTCAGCGGATTCTCACGAAAAAGTCAGTCCTGTTGTAATCGAAGAGATCCAAGCGTTTCCATCGACCGTGCCTGTACGTGGAATAAAAGTTGTCCGTGCTTCGCAAACCGGCGATGGTTTGGAAGATGGTCGACTGGTTGTTATAGCTGATAGCCAAGTTCAAGCACTGAGGTTGCATCGTTGCTACGGTGACAGGATATTGTCCTGCGGTGAATGTGTGGCACTTCAAGATCCATATTGTGCTTGGGACAAGGTTGAAGGCAAATGCCGAGCGGTTAGTCCACCTGATGCAAAGCGATTCTTGCAAAGCGTAGCAACCGGCATTCATGCATCCTGTCCGCCGAGCAAAGGACTAAACAAAGACGCCAGTAGCGTCGGTGCTATATCCGCCAATCAAAATAAATTCCCACAAGACTCTATGATACCCAATAAGGAAAGCCAAGGTGGAGAGATAATCAATATCATGCAAGACGAGGAGCAAGACAATTCAGGTAACTTTCGGTATAATTGATCGGACTATAATTCTTCAATACGACATTATTCAAATTAAATATGTTAACGCGACAGGTCCAGAAGTATCAGCCGCTGATTCACCCCCACCGCAATACAGCGTTGAAACTTTGGTGATTGCCGTAATGGCTGGTGCATTAGCAGCTTTGCTCTTTGGTTTTGTAGCGGGATACCTGTGCGGTCGAAAATGCAGAAAAGACGAGGACGATAATTTACCTTATCCCGATACGGAATACGAATACTTTGAACAGCGACAAAACGTCAACAGGTAAAATATAACTTGTAATCTATATTAAAAAATACATAACAATTAATAAAATATTGTATTCGATTATCAGGTTAGCACCGGAGCCAAAGTTACTGCCACAAGAAGAAGTTACGTACGCGGAACCCGTCCTGGTTCCCCAACCATCGAAGATGCATTCGCCAAAGGGGACCATGAGGAAGCCACCGCCAACGCCAACGGAAACTCTCTTCCAGTTTCCAGACGGTTATGGTTTCCGTGGTCCGCGGGATAACTTTGGTACCCTTCGTTCCCATCAAGGGGACGCGTATCGTCGGAACGACGGGTTCGCGACGACGCGTAGCGTCAAAAAGGTTTATCTTTGAGAAACGAGCGAGGAGGGAGGTGGCCGTCACCGGAGCTTAGGACGGCCAACACGGATTCGTCACAACGCGGGCTCAGCAAGTAGAAGTAGTCGCGCTGTGACGGCCTCAGGGGGACAGTCCACTCGTGAGTTAGCTGGCCCGAGGGCACTCGAGTCGCCTTCGCCAACCTCCAACGTCTCCTCGAGTTCCCCCTCCCCTCCCTCCTCGTCGCCGTCGCCAACCCTCGTACCGATCGCGATGAGTGGTGGATCGCCACCACCGCCAACCCTAACGCCACCCTGCAGTTTCATCTATCGATCATAGTCGTCGATTATTCCCACGGCTATTGCGATACCTTTGACGCTCTGCTTCTACCCTCCTCCCTATCCTGGGGAGGACAGGATACCTTCTTAATCGACAGTCCTACTGCGCGTTCCCAATATGTATAATAGAGACTCACGGAAAAGTCTGATGCCCAATGTGGATGTTTGTGTGATTGTGTGTACTAAGTATGAACAAGAGCGAATGATTGAACAAGAGAGATTGAATTTCCTCTTATTTTAATTTTGTTCATTTATTTTTCATCGATGCCACGATGCCATTTTGTTTTATCCTCTAAAATGTTATTACGAGGAAAAAAGCTTCTACGATTATTCTATCAGGTTAAGGGTTACCAATTGACCTTTTCGCTGGTGTTAATAAAGACCATTTGATATTGTGGTCACTCTGTTGAAATAACTTGAAGAAATGTATTTTGTTTTTTTCTCTGTTCAAAAGTATTTCGATACAGCGAAAGGGTTAATCTATTAGGCTTATAAATTCAGCTATTCCAAGTTATTCAAACGTTCCTCATACGATCAATGAATGATTCACGTTGTTGCTTTAACTTGGATTAGGTGATCCGAGTTGTGTTTAGGTTTATCAATTAGGCGATTGGTGAGTATCGTTTGGAAAACTTAAACTATCGAGGCTCGCCCAGCTCGAGTCATGCAGCCGAACATGGTGTGATGCTTCTGTTTTTTCACTACTTTTTGCTCGATATATATATATTAAAACGAATCTCGCCAATTTTTCTTTTTTTTACGATAGATTAGTATTTCACTTTGTAATAATCGAGACCCCCTTTTGAGAGTGATTGTTAATGAAGTATGCATGCAAAAGTACGAAAGTGAGAAAGTGAGAAAGAATATACTGTGAAATATTTTAATTTTAGGAGTTGTACGATTAACGAATCGTAGTTCTTTAGTGTGGCACTGTTTTACAGAAACTTTGAATAAAAAAAAAAGAAAATGGAATACCGCGAAATTGATTAGAAATTTCGCGCATATAAATGAATAAACAAGAAAATAAATCAATTAAAAAATGAACATAAGGGTTGGGGATAGGTTAAAAGTGTTCTAACGAAATCAGGCTCGATTAAGAAACAAAACAAAAAAATAGTGCGAACTTAATTTCCACTTTTTTTGAAAGAAAAAAACATTGTCTATCACTGAGTGATTGTAAAACTGTGCGCCATTTAGTATTACGACAAGGCTTTTTTCGTAAAGTCAATTAAAAAGTGTGTGGAAGATAAAATAGAAAACGGTGGTGAAAAGTTGAGGAGAAAGAAGAAAAGGGGAGGATGATGACGAGAAAAAGAAGATAAAGATAATGAAAGAAAGAAATATAGAAAAGGAAGGAAAGAAGAAAAGATAAGAAAATAAAAAAGGTGACTATCTTTAGGCTCATCATGCAATTTTTCTAACGTTGAAATATTTAATGCATGTGATCGATAGTGCCATTAATATACAGTGACTCCCTAAAATATTTGGACACTGTTACACGACCAACTTTATGGTTTCCTAATTCAATTAGGAATTTCATTAGGAAAAGGAATCCTCTAACCAAAAAAAAAACACACCTAATCAGAAGGGTCGTTTGACAAATAACCGGATATATGAAACCAAAAAATTGAATCGTGTCAGGGTGTAGAAATATTTTTAGGAATCATTGTATCTCTAGGTCAACTATCTTAAAGTGCTTCTTATTTCAGTGTGTTTAGAGGTAAACGAGTATGTGATATATTATATAAAATGAAATGTTTTTCTAGGCATTGGAAGAGAGAATGAGAAGAGTGAACGAAAGAGAGAGAGAGAGAAAGAGTAAGCGAGAGAAAGAGAAAATAAAAAGAAAATATTCGATTAAATTCGAATATATAAAAGAGAGACGAGGAAAGAAGGATAATTCATTTTTGTTCGCAATTATTCAAAAAAAAAAAAGTTCAATTCGATTATATTATTATCTATAATTTGATTACACTATCTTCTATATATATATATATATATATATATATATATATATATATATATATATATATATATGATTATATTTATATAAATAATACATATATACATATATTCGAGTTAGAAGACAAAAGGAAAAGGGGTGGTGTAGGAACTCGTAAAGTTTTCTTCGATCTAACCAGAAATGCATTTGACGTTCGAGTTGAATACACCTACTTAAACACACATATACGTTTCTATACATATATATATATATATATATATATATATATATATATATATATGTATTGAATATATTATATATGTATATAGAAAGAGAGACTGACGTTTTCCCAAAGTCGAGAGGAAAGCTTTTATTTATCCTTTTGTGAAATAACAATGGTTAAGGATGAGAGATGGCCTACCATTATTCGTTTCATGAACTTTGGAAAATGCGAACAATGAATCCTCGACTCAGCCGTCTGTAACTTTTGACACGCACACGACACACGAAAACACGAAAATACGAAATACCGAACGAGAAAGGGAAAGGAAAATGGCGAGGAAAAAAACAAAGTGAAAGACAGGAAGAAAAACAGAAAGAGATAGAGAGAGAGATAGAGAGAGAGATAGAGAGAGAGAGAAAGAGAAAGAGAGAGAGAGAGAGAGAGAGAAAATGAGAAAGGTAGACAACAAATGTTAGTTGTTGTTTATTAGGATACGCTAATTATTATTAAATTATTTTATTCGTTGATCGACGTTCGTTGATTAGAAGAGCACCGGGACTCGCCCAGAAATAAACGAGGATTATTAAAAAAAAAAAAAAAAAAGAAAAGAAAAAAGTAAATTAATATTTTTTAAAAGCTCCCCGCGCGATATAAGAAAGGAATTAAAAATAAATAAATAAATAAGGAAGATTTAAACAAAATGGAGAAATGCACACACTACCCAAAAAAAAAAAAACGGTAAGACTGAAAGAGCCCTTGGGCGAGCCTAGAACCATTCTTCGTTGTTCTTTATGAAGATGAGAACCGTTTAAAGAAATATTTAAAGATAAAAATAAAAATAAAAAAATGACCGAAGAAAAGAAATATAAAAAAAAAAAAATGAAACGAGAAAGAGAAAGAGATGAACGAATGAAAATGTATTAAAAGACGAAAAAGGAAAAAACAAAATGGACATTTTGATTTTTATCGACAGTACAAATTCCATCGCATTTCTTGTTATTATAAATTTCTAATTAAAAAAATGATAAAAAGTAAAAAGCTTCACTTAGAAATTTCACGTTTGGATCGTCGTATTTTTACGCATATTTTTATTGCCATGTTTGAAAAAGGATCGAAGTTATTACAGTAAAATAATTAACCCTTTGAGTGCTGATTACTTTTAACTGAAATGTTTTATAGAAACGAAATTATATTTAAAAATTATATTTAATAATTAAAGTTTTTTTTCTGAATATAATTTCATTAATTAATATAAACGTTACATTATTTTATATTAATATTACCAAACACACGTATATGCGTCTATAGTACTCCAAGGGTTAAAGATGGATTTATCTCTTATCACTTTTTTGTTTTTTGTTTTTTTTTTTATTAATTCGCAGTAATAATGTGAAGCATTTTCAAGGGGAAGAGACAAACTCCTTTTAATTAATCTTCTAACTTTGTTAATTGCATTTATTTTTATTTCTTATATCTCATATTAATAATATTTCATTCCTGTACAAATTTTTACGGTTATGTTAAAGAAAGATTGTGAAAGGGATTGTTAATTTGTATCTTCAACTTTTATATAGTCTCATATATTTATTACGAATCATCATAAAATCGATTCGATATGCAATTTAAATTAGCTAGTAAAATTATACGTGATAATCCAATATAAAACACAAGAACATTTTGTAGAAAGTCAAATTTGTTATACGTTGATTATACCAACACATATCGCAGAAATTCAATGAAAGAAAATGAACATTAAAATATAAACGATGATCCTAATCCTATCGTGAAATGACCATTGTTAGACTTCGAACGAATGAGAAAGAAAAAAAAATGGAAATAGAAAGAAAGAAAGAAAGAAAGAAAGAGAAAAAATAAATCCGAAAGTTGTTTGTAAGCATTTCGCATGACACCCGCGCGACTTATCCCGCGTGATTACAAAGCTGCCATAAATAGAGAAGAAGAAAAAAAAAAAAGAAGAGAAAATAAACAAAACAAAACAAAAATAAAATAAAATAAAAAAGAAAGAAGCAAAAAGTAAAATCAAGACGAAAACATTTTTAAAACAAAAATTTAAAATAGAAAAAGTATCGAAATAAAATTGATCCGATATCTTTGCTCTGATTATTGTTAAAAAAAATAAAATAAAATAAAAAACACACACGCTGTTATAAATGCCAAGTGACTTCAAATTGTCTCAATGAATTTACAGGTGTGTTAGATGTAGTTTTAAAAAAATACTTTTTTCTACGCTAATTTTGCGTAAATAAACAAAAAAAAACTACCACCAACTCATAACCACTAACACCACCACCACCGCCACCACCACTACGACGACGACGACGACGATTAATCTTTTTCTATATAAGTTTTTTATTAAAAATATATATTAAAATATATATATAGATATATAAAAAAAACCCACACATTAAATATTTAACTATTAATATACGTAGATTGGGAGTGTGTGTGTGTGTGAAAAAAGAGGAAGGATCAATGAGGATTAAAAGTAGAACAAGTTCTTCGGGTATGGTCTAAATAGTGTTTGATTGTTGTTTTTTTAGCTGCATTTAATCTTTTTTTTTTTTTTTGCATAGAAATAATGAAAACAAGTAAGAGAGAGGGATGACAAAGATGAAAAACTAATAGAAAAAAAATGAGAAGAACAAAATGGAGAGTATTGTAAAAGAAGACTCAGGCACGATACCAAAGACATATTAATATTACAAAAAACAAAAAACTGGACATCGTTGGTCTCATTGTGATGGTTGCTCGTTAATTAGAGGCGCACAAATGCTCTATTTCCGTTTTATCGAATTAAAATAGAATGAGAGAGAAAGTCAGAAAGAAATAGAAAGAGTAAGAAAAAGAAAGGAAAAAGTGAGATTATAAATAAAGAAATGTGTGGAAATCCTTTAGCAAAGAAAAAATACAAACAAAAACAACGTATGAAATATAAAACAATAAAAATGAGAGACACGTAAAATAAATAAATAAAATATACTACTCGCAAAATCGGTCAAATATCTCATTCGAAATATAAAAAAAAAAAAAAATGGTAAACAAATTATTCCAATAATCATCATCCGATACAGCCATATACTACACACACACACACATATATATAATTAAGCACAAACAAAAATCTACACACATCACTGATAAAACACACACACACAACCACACTCATTTACACAGACGTTGTATTTTGTCTGCTGGGTGTAAATATTATTACTCGCGATTTAGGGATCTATTATTACGATGATTGCGCTAAAAATATTGAAATTTAGTAATGCATGAAAAAAAAAATGTAGAAACGAAAATAAGATGAAAGGAAAAAAAAATTATAATATAATAATAATAATAATTATTATAATAATATTAATTATATTAATAATAATTATATTAATAATAATAATATTTAATATATTAATAACTATAATATTAAATATATTATTAATGATAATAATAATAATAATAATATAATATATTAAATAATAAATAATAATTATATTATTAAATAATAATAACAAAATAATAATAATAATAATAATAATAATAATAATAATAATGAGAGAGAGAGCACACCCGTGTGTCACGACGGACATATTTTTCAAAATAAATGAAAAGAAAAAAAAATTAAATACACATACATACATAAATACATGCATACATACGTACATACGTAGTGATAACTCGCTCATTGTTCAGAGAAAAATAAAAAAAATAAAAATAATAAAAAACAAGAATTTATGAAGATGAAATTAAAGAGAGAAAAATAAAAAATAATAAGATGAAAGGGTGAAAGAAAGAGATAGAAAAAAAAACTTATGATATTATTGTTCAGCATTGGATGCTACAGAGTAAAGAATAAATACTAATAAAAGAAAAATAGAGAGAGAAAGAGAGCGAGAAAGAGAAAGAGAGAGAGAGAGTTTGAAAAAGGAAGGTGGAAAAGAATTTTATATAATGTGTGTTCAAGATGCTCGTACGTTCATGTTGTTTAAGCCAATAAGGAACGGATTCCATCCAAAAATGACGAGACGAGACAAGGACAAAAAAAAAACAAATATAAAAAAACGAGTTACGACTGCGTATTTTAGTTTCTTTTTTCTTTTTTTTTCTTTTTTTCTTTTTGGTAATGCGAAAATTGTCCCCCTTTTTTCTGGTTGTTTGTGAATTTTTTTTTTTATTTCTATTCTTCTTTTTTTTTCTTCTTTCCTTCTTCTTGCATTTCATGAGGAAGAGAATCTAAGGACCTAAAGAATGTTTAAAAAAAAAAATAAAATAAAAATAATAATAATAATTAAAGAAAGGAAAAAATATATAAAAGAGAATCGTTGAATGTTTTAGTAAAAAAGAAAAAAATAATAATAATTACGCGAATTCATGCATTATTTCATTTCAAATGGTGTGTCAAATACTTTTTACTGCTTGCACAAAATTTTTCTGTTTTACAATGTGTCATTTAAAAATAAAATGAAAGATAAAATGAAAGATGAGCAAAGAGAAAATAAAATAACATACAGAGAATTATTCATGTTATGTGAATTATAAAGAAAGATGCAAAACAAATAGGGTGGGAAAGGAAGAAAGAGATAGAGAGATAAACAAAAAATACGATAAAATGGAAAATAGTTAAACGCGAGAATAAAAAAAAAAAGTGGTCTCCTTGTTCGAATTTTGATGGAGATTGCTAGAAAATGAATGAAGAAGAAGAAGAAAAAGAGAAAAAAAATAAACAACAACAACTGTGTGCGTGAGCATGAGAAAGTGTGGAGAGAGAGAGAGTGATGAGAGTTATGAGAGTGAGAGAGGAGTTTGATGAATCAAGTTAAGTTACACGAATAAAATATTAGTATATAATGGTATAAATATATATATAAATATATATATAAATATAAATCTATATATATATATATATATATATATATATATATATATATATATATATATATATATATATTTATATATTTATATATATATATAGAACGCTTCAAACATATATTAATGATATATTATAACTTTTTATAAATATATTTTTTCGTCGAAGTCTAGCCTAGTTGGAATAACATAAAAAAAACACACAATTACAAACTATTAATTTATCCGATTTTATTATACATATATGTATGTATATATATATATATATATATGTATAATGAAGTATATATATATATATATATATGTATCATTAAGGAACTAGCAGTTATAATAATAATAATATTAATAATATAATTAATAATAATAATAATAATAATAATAATAATAATAATAATAATAATAATAATATTAATAATAATAATTCGAAAAAAAACTTTAGGAATCATAGTTATATAATAAATATATACAAAGTACGCGAGAAGTTGTACGAAAATAAAAGAAACAAAAAAAAAAATAAAAAAACACTTGTAACGAGAGTTATGGGGCGTTGTAACGAGATTGAATAATTAGTACCTAAAAAACAACAAATATTTCTACAAAATGAAAAAGGAGAAGTTTAATAATAATGTGGATCGATGATTATTTATAATATTCCTGACAAATTGGGGAAACAAGCCATTTTTTTTGACGATTAATTCACGATCTCACATTTTTTCTCTTTTTTCGTTTTTTTTCCTCTTCTTTCTTTACGTTAACTCGTAACGTTTTCTAAAGAAAATGAAAATGAACAAGAAATAAATCCTAACACTAAAAATTTCTTCAATCGGTATTCTCACACGTTGAAGAATGGTGAGAAATGTTTTTACGAAATATTTCCGTTTGAGGTAAGCTCGTAATAACAAATTGTTAAAGCGATTAACACGTGCGTCTTATTTCTTTTTTCTCTAAAAAGACAGAAAGAGAAAGAGAAATGAAATATTTCGAGACGGACTTTCTAAATGATTTTAAAAAAAAGAAAAGAAGTAAAATTAAGTAAAATAAAATAAAACCCAGCACGTTAGAGTTTGGGTACTCGTTACATTGTAAAATGGGTAAGTAAGAATAATTTAATGATACTAATATTATTAATAATAATAATAATAATAATAATAATAATAATAATAATAATAATAATAATAATAATAAGAATAAGAATACTAATGATAATGGTATTAATAACGGTATTATTACATAATGATAATAATAGTAATCATAAAGATTAATAAAATAATAATATTAATTAATAACGATGATTAATGATAAATGACATTAGTTATTAAGAGAAGATTTATAAAGAAAAAAAATGATAAACAACACAACACTATACCATATTTATCAACGATAAAAAGAAAAAAAAGTTAATGAAAAAAAATTGTATTTAAATAACTACACGTATTTTGCTTCTTCCTAATACAGTGCCGTTTACGCTATTTTTTACTGTAATTAGAATTCGGCTGTACCGTATGAAAAAAACAAAAAACAAAAAAAGAAAAATATGAAAGACAAGAAGATGGCGAGTGATGTTGGTAAGAAAATTTCTTTCTTCAAGAAGAAATACACAACCCTGACGCGATGACGTCCTACATTGCGTTGGATGGGGTGAAAAAAATAAAAGAAAAAAAAAATAAAATTAAAATATATACAGATTGTCGCTCGGCCAAACGTATTATTAATGCTAAAAAAAAAAAAAAAAAAAAAAAAAACATGTCTCTCTTTTTGATAACCGGATAAGACGCCCAAGCGTGTGCTATAACCGCGAAAATGAATTTTCTTACGAAGAAAATGATGATGGGATTCCCCGTCGTCATCGAGGGGTTCGTTGGTTAAAAAAATTTCAGAAGAATGTGATCCACATTTGTGTACACGTTGTGGTGTGTGCGTGTAGTATGTGCATGAATGTGTATATAAAAAAAAATAGTGTCGATTGTGTCGTCATTGTTGTGTTGTCAAATTCGAATTGAAACTAAAAAAAAAAATACAAAATATGTTGTTCGACACTCCTCTTCTTCAGCTTTCGCGCTTTCTGTTCGATGTCCTTGTTCGAACGGCTATACTTGCTTTTTTTTTTAACTACCACTCCCTTCTTGCTTTTGATTTGTTATTTCATCGAAGGAATAAACAAACAAAAAATAAAATAAAATAAAATAAACAACAAGAAAATTCATACAACCACCCGTTATTTGTGTACTAAATACTAAACAATGTGTATCATCAGCTACAGAATATACTTAAGAAATAAAAAAATAAAATAAATACCTAATTAAAAATAATTAATATACTATGATACGACGATGATAACGACGAAGAGACATGACGATGCTGATTTGTGTGTAAAACGTGTGTACTTTTACGTGTATATACGCGTACGCGTGTGTGCGTGCATACGTATGTGCGTGCGTGAGTATAAAAAGAATAAAATTTTTGAAAAAAACGTCAAAGTTAGTGTGTTGCGTGTTGTGCGATGATAATGATAGTTCTGTCTATATGTGTGTATATGTGTTTGTGTGTATGAGAAGAACACAGGTGTAAATGCGCGGAGATGCGATTGGGCGTTTCACGGTGTGTTAGTGGATTGTTATTATTGTAAAGGGAAAAACGATCGTGCGAGTTACCGTAATTTGTATAATAAATTACACAAAAAGAGACGAGAGAGAAAGAACGAGAGAAAATGCGAGAGAGAGAGAGAGAGAGAGAGAGAGAGAGAGAGAGTGAAAGTCACGAAGATGAAAATACCGTTTTCTTCGTTCGTGAAAAACAAAAAAAAAAAAACAAAAAAAAAATAAAACGCGAATCCTAGTATTTAATATCACGTTCAAAAGGATATACATATGTATAAATAGACGAGAAGAGCACACACGTATACACGTATATATCGATGAGAATGATATGTGTGAACAAAATTAGGCGTGAGAATTAACAAACAAAACAAAGAGATAAACAAAAAAGTGAGAAGAAAACAAGGATAATTAAAAATTATAAGAAAAAAAAATACTGAAGAACGATATTGTAGTTGATTAACAACAAGTAGGCTGATGATATGAGTAGTGACAACGGCACGTTTAAATATTTAACAAAAAAAAAAAAAAAATAATAATAAACGAACCGATTAATAAATGAAAAAAAAGAAAAATGAAAAAGAAAAAAATATTACCTTAACGATTAATTTAAAATGAAATAAAATAAAGTAAAAATAAAAGTAAAAGTAAAAGTAAAAGTAAAAGTAAAAGTAAAAGTAAAAGTAAAAAGTAAAAATAAAAAAATAAATAAATATCATAACGCGAATAAAAAAAAAGGTACAGTAGTAGTGATTTACTATTGGCTGATACGTAGTGTGAATGCAGATTATAGGAAAAGCATGCTGGCGAGGAGAGCTTCTTAAATGGATTTTAACGAGTGCTATGATTATGATAATGACTATGATAATGATGATTAAGTATATGAAAGATGAGAGAAACGTTTTATGCACGTGAAGAAATTTCTCCGCTTCTCAATCGTACGTACATTTTTTTTTTTCAATGAATTTCGTTTTAAATCTGATGGTCGGTTGGAAAAATTTGGTGTGGGTGGGGTTTAAAAAAAAAAATATTTCGTAGTTTCAATCACATTTTTCATTGATTAATAAATTTTGTAGTTAACGACGAACCCCATTTATAAATTAATCGTCAACATTAATCGGGGGTTTATTTTTTTTTTTATTTTATCTTTTTTTTTTTGACGATTTTGGATGACAGGTGAAGTTTTATAATATCGAACAAAAATTTGTGTCGATGAAATAAAAAAAAAATGTATAAAATCTAACGTGACGATTGGGTAAGGGAGAATAGAGAGAAAGATAGAGTGAAAATAAAAAGGGGAAAAAATGTGTATGAGGACGAATGAGAACGAAAGAGAACATTGGAAGAAAGAGGGTAAATGGAATGTATGGGGTGCATGAGAAAGAGAAAATGAGAGAAAGAAAGAGACGAATGAGTGAAATGAAGCGATCGTTGATTCGGAAAGTCACTTAGCCAGCAGACTGCTGTTCATAGTGCCCTGTTATAGTGGGTTCTCTAGGCAGAGTGGCAGAGACTCGTTAATAGACGCGACAAGGTGAACAAAAAAAAAATAAAAGAAGAAGAAAATTGATTGACGAACGTATGTCATTAGGAATCGTTCTCGATAAAAGGAAAAAGAAAAAGAAAAAAATGAAAGAAAAGAGAAGAATAAAATGAAGAAGTGGCAATTTTTTGAAAATGAACCTAAAACAGAAAGTATCCGATATAAAACGTCAATGATGACGATGAAGCTTCGGAATTTTTCGGAAACTCATCTTCGGGGATGATATTTTCAGATTTCTAATGACGAATAATTGGTAATTGGATGATAAGATGTTATCGAGAAATTTAGGGGTCGATTAACGATGGCTACTCCGCCCACTGCCCACGGGACCCTAATCTATTTTTCAGAATACGCTATTGTAATTATATTACTATATGATAACATTTAAAAAACAAAATGAAAAAAAAACTAAAAGCATAAAAAATACTTTGTAATATTGTTTATCATTATTATTATTATTATTATTATTATTATTATTATTATTATTATTATTATTATTATTACGAAAATTCCGACTATTATATTATATTATTTAGAATGTTAATAATCTATATTTAAACGATAATTATTATCGCATTAATACGATTACCAATTATATTTAGTAATATTAGAGAGTGAGGCTGCATATTATATTAATGAATTAAGTATACTAAGTAATATGAATTAAATATAATTCTCTCAATTAAAATTTATATATATTTATATATTATTATATATATATATATATATATAAATATATAAATACATATAAATATTATCTACGGACATACTCTTTGCGTCGATGCGTTGATAATGATAACTTTTTTTATATGTATATATATACATGTATATATACATACATACATATATATACATACATATATCTAGCCGTTGATTTTAGAGATATCGGATCACTGTACGACTGCCTCTGACTCGATTCTTTTCTGGGCGCTACTTAGTCGGCGTATTTTCCTTTTATATATATATATATATATATATATATATATATATATATATATATATATATATATATATATTCTTTCAGCCCCCCACCCATTGTTTTTTCTTACTCTTAACTTTACTTTCACCCGATTTTACATTAAAACGACTACGTTATTTTATATATCGTAATAGGTTTAGACTGTACCATGAAATTACGTAAAAATAAATTTGATTAGGTAATATATACAACTTTTTTCTCTTCTTACCTGTATTTCTCTTCTTTTCCTCATCTTTCAATCCTAAATATGGCGGAATATATATTCTGACGATGAATTATTCAACGTGTAAGAATACAGCCTTATTTTTAATAAAATTGTGTCTCATTATTTGTAATTTAATTTAATTTATTTTACTAATAAGAGATTCACGATTGTAATGGAATAAATTGCAATAAATTATACTCTGCTCTTTTTTCTGTAACTGTAAAGTTTGGATGTGATAACACTTATCATTTAATAATAATAATCATCATACAAGTATTAGAAATAATAATAGTAGTAATAATAATGAATAATAAAGTAAGATAATTTTTATAGTTTGAATTTGAATTGAATTTTTTCAATTTTATAATATATTAATAATCATGATGACGTATTTTAAAAATTAAATTAATTTTTTGAGAATAGAGAGTGAAAAAAATATAATTTTACGCATTAGTTATTATAAAATCAAGGGAACAGTTTGTTAGATGGAAATGGACTAATTGTAGAAATTGTAGAAATAAATAAATACTAAACTGCATAAAAGACCAAAAAAAAAATATTTATAATTTATATTTGAATGTAAAATAATTCCAGTGAATTTTCAAAGCAAGATTTTTCTGAAAAACTGTGACTTAAGATTAAAAATTAAAAACAATTAGAAATATTACAATAAAAAAGGAGGGATGGATGGATGGATGATAATACATAAATATATGTATATAATATATATATAATATATATAATATATATATACCTTTCGTTTCTCCTTCTTTATTTTTATTTAATCGTAGCACATATTATTCCAAAAATTTTGAGAGTACGACGTAGATAAAAAAGTACAAATATTTACAAAATACTGTAAAAAAGAAATAGATTCCGAGCGCCTAAGGATATGAAAGGTTTTGTGTATAAATCGCAGGGGTTATTATTCGCTGCTGTTTTTTTTTCTTTTTCTTACTTTTTACTTTTTTTTTACTCGACACGTCACCGTACATGACTAGATATTAGGATTAGGCATAGATAGGTCGTTTTATCTTTTGCTTTAAGACGATGCGACGACGATAGGGTGATCATCTTTTTTTCATTAAACAGCTTTTTTTTTCTCTTCTAAAAAAATGATATGAACGTACGGTTTTTTTTTTTTACTTTTGTAAATTTTTCTTTTTTTTCTTTTTCATTCGCTTCCTTTTCTTTTTCTTTCACACGACCTTGAAGTATACTGGGATAGTTGGGTAGATAGAATAAGGATAAGAGATCGTTGCAAGGTATGTTCCTAACATGCACTTATAATACATACAAGAATACTTCTTAGCGTTTAAATATCATTTTGAAAACATCTAGGAAGCATCTCAGAAATTGTCGACTGGAACGATCTCAAAACATTTATCTTCTTTCCATTTTTATAATTATAGTTGTTTCTTTTTTCTTTTTTTTTTTTTATACGATATTATTGAATTATTTCAAATAATAATTGATTTATCATAAAAATCATTTGACACACGAACTATTCGTGAAATATTTCAAATGAAAACGGAAGCAAGTTTTTAAGGAAGAATTCTGTTCATTTTTTTTTCTTCTTTTTTTCATGGTCGACGAAAAGTGCATTATTATTTTTTCATGTTTTTTTTTTTCCATGTTACATATATTTTTTTTCTTATTCATTGTATAGAAATTTCGCGAACGCTCACACTTATCGTTACATGATTATGACACTTTTAATATCGCATTAGATACAATTGGCAGTGTTTTTTGATACCTTGATAATTTGTATGCCTATATGCGTTAGATTAGTATGTGAATATGTATGTATGTATGTATGATACATTATGCGTTTACACGTATACAGAATCGTCCAATGAAGAGAAGGACTAAAAGCTAAAGGTTTTTTATTTTTATTTTTTTATTTTATTTTCCTATCGATTTTATCTGAATCTTATCACATCTTATCTTTTTCTTTTTTTTCCCTTAATATTTTATTTTTATTCGAACTTTGGAAAATCAATCAGATGATTGACAATAGTATTTCAAATATTGAATGCAAATCTTTACGACGAATTTCTTTTCCAATAATTCGTATAAAAAGATAAGATATTAAACGATCGATCGAACCTTTCTTTCTTTTTTTTTTTAGCGACATGTGCAATATTTAAATTAAAAACAATAACATAAAAAATCTTAATTGTTTCATTTTGTATAAATTGTATACGCAATTTGAGATTTGTTTCCTTTTTAAATCGACTATAACTGGCATAATTACCGATAGCAAGTTTATAAATTGAAATACTTAAGCATACGTAATAAAATACGTACATGATTATTATTATTATTATTATTATTATTATTATTATTATTATTATTATTATTATTATTATTATTATTTATCATAAAATTAATTATTTAACTAATTAAAGTTTTTAAACTAGAAAAGTTTACGCTGTTTTTTGTGCTATTTGTTTTTTGTTTGGCTTACTAAATTTAAATGTATAAGTTTGACATAATATATCATTGATAAGTGTAAATTAATAATACATGGTATTAAAAAATTTCAGTTTCATCGCTGTACCTTAAAAAAAAACAAATTCTAATCGACATGTGATCATCACTATCGTCCTAAACTTAAATTAATTATTTCGTTGTAAATATATGTTGTACGGTTTAAAGGCTTTTACACCATACGTTTTTAGCCAAATATTTTTTCCTTCTTATTCAACGGTAAAACAAAACAAAAATCTCACATAATTTGCGCTGGGAAATCATTTGAAAAATCTATCTACAAATATTACAAAGTAAAAAATAAAATAAAATTAAAATTATATGTATATATATATATTATAAAAAAATATCGCGTTATCGCTTAATGACGATGTAAAAAGTAATGAAAATTTATTACAATTCATTGTAAAATAAAAGAATAAAAATTAAAAAATAAGGAAACGTTAAAAAAAAAAAATCCAACTTACACAGCCGGTATATACAAGTCTGTCTCTCATTTTTGTTCTTTTTCATTTTTGTTTGTCAACAACGACGGTTACGAATGGCTAAAAATGTTACGATATAAAAGTAAATAAAAAAAAATCAAATTATATGAAGACAAGATTGCGTTCGTCGTTATAATAATTATTGCAATAACATAATGATGATATTTTTCTTAATTATTCGTGACCATATTCCTTGTGTTTCGTTTAAAAAATAATTTCGATGAAAAACGTTCGCGTCGTTTTACTTTTCTTCGATTTTTCCTATCGAGTTTACTTATCTTAAGAGTATTCGATGTAGTGATCATACCTATTATTATTATTATTATTATTATTATTATTATTATTATTATTATTATTATTATTATTATTATTATTATTATTATTATTATTATTATTACATATTGATATTTGAATACTAAGTATTGCATTTAAGTGTATAATATCGTTTACGTTTATTGGATTCGTATGGATGATTATCGTTATTATTATTATTATTTCTTTTGTTAATTATTATATTAATAATATTATTATTATTATTATTTAACCTGGACACGGTAGCATTCATTGGAGCGGACATCCTAATTAGAAATAAATATCATTACCCTTATCTAATGGACGCGACAAAAACACCGTAATACGAATAATGATTGCGAAGAGTTTTTATTTAATCAGCGACGCTCGCAATCACGCAAAACTTGCCGCCTCGATTCCGATTGGTTGGTTATAATGCATCATCGCCAGGTGTCAATTAATTCCTCCTTCAGAACGCACGGCCAACTATTCAATAGATTTTCTTTCTTTTCCTGTTACCTTTTCATATTTTCATACTTTATACTCGTTATTTCAAATATTTTACCACGTGTATACAGAATGTTATGGAAGTGAAAGATTCATTTAATTCCTTAGATTTTAAAGCTTATTCTTAATGAAAAATAATTCCCTCGTGAAAGTTCATCAAATCATTTTTTTGTTTTTTATTATGAAAAAGCTTTAAAACCTAATCGATTATTTTTTCTTATCTCGGACTTCCTGTATATTGTTAAGGATGCTCGAATGAGATGTTATCTTTTTATCATAGTGGAGGACGTATCGTTTATTTTTTAATACGACGATACCTTATTTTTTCTGACGAGTAATCAGCGAGTAAGCGTTTCCATTTACACAAAGGCCCGATGATACTATATACTTCTCAACATGCTAAAGATATATTGATCGATAATATCAAGCGTTGCGCGAGGCCTATTAATTATTAACGAGACAGTCATGATTTTTTTTATTTTTTATATCGCGATGAAGCCTATCGATCTTTGTCAAACGTACGACAGCCTTAATAGTAGTACGACGATGTGAAAACAGTAATAAAAAATGTATATTCAAAATTTTTCGAGCTTAAATACCACACTCTATTAATCGTATCTCTAAAAACATTTTCGTGTAAAGTAATTCTTTATATCAAAATAACGATATAAACGTTCAGTTATATATTATATACATTCGACGAGAAAGAACATTTAAGATCTTTGCAAATCTTGGACGATTTAGTTATTTTTTTTTCTTTTTTTATTTTTATGTTATTTCCTGTTTTCACATCGAAGCAACCATAAACACGTTCGAATCACGTCGTTTGCGCCTACACCAGCCTTACACAATTATTATCCCTATCGCAGTATTCAGTTTAATTTGGAGGCTCGTAATGTTACTTGTTTTTTCTTATCTTTTTTCTTTTCATTTTTTTTTCTTTCTTCTTCCTCTTTCATGAAGAGATGACGACAACGACAAATAACTTAGAGACAACTATCGACGACGATTTCACCTATTTTCGAGACAACCTCGTCAAAAGTTGGCCTTTCTCTAGGATCGTTCGCCCAACACTGCACCTGAAGTTCCTGTAAAGTTGGCGGTGCTGCTTTGTGTGGCTTCCACGTTAGCGTTTGAGATTTCAACTGAGCCAGCACGGATTCGTCGTTCATCTTGTTGAATGGTAACTCGCCCTGATGGAACATTTCCCATACGAGACAGGAGAATGAGTAAACGTCACTTTTGGTTGAATACTCGTCCTCGTAAACGGCTTCGTAAGGAAGCCATCTTAATGGGATCACGTGATTTCGATGTTTGGTATACTCTTGATGATAAGGTTCCTTGGTCATGCAAGGAAGAGATATCTTGATGGTGAGATTACTGGCAATCAAACAATTACGAGCTGCTATGTCCTTGTGGACTAATCGATTGTCAGCTAGGTGTTTTAAGCCTCTGGCAGCCTGATTGGACAATGACAATATCTGTGCTACCGACAGCTGCGGAGCTCGAGGTTTCGTCTCGTGCGATGGACTACTATTGTTGTCCTTTCTAGAAGCGATTAAAAATTGTTTAAGATCTCCCCAATCTGTATATTCTAAAATCATATAATCAGGTTCCTCTTCCCGACACAATCCAATCAATTTAACAACATTTTCATGATTGAGCTTGTGCAATAGATCCAAGTGTCGTTTGAATTCCTGTAAAGCTATCTCGTCCTTCGTATTGGTCAAACTTTTCACCATAACGAGACTTTCCTTATCCCCGTCCAATTGATACTTGGTCGCATAAATCTCACCAAACTCACCTCGACCCAACGGCTTAAGTTCCTTCAAATTAGTTCGCGATACAGCTATCTTGTCGTAGTTAGACTTTGATCTTTTCGATTGATTGCTACTTTGACTCTGTGCTGTATCAGCACCATCGCTTTTGTTTTGAGAATCGCGATTTTCTTTCTTCTTGTTCGTAGAATTAGCTTTGTGGGTGGTCTCCTTCAATTCCGTTTGTTCTTCTTGAACTTCACCGTTTTCTAATTTTTCTGAACAAAATAAAATTGCAAAGGAAATACAAAGTTGATTAATGTATTTGTTTTATTAAATTTGTATGTTTAAAATACATACCTTCAGCTTGTTCTTGAAGATATTGTTGCTTCCTCCTACGACGACGATAACGACAATACAGCATAAGACCAACCACAAGAACCATGTAAGCTGCAGCAGCACTAAGAGTGATAGTCACAGTCTTTGTCATCATGGAACCATCGTCTCCAGCTTCTAAATCTAAATCCGACCTATAGCTGTCGCCAGCTAAGAAGGCAAAGAAAAAGAATGGATTACTTCGAGCGTAAATAAAAAGAAAGATCAAGAAAAGGCGCATACCTTTTACATTTAACTGAACTTCTTCTCTCTTCAAACCACCACTATTCCCAGCCGTGCAACCGTACTTTCCTTCATCACCAAGATAGACTTCCTTGATGTAAAGACTTCCATTAGGAAGTACTTCGAAACGGGGATTGTCCAAATTATTCATACGGGAGTCTTTGTCCCATTGTATAGTAGGTTTAGGATCGCCTTCGGCGGCACAATGCAACATTACTGGGTAGCCTTCTATCGCTTCGGTGGGATTTTGCGGTTGAATTGTAAACTTTGGTTGCAACTGTAACACAACGAGTATTGGATATAAATTTAAAAAAATATCTTCAAAAATATCAATCTCGGATAGTTTCTATGACAACAATTCTTAACCAAAACGAATAATGAGAAAGATTAAAATTAAAATTGATTTACTCACTGACTACATCGATGTTAATCGTATGATTGATCGATCCTTGCATATTACTAGCAATACAAGTATAACGACCTTTGTCTTCTTCCAAAACCCCATTGAAATGAAGCGTCCCGTTGATATCCTGCACGTGTTTTGGAAAATCTTCCCCATTTCCTTCTTTAATCCACTTAACCGTAGGATTAGTAGCACCTTGAGCCTTGCAAGAAACTTTAGCTGTCGATCCAAGTTCTAGACGTTTGTTTACAGGTGGTGGGGAAAATTTAAGCTTTTCCTCGATGGTTAAGGTAGCAGGATCGGAGAAGATCGGTAAGAAGCCTTTGGTTTCTATCTCGCAAGCGTAGATACCTTTGTCTGATAGGTCAACACTTTTGAAGTGCAAAGTGACGTTACCGTGATGATCGGTCACCCTATGTCTCGTTGGTCCACCGGTTTCTTTTAAGGGTTCGCCATCTTTGAACCATCGAACGTGTGTAACGGGTGCTTCCATTCCAGAATAGGAACAAGTCATTGTAACTGGTTCACTTTCCATCACGCTTAAAGATTCCGGTGAACTCAGCAATGTTGGTAGAGCTAACAGAAATTAATCCATTAATTATTAAAATGAATTCAATGAATTAGGCTAATTTTAAACGATCGATGAAATGTTTAATGTCAGACTCACTTGATATAACCACTTGAACCGACATATCCGTCTCACCAGCTAAATTCTCTGCAACGCAAGTATAATTTCCATCGTCCTCGTTAATTTGAGCTTTAGCAATAATGAGGGTATTGTCCTGGACGCGAATGGGACCTGTGTCACTTATAATATGTCCCTTGGGATCTTTCCAATAAACCTTAGGAGTCGGCACACCACAGGGTTGCAAACAGCTTACTTGTAGTTCCTGATCTTCACCGACTATAGCCACTTGATTCGGTAAAGTGGGTTCGAATGATGCCGCGGAGAGATTATTCAAAGCTAAAAGAGAAATGAATGGATGGGATTAGATTGACAAATGCCGAATTATTGTATCGTCGAGATTAGATGCTTATTATGTGATTCATTTAAATGGATCTTCTACAATATGGTTCAGTATTAGAAAATTATAATATGATGAGATAAAATAATAATAATTAATTAACACATCTTACAAGCAATTTTTAATTCGACCGTGTAAGTTTGCGTAGTGTCACCCCTTTGTCCATGACAAGAATAAAATCCATTATCCCTGAGTTCAGCTACTCGTATCTGAAGGGTACCATTCTCATAAACGATCTTTTCTTCGTCCGTTTCTATCGGTCCCATGTTATTAAAAAACCACTGTACAACGTCAGCATTTTCAAAGAAACAATCAAAAACCGCTGGCTCGCCACGTTTTACAATCAAATTCTTTGGGACAAGTTTGATCGTGGCCGTGTCGTTTCCGGTAACCACCAGAGGGTAACTATCACTAATAGGGGATGAACCAGCTTCGTTTTGTGCTACGCAAGTATACATTCCACTGTCTTCTGGTACAACCTCATGTATGTACAATTTCTTTTTCTTTATTTCCAGACGATCGCTTTTTGTTAAGCTGACTTTGTTCCTAAACAAATATAATAGAAATATTTATTATAATAAAATTGTAGTAAATAGAAATTCAAATTATTGTGTACTAAAAAAGGTACCAATAAATAAAGAAAAAGAGAGAGAAAGAGATATAATTAAAAAAAAAAAATAGAAACGAAACCATTACATTAACTCTTTCCAATTATTGAGGAAAAAAATATTTAGTCGGGTAGAGGTTGGTTCATGAAAGATCGTTTGATGGACACGTTGAAACTAAGAGTGTCACCTCGTAAGTAATTCACGGTCGGTGCCATAAATGCTGGGTGTCAGTTACCAAGCAAATTAGGTTCACGTTTGCATTGTTCCAGCACCGCACACCATCATTCTCTTTCTACCTGCCTGCCTGCCTGCCTGCCTGCCTGGCTGCCTGTTACTCACTCTATCTATCTACTCTATCTGTCTTTCTCTTTCTCTCTCTTTCATTCTCTCTTTCTCTCTCTCTCTCTCTCATCGCGGCTTTTCGAGAAATTATTGGCCCCCAACGTTTATTACGCGCCGACATGTACGGCGAACGGAATAGCCAAAGTTCTATAACTAACTTGAACCAGCCGTATTTCATGTCTCCGGATCCATCGACGTGACATCGTAGCTCGACCTCACCACCGACCTGAATGGGTGATGGCAATTTTGGTTGGTGTAGTTGCACGCTTGCCTCGCTTATCCCTGTGAATCAAAATAAGAATAAAAATGTCAATTTAATTTATTCAGGAATCAATGAAACAATAAATAATATAATTATACGAATTTGTTCTTATATCTATAGAAATATAATAGTAGTATAATTAACCCTTTGAGTAGTGAATACTTGTAACTAAAATGTTTTCTAGGAACAGAATAATTTATTAATAATAAATTATATTTAATAATTAAAGTTTTTGTTCCTAAATATAATTTAGTTAATTAATATAAACATATATATTACATTATTTTACATAAATTAATATTTATGTAATAAATACTAAAATATATAGTAATAAATAATGTTAATACAAACACGTATATGTTTCGAAAGATCATGTTAGTAATTTTTACCAAACGCATATATGCGTCCATAGCACTCTAAGGGTTAAATAATCCTTTGAAATTTGTATTATTATGAAATTTGTAATATTATAATTAAACGTAAGATCAAAGTTTTTATGATTGAATCGATATTAATTTTCAAACGAATAATAAATAAGTATTGACATACAAAAAAAATAAAATTTCCATTTTATTTTGTGTGAATGGGAATGAAAATGGTTCTGGGGATCGTGTCCAATATCGCGTTAACAAGAAAATGTTCGATTTCCTCTGGACGAAAAGAAAGAAGAAGATCTAAGGCGAAATTGAAGAAGAAATAAAAGTACTACCGTAAGGAAAAGAAAATAAAAACAAAAAGAAGAAGAAGAAGAAAGAATGAAAGAAATAAAGAAAATCAGGACTGATGCCTGAGAATGTCAGCTCGATTTCGTCCTACTGTCTTTTTGCTTAAACGTGATCGAGAAGAGAAGAGAAAAGAAGACCTGAAAATGGGAATAAAACCAAACGGATGGCTAGCTACGGATTTAATCGAACTAAATAAAAGATCGGTAGCATGGTAGCACACGTAGAAGCGCAGAATCCTCTCTTCCTCTTTTCCCCTCACCACCTCGAGTACTCTTCCCACCCTCTTTCCCAACCCTACTTGCAATCGTCCATCCGTACATTTCGTTTGTCCAACCTGCGGAGTCTCTTCTCTCGACAGGGTTGCGTCTAGACGGACGCTTGCTATATAATTCCTTCAAAAAAAAAAAAAAAAAAAAAGAAAAATAACAAAAAATCAAAAGAAACAAAAGAAAACTTTCTCGCTTTTGTGACTTTTCTCTGCTTCTTTTCTTTTCGTTTCATGTTTTTAACTTTTTTCTTCGCACTTTTTATCAAATGATTTCTCACGAATTTTTTGATCATTTTCTTTTTTTTTTTTTTTTTTTTAACTTTCTCGATATATTGTCATTCGTTCGATATGATTTGTTTTATTCAAATTTGTAAATGTTGATTATAATTTTGTAAAATTATTTATAGCTGCAACTTTGTGTTTGTTTTTACACGAACCGATTGAATTCTTTCATTATATTGGACATTTGATTTATTTTCGTCTTTGTATTTTATTTAGTAAGTAATCCCTTAGCTTGTAATACATATAGATTTTCGTGTTCCGTTTAAAAAAAGGTTACGCGAACTTGATACCCTGGTTAGTAAGACGACACGAGAGTAGAAGGTTAAGGACTTGTCATCGGATGAGTTTAGGAAGATCGAAGTGACGCGTTACAACAACGTGAGGGGTTTCCTTCCTTTAATTCGAACAAGAAAATAAAAAAGTTTCTTTCTATTTTTTCTCACCTGTCATCGTCAACTTTATAAATAAATTTATTTATAATTAAAAAAAAATAACAAATAAGCTTTCATAAGTACGTAAATAATTTGTTAAAAGAAAAAGTAACGTGTATAATTTGACGGATCGTTTTATCCGAAGAACTAAGATCCATCATAAAAAGAAAAGAAAAAATAAAAGAAGATGGGAATAGAAACGAGTCTCGTTAATTACAGACGATGTATCGGGAAACTCTCTCACGAACTTCTCCTTTTCTCTTTCTCTCTCTCTCTCTCTCTCTCTCACTGTTTTTCTCTTTTTTCCAATCTTCCTTTCAGTCAAATCCTCGACGAGCACTGAATTCACGCGGAAGCAGCGTCGCACATCGATTCAGTAGATACGTTTTGAAAGAACGAGTAGAAAAAGAGAAGAAAATAGAAAGAAAGGAAAAAAAAATCACCGAGAGAAAGTACAAAACGAATGCGATGAGAATTTACTTTACATGGATGTCTGGTTACCCGTAAAATGGCGACAATGAAGTAGAAG
The DNA here is from genome assembly GCF_049000335.1 of Polistes dominula. Classification (NCBI taxonomy): domain Eukaryota; kingdom Metazoa; phylum Arthropoda; class Insecta; order Hymenoptera; family Vespidae; genus Polistes; species Polistes dominula. The sequence continues at coordinate 5,142,329 of NW_028301040.1, forward strand.
ACTATGACGTCGTCGACGAGGTAAACCACGACGACGACAACGATGAGGAAGAAGGAAAAGAAGAAGAAGAAGAAGAAGAAGAAGAAGAAAAATAAAAAGAAAAAATGGTGGGGATGATGACGATGAGGACTACTACTGACTCTACTACTACACAAAGTTTCCCTGAGGTAGTAGCGGATTATTAACGGTTGACTGAGCCCCTCCGCCATAACCGTCCAATCCTTTTACTTAAACCCATGGCAAGCACAAGCTGTTGCCATCATCGGCTTTTTATCGCACACCTCTAGTAGTACCCAACGATGGTAGGTAACCCTTTCCTACATGACGACGAACAACGAAAAACGAATATACTATCTGAAGAACATATATATATATATATATATATATATATATATATATATATATATATACATATATATGTGTACCAACTTAATCCCAACTCAGCAAAGCTATTCGAATCCCAACGATTGATCGTCCGAAGTAGAAGGGAAATAAGAATCACTTTCGAGATTAATTTGGCTAACGACGTCTCGTGAGTCATTGATTCTTTGACGAGTATTCTTTTTAACGTCGTTCTTCTCTTACCAACAGCATCACCAGTCTTCTATTTATTATTATTATTATTATTATTATTATTATTATTATTATTATTATTATTATAACAAGAAAACTTTCTTTCTAATCCACGACGTATAAATGTAATTTCAAATAGATGCACTTTTTCACACGAATATATTTTTTAATAGAGTATCATTTTGTTTTTTTAGGTAGACGATGTGTTACTAAATTATTTATTGTGCTTTTTGCTATTTTTTTTTATTGTAGATTTCTTACTAAATCAAAAATATCTAGATAATACCTAGGTGGTCCCAAGTCCAGATAAAGGAGAAAGGTTCGAAGGTGAGACTAGTAACCTAACCTTGCTAGCCTTTTTAGATTTGTGAAGTTAAGGATAACAGGAAGAAGTTCTAATAATAATAATCTTTTCAAATCAAGTAACACGTATTAATAATAACTAGATACCTAGATAATACCTAGCCCAAATGAAGAAGGAGAGTTCGAGGGTGAGTCTAACAATCTAACCTATTAAAATAAAAAAAAATAGCTCCTAGAACTAACTTTACAACTTTTTTAGGTTTGTAAAGTTAAAGATAACAGGAAGAAGGTCTTAATAATAATAAGAAAATAATAATAATCTTTCTAAATCAAGTAATACGTATTAATATTGAGTTGACAACTAAGTAATCGCAAATTTTTCAAGGAAAATGATTGGTGAAATCTACAATTATTAAGTTGCCAACACAATATTATCGATTGGTTATCCAACTTAATCGAATCGAAACACATTTATAATATTTAATATCCGTAAAAAAAGGTTTCCTTTTTCAAAAATGGAGTACACAACGTGAAATATTTTCTCCACGGCATTTGGAGTTCCCCCATTAAAGAGCATTCATCTTGAGAAGTTATCCTCATAAAAAAGAAAAAAAAAAAAGCGGATATTCGAAGGGTACTGTTACGATGCCAGCAATAAAGAGTGACAAAGTAGAAGAGAAAAATGGGGAAGGGTTTATAAGAGAAAAAGAGAGAGAGGGGGGGAAGATAGGTGGACTTCGAAAGGGGGTGGTAAAGAGTAAGAGAGAAGGAGGGCTCGTTTGTAATCGCGAAACTCACTTTGCGTCTCTGAGGTCTGTGCACGAGATTTTGCCCGACCACTCGAGTCGCTTTTCTCGCTCTCATCTTCTCTCTCTCTCTCTCTTAGGTTCCTCTCTACTACTCGGAAAGCCGTGTTTAAATGCACAAACGAAGCGAGAGATCAAAGGCACCGCCACGGTCCCGCATATGCTGCGAGAAAGAAGAAGGATTGAAGTTTGAGAAAGATGGAGAGAAGAGTGAACGAGCGTGTGTGTACATCGTGCATACGAGAGAGAAAGAGAGAGAGAGAGAGGAACGTTTATTATTATCATCGTACACACGTACCCATCCTACTCCTTTTACTCGTTTCTACTTCGTTTCGACCAGGTCCTACAAGCTCACAAGACGAGATTAACTTTCGTATAAGTTTCGCGTGACCTAAGAACGATGGGAATAGAAAAAGTAAAAGAAATGAAAGAGAGAAATAGATAGCAGCTGCACTTCCGGAGTTTCCAACCTTGAATTTGTTCAAAGAAATAAAAACTATCTAACTTTGATGTATACGTGTGTACGCACTAAATGACCAAAGTGTGATCTAATAAGTTATGTAAAATACATTCAATGTTAATTATGGACAAATTGTACAACGGGAAGATCTTAAAGCTGTAAAAAAAGAAAAAAATATAAAATATGAACGACAAAGTATGTAAAACTATCCTTGCATGAGTTCTTGCAACGAAGTAGGGTTGGGGGTAAGTAAAGTTTCAAAGAAGAGAATAATTTTGTAAGAAAGTAATCGTATTCGGGGAAGACAAAGTCAATGTTAAGCTTAGAAAAAGGGAAAGGAAGAAACTTGAAGAAGAAGAAGAAGAAGAAGAAGCGTGTAGAGCATCCATGGACCACCCAGTATCTCTCGTATGTATGTGAACCACCAACGAGGACGGAATTAAATGTAGTAAAAGTTCGGCGAATTGTTTCCTCGATAAATATACAATTCGTTGGTGCTGCCTGTCGTTCGAAAATAAACCTAAGAAGCTTCTTCATCGTCGGTCTGTCTGTCGGTCGTCTTTTTTGAAGATTTATTTCCACGAAAGGAAACTCCCCCTGTAGGTTTACTAAATTAATATGTTTCCTTTCATATTCTTTGATATTGAAATAACAAATTATCTATTATACTTTTAAGAAAATTATTAATTATAGTTAATTATAAAAATGTTAACACTTAATCTACCCCTAGTTAACCTATTATGATATGACGATGAACAATCATTATATTTATATGAATATTCATTTGGTGTTAGAATTTTATTAACATTTGGAAATTATTATATTGAAATAACAAATTTTCTATTATACTTTCTAAAAAAATTATTAATAATTAATTACAAAAATGTTAACACTTTACCTAACCCTAATTAGCCAATAGGCTAACAAATCAGTTTTTTGACATGACGATGAACAATTATTATAATTGTATGAATATTAATTTGTTATTGAAATCGGGGACTTATGCTGTATGCTGTTGAAACGCTATCATTGTTAAATGTTACCTTTTTCTCTTTTTTTCTTGCACACAAAAGTGAAATCCATTAAATTTCGAATTGAAAATGATAAAAGCCTTTGCGCAAACGTCTCTTATCATATCTTTCATCTTGATATACAAACGCGTGCGCGATAAACCAATCCTGTTTCTTTGACGTCGTCATTATTGGGACGAAATCCAGACGCGAGAAAACGATCACGCGAGATCTTGACGTCCCTACGAAGAGAGTCATCGAGGTCTTTTTCATTCCTTTGGAAGTTACCGACTTTCGACACTTCGCTTCTCACCGCCAAAGGGTTAAAGTATCTTTCTCCTCCTCCTTCTACTCCTACTCTTTCTCCACCTTCTCCTTTTCCTTTTCCTCCTTTTCTGTTCTCATCTAACAACCCTCTCTCGTACAAAGCGGAAAAACTTTACGCTGGTGCTCGTTGGTGACCATTTCGACGCTCTTGCGATTAATTTAAATGCTCGTTGAGAAGCTCAAGCTTTTACGCTTCTACGCTTAAACAAGACAGAGAGAGAGAGAGAGAGAGAGAGAGAGAGAGAAAAAAATGAGACAGAGATAGAAAGTTCCCGGGAGAGACCATTTACACGCGTTATTGTAAACGCATCAACGGAAGTAAAGCTACAGTCTGTGTATGAAACTTTTTGGCGAGAACTTGAAAGAAGACCGCCGAAAAGGACGATGCCGAAGTGTGTAGTAACACCGAAAAAGGAACTTTCGTTGGAGAGTAGAAGCGGGGATATATCAAGGGTTAGAATAGTGTCTTTGTGTGTAAATATATATATACTTTGTATGTGTATGTATATGTGTACGAACATGGCTGTCGTTTTCCGTGGAACGAGACGACGATGCGGTTCCACCACCGAGAGCTCTGTGTTTATCCTAGGCGTGCAAACAAACCACGTGCTTTTCTCTCTCCAAAGCTCCAGAGAATACAGAAGAGAGAGAGAGAGAGAGAGAATAAGAGAGAAAGGTAGATGGATAGAGAGGCGCGTCTAGTCTCGTTGAATTATTAGTGGATTATGTCGTGTCGAAAGAGGTCCTCCAACTCACTCCCTTTTCCCCTCTATCCCCTCCACTTCTCATGTTCTTTCCCTATAGGGACCGTTAACTACGAAAAAGGAATAGAAAAAGAGTATAAGTGAACTAATTTGATAATGAGTATATCAAGTAAGCAGAACAGACAAAGAAATACTTATTCTACTTTCGATGTATGTATCATACAAAAATGTATATACTTGTTTTTTTTTATAGTATGTCAATGTTTTTATGTAAAAATATAAAATTTATAATGTGCATCATATAATATGCATAAAGTATGTTTTAATGTGCTTCGTAGTATCATGTACTTTACTTTTTAGATACGTTCAATATACGTTAGAGTAGTATTTTCTATATGTATATGCATTAAATATACTTCTTCTTAAATCTATATATGTATATAGAGAGAGTATGTTTATCTTCATAGATACGTTCATGTACTATATAAATAGTTAATGTACATCCAACATAGATTCAACGTCCATATACTTGATACATAACTCGAATATATATCAAACGTACATTTAACATTCATGTTTACGCATCCATACAACCTTCATATGTACTTCGTTCCTATACTACGTTCATACATTCAACATTTGTGTTCACATGAATTCACATACATATATATGTATATAGATAAATTCAACGTGCATAGTAGACATATATAAAACACTGGTCGTATGAAAAAACAGAGATACCACTCTTGACACGAGCACTCAACCCAACTGCATTCTCATAACAATGAGATGAAACTAAAAATCGATGATGCTACGGATCGACGAATTTCTCACGCTCTTTAAAACCCTTTGTTTTCGCAGCTCACTAACTTGATATCGTATGTACTACTATTATATTTTACCTATACATATTTGTGTCGCGAACTTTACGTGCACCCAATTACGATGTCTTCAATTGGGACAAATTATGTGCACCGAATTATGCACCGAGTTATCTTGTCAATAATACATTCACATTTCAATTTTATATAAATTATATTTTTTGTTTTGTTAAATTATATATAAATTATATTACTTAATAATAAATAAAATATTAGAAATAAAATATACCTAATAAAAAAAATATTAATAATAATCGTAATATTATTATAATAATATATAATATATAATATATTAATATTATAATAGTAATAATATTAGTAATATTTTAAGAAAAAAATGTATCTTTAAACTAAGAATTCATTTCAACTTTATATATTAAATTACATTTTTTTTTTTTAATATAATATATAAAATTGTAATGTCAAATGAAATATTAGAAATAAAAAAAATTTTTTAATTGCAATCTTCAAACTACATTTACTTAATTTCATCAATCATCGGAGAGGTTGTTGAGTGGGTAAAAAACTTTCCGCATAAATAGTTCCAATTCTCTCGCGAATTTTGTTGTCAACCTGGGCAAAACTATAAGAAAAAGAAAGAGAATATTCGTTTGTTCTTTCGAATCCTTTTCCGTTCTTTTCTCTCTCTTAATAAAACTGAGGACGACAATGTTCGCCTCCTACAAATTTAGTATTCGAGTTTCGCGGGTAAGAAAGAGATGAAAAAAAGAAAAGAAAAGAAAAAAAAAGAGAAGAAAATTGTCGATGCACTCCGACTACTCGTCGAGATATCGATTACGCTTTTCTCCTTCCAGACGAATTCACTTCCAACCTTTTGCTTTCCTTCCTTCCTTCCTTGTCGAAGGAAGAAGAACTTGACTTATGATACATCCCATAATTATGAGAAACGACTCGACGATGAAGAGAGAGAGAGAGAGAGAGAGAGAGAGAGAGACTTTACCGAGGAAAGATTTTAACGAGCGTTGATTTTCCAATGCAAGAAAAAGAGAAAGAAAAAAGAGAAAGAGGACGATGCTCGTTACATATTTAATCGGAAAGAGAAATAAAAAAAAAGAGGGAGAAGGCAAAGATCAAATTTAACTTAACTTTTTTTTCCATCCTGTTTCGATTAAAATGTGCTAAACCATATTATCTCATTTTTCATTACTATTTATTTAGTCAACATCAAATTTCATAAACCATCCCCTAATATTTAATTTAATATTTAATAAAATATAAAATATAATAATAATGAAACAAAAATTCGAAGATTATATTTATATTATTATAGATTATACTATATATTATAGATATATTTATATATATTATAGATTATATTATATATTATATATATATATATATTATAGATTATATTTCACGATCGAATAATACAATAAAACATATACACTTTTAAATAAAAAAAAAAAACAAACTCAAACTAATTTATTCGTCTAGTATAAACCAAGAGAAAAGGTATACCAAATACAATATAACATTACTGTACATAAACACGTATTATCACAGGTATAATGCTAAGAAAAAGAAAAATAAGAATCATCATAAAACACTTGAACAATAAAATAGTCTAGAAAGGAAAGAAAGGATAAATAAGAAAGGTAAACTATTTTCTAGTTGGATATAAAAGGGAAAAAGAAAGAGACGGTTTAGACAGACAGACATAAAGAGAAAGAGAGAAAGAGAAGGAGAGACGACCCAGAGCCAGTATAGACGAGGGCGGATAGGTACAGTTCTGGAGAGCCATAAAACTTTATGGTGCGTTTGCATCGACCGACCCTCGCCTCTCCTCTTCACCCCTCCCTTTCCAAGCATCCCCATAGCAACGACCGACCCCCGAACGGAGCCACCCTGCATCCTGGTCTTTCCCCTTCCGCCCCATTCTACCTCTCTCCCACCATTCCTCTTACCCATCTACCCTCTCTCTCTCTATCTAACGGTTGGCTGCGAAGGTTGGTACCTTCGCAACCCTCCGTTCTCTCTCTCTCTCTCTCTCTCTCTCTGTCTCTCACTTTGACTCTTTTTAACCTCTCCCAATTCGTAGGTCGTCTTCGTCGTAGGTTACACACCACTACTACCATCACCACCACCATAAGCATTCTCTTCTTCCTTTCGATCCTTATTCCTGTTGGCTTCTTATCTATTTCGAGCAACGCATGAGCAAGGTTCCCTATTTCCAACCGAAACTGTCGAGACGAGGAAACAACTTGGCTGCTTGAGGCCCTTATAACCTAACCAAGTAACACAACACTACTCTGGCAGGTGAATCGACACGTCCCATGGTTCTACGGTTCTCGCACGTGAAATGAAGGAGGAGGCTTTTACGTATGTCTGAATTCACACACAAAGAGTCTTATATTAACTTTGGACAAACTACATATATTCAATCCTTATCGTAATAAAAAGTAACATTCGAATTCGATAGTTTTTATATTTCTTTTTGTTTAATCATAGATATTGTAATTATTGGGTTGGCAAGTAACTTATTGGTGGCCTTTTAAAATCAATAATGACTTAGTTACCAACCCAATATAATAATTATATAATAATACGATAATAATAATATATAATATAATAATGCGATAGTAAAAATATATAATAATATAATAATGCGATGCGTATAAAATGGTTAACTAATAATAAAAAATAAAGCTTTGTATTTGGAAGTTGGACAGATATAAAATCAAAACATTCTTTTGATCCTGTTGTAGGAATATTTAGAAATATACACTAGGAATATTTGTAGAAAAAAAAAGTAATACAAATATAACAAAGTTGCAATGAATTAATCGTTTGGATAGTTACATCAAAGTAAATTCACTGAAAAGATATTTTTTACTTTATATTTAAACTGAATGTTTCAACATAAACGTGTATATATAGATATATACCATAATGCGTGTATGGATGGATGAATAGTAGGCAGGTAAATCGTCTGTAAAATTTCGTTAAAATCGAAAGTGATATTTCCGGGTACGTGTCAAAGTGAACGGTACCGAAGTGTGTACCACTACTCGTTGAAAAACGTGAAATGCGGCTCGTTTTCTGCTCGGCAGAAGAGCACACGGAAATATACGTGGCAAAAAAAATTAAAAAAATAAATAAAAGAAATTTAAACACAGATAAAGAGAAAGAACACGAGAAAGTAGATGAGAGAGAGAGAGAGAGAGAGAGAGAGAGAGAAACAGGCGCTCAAAAAAAAAAAAAGCGAAGCTGCTAAAAAAGGCGCTCGTGATGCCTCATCGCCCTGGTGCTTTTAATTATTTCGTCGTCGAAAGTGTTCGTGCCTTTTTATGCGATTGTCTCTCTCCTCCTCATCATCTACTTTCCTTTTTCTTTTTATTTTTCTTTTTATTTCCATGGTACCCTCTCGTACCCCTTTTTTTCCCCAAAACTTTCTTTCACTACTCTTTCTATTGGATTGTTCGAAAAAAGTAATTTCATTTTTCTTTTGTAAAATTGAAGACACCTAGGCCTATCAAGTGGACATAAACAGTTAAATTTGATAAATTTAATCTCACACCTATCTTACGTGTTGTTATTTGCTGGTTTGCATCAATTAATATCAGGAAAAAATGAAATTACTTTCATAACAATTCAATATTTAAATATCAATCTATTTGTTTGAACGTTAAAACTCATAAATCAGATGCAAGAAAGACGATTCTCACATGTATAGGTGGGTGGTAGCATAGATCGATTTTACAGATCGATTTATCGAACCTGAGAATCATCATTGTCGGGATTGCCAAGTATAATGATACAAGAGTAGACTACAACACTATACCTCTTGAATAATAATTAGTCATCCATTGTGGGATGTATCGAAGAACAATATAGGAGTACGTACATTCTCATTTGCTTCCAAATAGTTTAATTCGAAAGCTGAACAGAGAAAAATTGAACAAGAAAAAGAGAAATAGAGAAAGAGAGAGAGAGAGAGAGAGAGAGAGAGTAAGAAGGTGGATGCAAGGGGAGTAAGTGTATTGCGAACGTGCTCCGAGTACCAATCTTCAAAACCACCCTACGTGGAATACAAAAACAGAGAGAAAGAGAGAGAAATAGTGAGAAAGGGTGAAAGAAGATAGAAAAGTAAGAGAGAGAGAGAGAGAGAGAGAGAGAGAGAGAATGCTCTTGGTAATTATTTTGATTCGTGAAAAGCTGGATACCTTGGTTGACTATGATGAGGGGGGGTGTAAGAAATATACTGGCATCGTCTGAAACTCTCAAGAGTTTTGGCCCTTCGCGTATAATACTTAAGATTTATTAGCGGTAGAAATGTACTCGAAAAAAATTTTGATGAATTCAACCGGTCCATCCTGATATGACCCTTAACGTATACTGACAATGAATGAATCACCTAACTAGCAATTATGTTTAAAACTCTACTTAATACTTCAGAGATTTAAATACAAAAATTTCCCTATTTTTTTTTCCGTCTCTTTCTATCTCTCATATTTCTTCCTATTACGTTGGATCGTGTATCGCATAATTAAAAATATAATAATTTATTAATATTAATTTGTACGTAAAGTTCGTGCCAATTTTGATAAGAGATTGAAACGCAATCCGTTTAAGTATTTTTTTGGGCATATATTTATTAAATTCTATGTATTGTATATAATAATAAATATACAGGGGGTGATCAGTACATGAAAAAATAAATCGAGAATATAGAGTAAAAATATTTTATGCCACTTACCAAAAATTTTAAGGACCATCCAATATAATTTTATTTTTTTATATCATATTATATATATAATATTTATTACATATTTATAAATTATATATTGTTATAAGATTATATTATAAAATATTAATAATAAATTTATAAAATAATATATAATTGAATATATAATTAATATAAATATATAATTGTAATATAAATAAATAGTATTTTGATATAATAACATTGTAAATGTTTATTTTATTGAAACACTAGATAGATATCGTTCAGCGACTATGTATTAATCATCATCATCATACATATACGCGTATCTATGTATTTACTTCCTCGTAGCAATCAAGAGGATACAATAATCGAACGATTGAGCGATTCGAGTTATCGATGCGTTATCGTGGCTCAACCTCAACGAGGCTCCAGTCTCGTTGCTCGAAGCTTTTATCAAATTCGTCATTAGATTCGTTTCGTCGGTGCTGTTTGATCTAAACGCAACACAACCCTATCGGCGATCACTGTACCGATAAAATCGAGAAGGCGACTTGTTTGAACGGTAAATATTGTATCGTACGCTTATCTATCTGTATATATATATATATATATATATATATATATATATATATATATATATATATATATATTAGAAAATTAATTGTTTAAACAAACGATCAAAGTCGTTATCGATTGCGTCGTTATCGTTCAACTTTGTTTTTAAATTATACTTTAATTATCCTTCCGTAGTAGAATTAACTGTACTTTTTGATTCTCGAATAATTTGATGGAATTATTTGATCTCATTTTGAATATTTCAAGAGTTATTTGTATTAATGATAGATGAATACGCAAGAGAGAACAAAAAAAGAAATATAATTTGAAAATGAAATTAAATCTTTTTCCTCCCCTCCTCAACGATAGAGAAAATATTTCATATCGAACGTATATTGCAATTACGAGTACCACTCGATGAATCCTATATTGGTAGAAACTTTAAAAAGAAAACTTTTAATCGGAAAAACGCCAGACACTCAAATGTCCATGCATTTTTAATTAAAACCATTTTCATCCCCCTATTTTTTTATCTTTTATCCTTTTTTTTAAAAAATAACATCATTCGATAATACTAATAATAATATTATATATAAATATATAATATACTTATAATAAAACGTATTATAAAATAATAATAATATAATATTGTAATACTAAAAAATAATAAAATAATTATTATTATATATATAATAAAATAATTATATATATATATATATATATTTTTTTTATTTATATTAATAAAATAATAATAATTATTATTATTAGTATTATAATTAAAGGGACTTAACTCCTATTGAAGATGAGATCGTTCAAAAATACTATTTAATAAATATAATAATCATAAGACAAGAATACAGTACAAAAGTTTAAGAAGAGCAACCTGAAATGTTATTATTAAACGAATCATCTTTTGGCAAAACAAAGTCTTTAAAAATTCTACAATGAAGTAATATAAAAAAACAGGTAAATCGTCTTATGAATCAAACGGTACCTAAAACCACTGGAATGAAAAAGGTAGAAAGAGTAAGATAAAGAAAGAAGAAAGATAATAATAACGAAAGAAACGAAACGAGTAAAGAAAAAAAAAAACTAAAAAAAGAAAACGGAAGAAACTTGAAAGAGAGAAAGGAAGAAGAAGAAGATGGAAAATAAAAGAAAAACCTGGAGAGCACGAAGAAGATACTATCTTGGAATACGTTCCGGTGTAACTATTATAGGCTTCCTTGGTCCATGCAATCCGCAAAGATGAAAGGAATCACAACGTCAACGTTTACGCCCAAACTTTGGACTAAACTTTTACCGAAACTTCTTCGTGTGACCAGCCATGTGTGTACTTTCAATCTTTCCTTTTTCCCTTTTATTATTATTATTTTCTAAATTTCTAATACTTCTTTACGTTCTCACAATTTTTGATCTATCAATATTATTATTATTTATTAATGAAATTTGTTCTTTTTTTATCCATCGAGGTAATTTCTAACTAAGTACTTTGAATTTATTTGAAAGATAATTAGGATTAGATTTATACGAAATAAAAAAATTTGATTTATTTAATGATACACAATGACACAATTAATAAATTAAATTAAATTAATTAATATTAATACAATAAATTCAATTTTAATAAATTAATAATATATGCATGTGTGTACAACGGGAATATTATATGTAATAAATAGTAATTAAAAATATAATGTTCTAATTGTACCATTTTTTTTATTCTAACCTAATTATTTTATCGTTTCCGCGCAGTGTTGACTACGGTGGTCAAATATTGCTGTAATGCAAGTAGAATGTATTAGAATATTTAAAAAATTGTTAAATAACTAAAAGGAACGTGTATTGTTCTTTAAAAACACCGAGTATATGATCGGAGCACCATCCTTCTTCGAAATTCACCTTCAGACTGACAGATATTGTCCTCTGTTAAAATTCTTGTATTCAATCTTGTTTATATGACTTTCCGAACATTGCGCATGTGTTCAACGATAATAATTCACCTAATAAAGATAATTTAACATTAAAACGTTCTAATTTAAACTTTCAAAGATAAAAACAATGAAAACAATTCATATATACATTTTAAATATTATTTTTTGTAAAAATATACATAGATTTTTAATACCGTAATGAAATATACCTAAATATTGAATTTCAATCTCTCTACTCACTACTTCTTTTTCATTCAAACAATGTTCGTAAAATTTATAAAAATTATTCAACAAGAAATCTCAGAAAAAAATAATAAAAATTTGTGTTCTATTTTTTGATAAATATATATTTTATTTTTTTTATTTTTATTAAAATTGAATCCCATGAAGAATAAAGAATGCAGGTGAACGTCATAGTAGACACCTCGTTTGGAACGAACCCCCAAAAACGACCCCCTTGTAAAGGGGGTTGATAGGTAAGCGCGAAGCGGAATCAGAAAGAGACACTAATGGTGGGTGAGGTGTACGAATGACGATGAAGAAGAAGAAGAGAACGGCATATCGTCAAACAAAAGCGAGCATTCTCGTGAACTGGAAATCCGAAACGTCGTCCACAATGACTGCTGCTGCTGTTCTTCTTCCTCTCATACTCCTACATAGAATTTGTAGTAGTAGTAGTAGTAGTAGGTATATACCCACCCAAACTACCAGTATATATATATATATATATATATATATATATATATATAGGTGTTCTCCTCTTGCTTTTAGAAAGGGTCGAACACGATGGGCTCTTTCGAGCGGATGCACGAAATTGAGCCGAACGCGAGATATTTAACGGCACCGAGTACTTTATCGAGTTTCCGATACGTTTCGATCTATTCTTTGAAATATAGTAATAACAATTAAAACATCCTAATTGCTTTTAATTTGTCCATCTTTTTTACCCACCTCCATCCTCCCTCTTAAGTTAACCCATTACTCGCTGCAATACGAAAATGCAAAAAAAAACAAAATTAAATTAACTGTACAATGATATTCATACTAATCAAATAAAACTATTTTTGTCACAATTGTTTTTTTATTTTATTTAAATAATAAAAAAAATTTGTTTTTATCATTAATTATTGATTGAAAATAAAATTTGAAAGAATTTGTAATATTTTTTTTGAAACACGAGTTGTCCGATCTCGATGATTTTAATGAATATATTTCATTCGGAAGTTGAAATTATTGAATAAATGTTTAAATGCGTTCCAAAAAATGGCCAACTAATTTTTTTTTCTAATAATTGTCTCGTTAAAATTAATTGACATTGAAATCAACCTATTCGAACAAATCGATTGTTTTTTTTTTCTTTTTTCTAATGAATTCGAATCCTCATACCAAACCTTTCCCCGATGCGAAACGAATGAAAAAGTAAGGAAAAGAAAAAGGAAGAAAATAAAGAAAAGAAAAAGAACAATTTAGGAGGATAGAGACTTCGAATACATAAATGCAATGCAATCGATTTCGAAATGATCGTGAAAACGATCATGTACCCCATATGTATCTATGCAACGAATCTTGGTTGTGGTTGTGGTGGTGGGTGATGAAGAGGAGTAGGAAGAGGAGGAGGGTGATGTTCGAATCGCATTGATTTCCGAATATCGAAAGCGTATCATCATTCGCATCACGGATTCGTGTATCTTCTCTTCTCTGGTTGTTTTGTAGTAGTAGTAGTAGTAGTCGTCGTTCTACCAAAAGAATTAATGGTTTGCAAATACACCGGGAGAAGGTCTAGACTCGTACGTTCGAACCTTTTCCGCTACTCGCCTCCGTTCGCATAATTTCGTTGGATGTGAATCAGCGAAATATCGGGAGGAGAAGGGAAATGCACACTCCGACGGTTGAATATTTCGGTGAAGTGAATAAAAATAAGTAGCGAGATATTTGAATAACGCTTTGTATCGTCTTAAACTTTCAATTTTGCACAATTTGTTGTTTATTATTAACACTTTAATGGTTTGACACGTGTACGCAGTCAAACGTCGTCAGGGGCTCGGAAATATTTTTCAAGAATTAATTTCAAAAAAACTTTATTATCATTTACAAACAAAATTCACATCAAACAAAAAACAACACAAATTTAATTTTATATATAATTTTAAATATGTATAAAGTTATAAATAAAATAACGATGTTGTTCTGGCTATCACACACATGTTGTGTGAACGGCCATTAAAGTGTTAATAATAATAAATTATTGTATTACGAAATTGGTACTTTATTTAAACATTCAATTGCTTACTTTTATTTCAAGTACCGAAATACTTTCGATACATGTATAAGCATATATTTGTATATGTTTGTATGTATTTGTGAATAAATATTTCTAACGTTCTACATGAATTTTTAACTTCGCATGGAGAAAGAGAGAGAGAGAGAGAGAGAGAAAATGGAAAAAGAGTAAGGGAGACTTTAAAAGATATCGTGATCCTAAAGTGCACGCAATGCACTTTTAAGGCGATGCATTTGGATGTTCGTAGTTGCATCGAATGCACTCTCTTCGTGTAGTTCGGACGAACAGGTGTCTCGTTTTCGAGTCGAGGACGACTCGTTTTCGTTCCTATGCATTCGTGTAACGCGAACAACTTCTCGTACTTATACATATACATATATATGCATAGAATATATATATGGGTGTATATACGGTTAAACTTGTTTTCTTTCTCTCTCGCTTGCTCTCTTCGAGTCGCACAACTAATTAGTGAAAACGTGCAAGGTTAATTAGTAAGAGAAGCGTAATTAATTAAAAGGTAGAGTCTTCCTGCATTCAACCCTTGCTTTCTTCGTGGGTAGTAGGGTGCTCCTTTCTTTTCGTTTTCCCACCCTCCTCCTCCTCTCCTGTCCTGCCTTTTTATCTTCCCTCTCACTCTTTCTCTCTTACCTTTACGTATGTCTTCTTATTCTTTCATTCTAGAACACAACGTTCTCGTCGTCGGGCCATTAATCGCGTTCACTCGTCGTTTTACAAAACGATCCTAAAATTAACCGAGTCGAAAAAAAGTGTCACCCTATACAGAATTGCATATACATATATTACTCGTATGAAATTAATCCCATAGTGTTTTTAATCATCATCGAAATTGTAAGATTGTTTAAGATTGTGTAAGATTGTTGTTTTTTCTCAATCCTATTAAAATAAATTTTTTTTGGAGAAGTTATGTTAAAAATTCGAATGGAAATGATTTTTTTTTTTTTTTTTGAAAGAATTAGGAATAAGTGGAACAATTTGATAGATTTGTCTTTTTTTTTTTTTGAGAATGATCACATGCAACGATTTTCGTAACACGTATCTGTGTACCTGTGTACCTATGTACCTGTGTACCTGTCCTGTGCCTGTTTGGATCGGATCGAAATTCACGCTTGGTCCGGTTCCTCGAGATTATCGCCCTGCGGTCTATCTAACTATAGTAATTATGAGAATGGTCGATCATAAATTCCAAGAAGATCGACTAAGATCGAGAGTGTGTTGTTGTTTATTATATCCTCGGAACAAGTTTCTCTCCTAAATTTACAAACACGTAGGGGGATCATCACTTTTCTAATTTTCGTGAGAAGAAAAAAAAAACAAGAAAAGAAGAAGAAGAAGAGAGAAGGAAGGATTTTTATTTTTATTTTTTGTTTTCTAGTCTCACGATACCGCAATTATGAAAATAATAATACCAAAAAAAAAAACATACCCGTTGTTATTTCTCAGAAAAAGCAAAGTGAGGAGAAAATGAAAATAAAATAAAATGCAATCTAATTTTTTAAGCTTGAAGTACTATTTTAAAATTAGCATATGAAAATAAAATACCTAAAATATTTATTATAATATTTAAATTCTGTCGAGAGAAAGAGTAGAGAGAGAAAGGAAGGTAGGAAAGGAAAGGAATGAAAAAAATATTGTTATTAAAAATAAAACACTAATTGCGTTTAAATCGCAAAATATTTCTTTAAATTCTTTAAATATTAAGAAGGTAAAGACGTTAATTATTTAATTAAAATATTTTCTTATAATAAATGAATAAAATTAATTTCTAAACTTTTTAAAAGAAAAGACCAAATATATATTTTATATTAAATTTTAATTTAATAATACTAAATAATATTTAATTATTAAATTTCATATACATATTTAATTTATAATAAATTAATATAATAATAATATATTTAATATAATAATAAATATATATATATATAAACAAAAATATCATTCCAATAAAAAATACCCCCTTTTGATAAAAAAAAAGTACAGGGTACAAATATTAAACTACCAAACGTTAAATAATAAAATAAATTAGTTATTCTTTATTTAAAAATTTTTCATTTGCTTAAAAAAAGAAAAGAAAGAAAAGAATATTTTTTATTTCTTTTTTTGATAATCTCTAAAGCTCATGTCCTATCAGTAGACACTCGTAGTCGAATGAATGGATATAAATAAAGCGTGGCGTACTTTAACGGTTGGATCTTTCAGGAAAAAAGAGAGTACACGACGGAGGGGTGAGGGGTGAGTTTTGAGGCTAGAACGACGAAGGGGTGTTTGGACGTTGGTGCACATGGTGCGTTTCTATCGGCACAATGTAACGAGTGGGAAAAGGATGGGGATTATATGCGGGTCGTTCATTCGACAAACTGACATGAACGAGAAGAAGAAAGAAAGAAAGAAAGAACGAAAAAAAAAAAGAAAAAGAAAAAGAAAAAGAAAAAAAAAGAAAGAAAGAAAATAATGTACACGTCACTCTCATAAGAAGAGAAGAGGCGCCATTCCTAGCATCGTTGGCTGCCGGTTGCTGCTGGTGGAGAGATGGTGTTTTTTAAAAATGCAACCGCCTCGGGCTGCAGGCCCAACGATTAGCTTACCCTCTTCTACCCCTTCTACTACTCTACCAACTCCTTCTGTTTCTCCCCCTTCCCTTTTTTTACTCGACTCTTTCACTCTCTCAGCAAGCCCCGACGACTACAACGACGACGACGACGACGACGATGACGACGTGTAGCCAACACCGTGGTGAAACAATGAAAATGCAAGCAAACCCTCTCCCTGAATTGAGTTCTCCACCTGTACGAGAATGAACGAAAAAAAAAAAAAGAGAGACCCTACGATAGCCCTCGCTAAGAGATCTCGTGGATTTTCTCCCTTTAAAGGGGATATAATTCGTAGACACCACCACCATCACCACTACCATCAGGATACATCACGCATACTGGTGTTATTTTTTTCTATCAGATAAATCATCCCTTAAAAAATTCGAATTAATTGGAAAAAGGAAAATGTCAATAAATGATTAGTTTGCACACTTGTTCGTCAAGTTTCAAATTTCATTCATACATTTTCTTCTATCATCCCTTTTGTTTTGCTTTTCTTTTTTTTTTTTCTTTTCTTTTCTTTAAACCAATCGATCAAATACTTAAGCTCAGTCTAGTAAGGTGAAGACTAATTCCACTCGCACGAGTAACAAGGCACCTTTTTTCAAACATCGTACCTACTCATCGAAGGGTGTACCGTACGTAACCCTATCGCCAACGTAATAGCTCTGGAAAACGTTCCCCATTGTAACGAGGTACAATACGAGAGATCTAATTGTTCAACTCGGGTTCTATGCATTACGTGGAGAGAGAGAGACAGAGAGAGAGAGAGAGAGAAAAGAAAAAAAAAAGAAAGGGGAACAAATCTCGATTCTAGAATCCATCATCGGTGGTGGTGGTGTGTACTGTGATCCGAAAAATAGAGAACGAAAAAAAGAAAGGCAAACTTTTGCACGCTTTTGAGTTGTTAAGTACCAACCACCATCACTACACCCCTACGTATTTCGTATTTAAATTCTTCTTTTTGTTCTATACGGAAGATTTTTCAAATCTTACTATGCACGTATGAAATATTCTTTTTTTTTTTGTTTTTTAAAATTAGAAAGTATAATAATTATTATTATTGTTATTTTGGTATTATATTATATTTGTCATTATTATTCTTTTTAGTATTATTACTATTATTATTTTGATATTATATTTTTAAAATCTTCCTATGCTATAAAAATAATAAAAATAATAATAATTATTATTATTATTATGTAATAAATATTATATTATTTGTATTACATTATAGAATAAACATTAAATATTATATTATATTATATATAAATATTATTTGATATAGATATATGTAATAAAGGATTAATTACACACTATAATATATAAATTTAGCAAAATTTTTTCAAAACACTATAAAAACATAACGAGAGATAATTTGATTTTTGGGGTCGTTGTTAATAATATATAATAATCACGAAATTACGAACAAAAGAGAATAACATGACAAGCGAATGAGAATGAGAATGAGAATGAGAATGAGAAAAGGGAGAGAGACGTTGGTTCCGTTTGCAAAACCTTTCGTCTAATTTGATTTCATTTCAATGGTCTCAGCCCAAAAGTCCGGTCTACTACTACCACTACTTCTATCATCTCTCCCTTTTTCCCTTTCTTTCCGTTCATAAATGAAGAATAATAATACTGGAAAACGTTGGCTCATTGTCGTTAGAGACAACAAAGAGTGCTGCTACCTAATTGTCGATTCGAGTTGCATATTACGAGAGTGCAAGAAGGGATGGATAGCTGACTGCTGCTTAATCTTCAAAAACTCGACAAACACCACCAACCCCCTTAAGCGGTATCATCATCCCCTCTCTGCCGCTTGATTCTACTTTCCTTTTCTGAACGATCTTCAAGAATGATAGAGAAAGAGAGAAAGGTAACTTTAAATCGAGGCCTATAATACACGCGAAAATTTCAACATAGTTAGCAAGAGATAAGATTTTACGACGAGACGGTACCAACGCCATTTTCGGACTTATTATCCTACACTCGCTTGTCCCTTTTAATCGCGTTAACGTCTTCCCAGTAATGCTCTCTCTCGTTCTTCCTAAGTATTATGTCATTAGCAATATCCCTGGAAGAAGCTTCTTTCTCTCTTCTTGTCGCATTAATCGAGATAAGATCATTTCTCGAGCTCTTCAACTCTTCAAAACGAATTTAATTCGGTAGTAGACAAAACACAATCGTAATTTAAAATATTTACATTTTTCAATAATTTCAACCAATTATACATGATCCTTTAATTAAAATCTATATATTAGTACCTAATTGGTAATCTCTAAAAATACTTTACCGATTGTTTTGAAATTTTGATACAACATTCCATTCGCATACAGCTTGGTTTTTATTACATTAATTTATTTTAAAAAATAATTAATTAATTTAAAAAAAAAAATTGATACAGATAAGTCCAGTGCCATCTGTTGGCCATAGATTTCTATAAATGCGCGGGAAACATTTAAAAATAACCTAACATTTATTTATACAACACACAATAATATAGGTACATTTAAAAGTGAACACATAATTAACATGTAAATCGATGCAAAATAATCCGATTAAATATTTAAAAGAAAATTATTCCGAATAAATAATAATGGATACAAGAAATAAATAAATAAATAAAAATTGTAGAGGAAACGATCCCGTGTTTGCAGAATATAAATCAGATAGTATCTTCCTGGTAGCGAAGCACGCACCACCACCCCTCCTAGGACTCTCACGAACCAACACAACTCACCCCCATATGCAATGGGCTCTGCTCCAGGCTAAACAACTTCCTATTCATTGTCGCGTCTCGCAGCCACCTCGATCTCATCTTCCTCCCTCCTCCTTCTCATTCCACTCTATCTTTTTCTGGCCCTTCGTCATACCCACGCCCTCCAACCCAAACCTAACCCCCTCTCATTCAACCCCCTTCCTTCCCCATTTCTCCGAGAAGAGAGATGATACTTTTTTTTTTTGTTTTCTTTTTCCACGACGAGAAAGAGATATTTCATTGTTTTTGTTTTACGCGGAATGAACGATGAATTGTTTTCATTTTCAAATTGTTCCGGGATTTAAAATGCGAAGATTTTTTTCATATAGTATTTTTTCATACGATTTATTTTTAAATTTCATTCATTGTATTGAATAATTAAAGGATGGAATTTGAAAATATATTTTAAAATAATTCATTTGTCAATTATTAAAAATATAATTAAATAATAATTATTATTCATTCATTATTTTATTTATATTACGGAATTTAAAATACGAAGATTTTTCATATTATATTTTTTTTTTATTATATTTTAAATTCATTAATTATTGTACCGAACAAAAAAAAAGATGGATTTAAAATATATTAAAAACTAACTCATTTGTCAATTATGAAAAATATAATTAAATAATAATTATTATTGATTTATTATTTTATTTATGTTACGGAATTTAAAATACGAAGATTTTTCCGCATATAGTGTTTTAGTATTTATTATAGTATATTTATTTTATTTTATTTTATTTATTATTTTTTATATTAGTATTTATTATACAAAGATTTTTATATAGTATTCATATTAGTATTACAGTATTAGTATTAATAGTATTTATATATAGTATTTATTATATAGTAATACTGTATATTTTATATAGGTAGTATTATAGTAATTAATTTTTTAATTATTTAATATACAATTAAAAAATAGTAATTATTATTTATTTAATATCTTACTTACTTTTTTGTATGATATAAATATTAAAAGACTAAATATCCAACGAATAAAATTTACCGACATTAAACTCTCCGTAATATAAAAACAACAAAACAAAAATAGAGGAAATGTAGCACATCTAGTAGGAACGATGAACTAATTTTAGAACAAAAATAAAAAAAAAATTAAAAAAAAATAAAATAAAGAATATACGAAATACGAAGTAGGAAAAACATCGAAAATTTTTAATTACACACATATTCGCGTGCAGATGGATTTAATCGACGAAAATGCTGGCTTTTGAATGACGCGATTCGATTATGCTAGGGTACGTATGCGTATGCACTTCTCTCGATTTATGTAATATACGTAGTTGTCCTGTGTATGTGTGTATATACATTCTGACAAATTTAAATAGTGAGATATATATACATGTGTATAGAAAAAAAAAGGAAAAAAAAATTAACGGAAAACGAGCACGTCGAGTATTCCTTTAGAAAAATTCAAGCGAGCGTCAGGGCGAATATCACGCGAATTTTTTTCTTTTTTTTTCTTTTCTTTTTTTCACATGTATTTTCCTGTCTCGTAGCATCTTCTTTTTATCACGTATTCCGTATATTATAAACTGTAAATTTTGTATACGTATCCTATATAAATACACATATATATATATATATACATATTACAAACATAATACACAAGGATATTCACGTATACTAGGCTCGTTTTAATACACGTCAGAGTTTATTTCACGGATAACCGAGCTTGAGATTGTCGTCAGATCATTCGACGAGGAATAGAACTCTCTCTCGATGTACGTTCTACACAGGTAGACGTCGATTAATTAAACACGCATTGGATGAGTTCAACTTCGTAGTTTTAATAACGAGAAATCGTCTAACTATTTCGAAATATTGTATTATAGGAAATGTCAACAAAAAATCATATTTTTTAAAATACTCCAATAAATTAGGTTATCAAAAAATAAGCGTCCCTTAATTATTCTATCATTAAAAAAATTACTAATTAAATAATATAATTAATAAATACAAATATAAAATTGTCAACTATCAACCATGTACCTTCTTTTTACCTTTCAAATTTGAAATAAAATTCAATCTAATTAATTAAGATAAACATTTATCTTTCCATAAATTAGAAGAACGATAAAATAACATTATTATTAAAAAAATATTATCATAATATTATTTAATATAATATAAATTAAATATAATAAAATAATTATATAATAAAAATTAAATATAATATGATAAATTAATAAAATATAAAACTATAAAACTAATAATATAATAAGAAAATATAAAACTGGGTACATTGTATTATAAAAAATGTCAATAAAATAATTTTGTAAAATACTCAAAAATAATATTATATAATTAAACAAGTCCACTAAAATAAATACATCCCTTAATTACTCTACCTTAAAAAAAAATTACTAATTAATAATACAATACCTCTCTTTTTACCTTAAAAATACAAAATATAATCAAATAATACAAATTAGTCAAGATAAACATTTATCTTTTCATAAAGAACAGAAACGATAATATTTAATACTATCATTAAAATAATATTATGATAACTATTTCTACTATCTTATTATCATTTTCATCATCATCGTCATCATCATTATTATCTCTCTCACCCTTATACTTTTATACCTTTTTATCTTTGAAATACAAAATATAATCAAATCACAACAAATTAGTCAAGATAAACATTTATCTTTTCAAAAATTAGGAAAACGATAATATTTAATACTATCATTAGGATAATATTATGATAACTATTACTACTATCTTATCATAATCATCATAATCATCATCATTTTTACCATAATCATCATCATCATCATTATATCTCTCTCTCTCTCTCTCACTCTTACACTTATATGCTCATACTTATATTCACGATGATTATTATATTTGTTGCAATTATCAAAGGGAATCGAGCCGAGCCTCGGTGTATCAAGGACGCGTTAAAACGTACTCACGCTCGATGCACTCCACCGGCAGTGGCAGCCAGGTGTAATAATAATTATGAAACGATACATAATAACGAGGCGACGGGCCCGCTAACGACGCCCATCGTCGTATTTTTTTTCTCTCTCTCTCTTTCTCTTACTCTCTCTCTCTCTCTCTCTCTCTCTCTCTCTCTCTCTCTCTCTCTCTCTCTCTCTCTCTCTTATGGTCTCGACATTCCTTCTTCGTCTCACTGCCGATTTAATAATATGCACTTTTTTTTTTATTTTTTTTCTGCAAATTTCTTCATTACTCGTTCAATACACTGCACGAGCCCACCCAGTCAACCCAAGTCTCGAGGTCTCACACACTGTTTATCCCACCACACCCTCTACTTTTTTATTTTATTTTATTTTATTTCATTATTATATATTATTATTATTTATTTTTTTTTTTTTTTACTTATTTTTATTTTTTTCACACTCCCTCACATAAAACTTGTTACAACCTATCCCCTTCATTCTTTCTCTGTCATACACGTGCACGCGTACACCACCGTTTTCCTTCGCATGGTTTTTACTCTATTCGACGAAAACGCTCGTTTGTGAGTTTCTGATACAAAAAAAATAAAAATAAAATAAAAAAGAAAGCATGTTCGCACCATGATATTATGTAGCCTGCATCGTACGTGCACACGTGCGTCAATATATACATGCGTTGGATGTTTTAACACGCGTGTGTATGTATCTATATATATATATATATATATATATATAAAAATATTTTTTTTTCTCATTCGTTCTTTTTGGCGAGTAAGAGCCGTCGGATTTATTTCCCGTCTTCCCCTTCCTCACCAGTCGCATAAACCTTCTCTCTCTCTCTCTCTCTCTCTCTCTCACTCTCACTTACTTTCTCAGTGTTCTCGAATCATTAAAACGTAAAGCTTAACGCGACTGAACGGGTTGTAGAATAAGAGAAAGAGAAACAGAGAGAGAGAGAAGGGGTGGAAGGGGTTTGGTATAGTACACGACGACGCCATGTTGGGGCAGCTTGATTCGAGGGCAAATTATCTTGCTTAATTAATGTCGCACGGTCGAATAATAATTGGATGGCGTTATGCGTCACTAGACCAAACGTCTAATAGAATTAATACTTTTTATAAGAAAACGATACAGAATTTTATTCTTATCCTAAAGATGGATATCACCTATGTATTGATACGTGTATATGTGTGTGAGTTATGAAAAACATATAAATAATATGTCGTATTCATTACTGTTTACATTTTAATAAATAATAATATATCGAATGTGACAACTTCATATAAATGCATAATTAATAATATATATAATAATATAAATACATTTAACTGACAATCTAAATAAATGAATAATTAGTAAGTTATTAATGTAGATAGTAATATTAAATAAATTAATTATTAATAATGCAATTATACGTACGAATGTTTATAAATGAATCACGTAATGTATTTGCAAGACAGTCTAAACAAATGAATGATTAAAAACGTAATAAATATAAAAACATCTAAATGAATAAATAATAAAATGCGCACAATTTATCAAAAAAATTCGCAAATAAAAAATTTAAAAAAATAAATTAACAGTTAATTAATAATTTTAATGCATGCAGTTTAGTCCTCGAATGACTTTGGTTGTTTTTAAACGGATCAACATAAACGCGATTCAATTTGGAAAGGGTGGGGGTTAAAAGTCTGGTGGGGGTCATGAAAATGGGGATTCCTATCGGCAATCGATTTTTCCTTCATCGTCCTATCTCTGTTTTATCATCCCTTACTCTTCATCCCCTATCTCACAGATTTTCTCTGTTATCCTTACTCCCTTTTCTTCTTTCTATTCCATTTTATTGCACTTACTCTTTTTGTTTTTATCCTTTTTCTTTCTTTCTCTCGGTATCTTTCTCTTTCTTGTTACACCCTTGGCAGTTCTGTAATTTCTGAACGCGGAACGTTTGATCTATGCTTTTCGCGGAGAAAACGACGATTAAAAAGTGCTGTGACAATGATATAGTCGCGTTGTAATCTCTGTAGTATCGTTTTTTTTTTTTTTTTTTTTTTTTTTTTTTTTAAATCCCTTGGGCTATGGGTTCAGGGTCTCTCTGGTGTGTGCCTACCTTTGTTGATTAAGCAACGTGAACGCGAAAGGTATAACGGTTTATCGGCAGCAATTATAAATGGAATCGAATATATGCGAGAGAAAAAAAAGAAATATAAACAGAGATAAAGAGAAAAATAATTCTTTAGAGAGTACAGATTTGTATCTTTCATCTGGTAACTTGTTTAAAGTGACCATTTGTATTTCTAATGATTTATTCTTTTGTTTGAATAATTTGTCAATTGAGACGTTTTTTTTGTAAGTAAGAACGTAAATTCATTTATGTATGCATTGTGTGCATTGAATTTAATTTATAAAATATAGAAAACAAATATAAGATAGTAGAATAATGTTTGTGTGTGTGTGTTTGTGTTTTTCTATTTTTAAAGGTTTTAAATTTATTATCACAATTAGCATAATTAATATTATTTAAAAAATAATATATGTTTTTTATAGTCATGTGATTGGACTTAGGTCACTTTAGATATAAAATTTTTTATTATTTAATTAACCCAGCAAATTTTAGTGTTGAAACCAAATCTTAAATAGATCAATAACTAATTATAAAATTAAATTAATTATTATAATTATATTAATATACAAATGTAACTATTATGGTAGCTAACTAAATTTTTTAGAAAAATAAACGGCTCAATTATCACAAATTATCCAGAAAATAATTATTTTATTAATTAGAATATCGAAAAGCAAAGAATTCAATTTGTTAATGCATAAAAACAATTTGCTAAGATTGCTACGATTTAAAAAAAAACAAAACCCCCACACATTACGTTGTTGCAACATTCGAAAACAAAAAACATTTCTGAAATATATAATGATAAAAATATTATTCAAAATGAATGATAAATTGTACTTACATTGAACATCGATTTTAGCTGGTGAACTTTCAATGGAATAAGCAGTTTCAACATGAGTAGCAACACAAACAAAGTTTCCACTATCGAGTATCCGATCGACCCTGGTTATGTAGAGATCACCCCCAACATGATGTCTTCTTGGACTAGGTGCCAATGGTTTTCCATCGATCTTCCATGAGTATTCAACACGAGTACTCGGTTGAGCCTCGCATCTTAGTCTAACTGGATGACCTTCGACCACTGAATGTTCAGCAGGGCTTACAGAGAAGTATAAGTCACCATCTTCCGCTAGATTTGGCCTCACTGTTAAAACAACAACACAATTATTTTTATTAGCAATTATACAAAATTTCAATATTAATTTATATCGATCAAATTACAAAGAGTAAAATATTTATTATAATTATATGGTAAATAATTTAATTTTATTTATATTAATTTTATTTTATTATATTTCAATATATTTATATTATATTCAAAGGTAATTAATTTAATTATATTTATATTAATTCTAAGATAAATAATTTAATTAACAAATTGTCTTTAAAAATGTTTATATTAAAAAAAATAAGATTGAATTTTATTTTTGCATAAAATATAGTTGTGATAATTTTATTGTTATTATTATTGTGGTAAAAAAAAAATAAATTAGAATCCTTTAGACGAATCAGTTCCCCAGACGAGAAAGTTAATTAGCTTAATAGGTAATTAATAAAAAGCGTGCTATCCCTAGGGATTATCCCTTTGATATATCTGCCATCGAAAATGCGTATCCCTTTGATAAACCGTCAGGTTCATGGCCATGGTCAGGACTCGAGTTTTCAGATGAAATAAAATCTTTTTTAATATTTCAAATTCTACTCTCGTCGTTCCTTCATAACGTGTATATATAATATATATGTATATAGTACAGTGTATACCATCATAGGCGTATATTTCCCAAGAGATAACACGCAATTTACCGATAGCTGCAAATATTTATACATCCTAACAAATATATATTCTCTTTTAAAATTACTAAAAAGAGAGATATATATATATAAAAAAAAAAAACAAAGAGAAAAATAAAAGAAATGAATTCTCTGAACACTTGAATCATTTATTATATTTGTACGAACCGAAAATCCATAATTTTTTTTTTTATTATTATTATTATTATTTCAGAGAATCAACCTACCTTTCGGTTTCTGAATAAAAATACAAACGATTCGAATTCAGTGGGGAAAAAAAAAATGAAAAAGATCAAAAAAGAGATGGACAATAGGATGCATCAATTAAAAGGTCCCTTGTGCGAACGAAATGAACCGATCACACAGAGAGACAAAAAACCGTACGGAGATAAAAAAAAAAAAAAAGAGAGAAAGAGAAAAAAAACCTTAAAAAACCTACGATATCGCAGTATAGGTAAACGTATATACAAGGTGTTTCATCAAACTCGAGCATCTCGGTGTTGAGTATGTACCACGAGCTCTTTAAATCACGGATTCGATATATTTTCTAACACCCTGTATATTTGTATTTTTTTTTTGTTGCTCCCTCTCTCTCTCTCTCTCTCTCTCTCTCTCTCTATTTTTCTTGTTTTTTTTTCTTCTTTATTCTATTTTCTATTTTTTGTTTTTTTTTGTTTTTTAACTTGGTACAATAGCGACAATCGGTAGTTCCTTTCGCAACGTGAATTCGTCGGATTCAAAAGGGATGCTAATATTGATGGTGCCAGGTAGTCGGTTCCATCGACCTTTCCGACGATCCACCGACCGGTTTTATCAACAACAGTAGCTCTACCAGGGCAGATTAATTTGTCCAAGCGCTCGAGTGAAAATCGATCGTTGTTTCTACGCCTGCGGAAGATGCATCTACCTTCCCCTTCCTCCCACCACCTTCCCTTACTCTCTCTCTCTCTCTGTCTCTCACTTCTTCATTGCAGGATGCATCTGTCTATTTCATTCAATCATATTTCATCTTTTTCCTCTTTCCCTGATAGATGCATTTATCTATCTCATTCTATCATATTTTCTTCCATTCTCTCCCTCTGTGTGTTTATGTCTGTATGTGTGTGTTTGTAATACAATACCATAATATTTCTTTCAAAAAAAAAAAATGAATTATTTTATTTATAAATAAAAGCAAGGAGACAACGAGTAAGTTCTTAAAAATAATGTTTATTATAATTTATTAACACATTGAGCGCCATGCGAATTCTAACGAAAATCTTCGTCAGGCCACGATCGGCAAAACGAAAAGTTGAGCCTGTGCCGTGTCAGGCACAGGTGCTCGACATGGCCTGAATGGGAAGTTCAATGTCAGTCAATAATGACTGACGTACTATTCAACGTGTTAAAATAATTTCTTTCAAAGATAAATTATGAATTATTTTATTTTATTTTAAAGTATAGTTTATATTTCGTTTATTAGACTTGTTTTATATGGGAATGTTTATTTAGTATAGATTATGATTATTTTAATCCTTTGAGGGATGAATACTTTTAGCTGAAATGTTTTGGTAAAGATGAAATAGTTTATGATGAGTTTGAATGTTTTTGTTGATTGATATTATTATTGTGTGTGTGTGTATTAACACAATAGATCTAATAATAATTTATAATAATAATAATATATAAATTAAATATTATAATAATGAAGAAATAGAGATGTTCACTTTACTCGTATTTAAGAAACATCGTCGTAGGATTGATGAATGAAATAATTAATTATCATATTTGTATATAAAAAAAAAAAAAAAAAAAAATAAATAAATAAAGAGAAATAGTATTTAACGTTAACTATTAATATCGTTTGATCGATCGTGCAAGGATAATTTGATTGTCACTTGCGGATAATTGTATTACAGTCAAAGTAGGTATCAAGTGGTACGAAACGAAATTAATTCGAAGCTTTCGGGTACGCGTTCGTAACAAATAATTGGAGTAGAGGTGCACCCGTTCTCGTTGCTATAAACGATTATTATCGACTTTTTTCCCTATCTTTCTCTCTCTCTCTCTCTCTCTCTCTCTCTCTCTCTTTCATCATTCCTCTCTTTTTGTGAAAACTAAAATTAATTACTTTCCGCGCGTGCCGAGTACAACCGAAAGGGAGAAAAGTTTTAGATTCATTTCGATGCAGTTTTTCAACGATTTTGTCCGTTCAAATATTTTCTTCTATTTATTTTTATTTTTATTTATTGTGTATTATTTTTAATAATACTTTTTTTTAATATTTAGATAAGTTTACGTTGAATTTTTTTATCTTTGATCATAAAAGAATGAAATAATTATTAACGAAAATCAATTGATTTAAAAATAATATTGAATTTTAAAAAGAAATAAAATAAACGTGTTTGTTCAAATAGTTTCAAAAAATCTATGTTAGATAAAAAAAAAGTATAAATTCTAGTATCATGTTATCGGAAAGGGATCAAAAGATTTCATGGTGTTTACTTAAAACTTATAAGATAAAATGACACTGAAAAAAAGAGAAGAAAATATGATCTATTGTTGAATAGAACTATGTTGCACAATAAATATCAATATTTGTTTCTTTCAATCGTAACAAAAATAATAATCAAATACTTTGAACATAAGAAACATTTCCTAACGATTGCAATCAATATTTGATGAAATAAAATAAAAAATGAAAAATAGGAACAGAAATTCGAGCCATGGAAAGTTACAAAGAAAACAACTGCGTGCTTATTTCACGCGAATTACATTAAATTGACGCGTATATGCGACCCATAAAAACTCAAAGGGTTAATAACCAATCGGATGAACTGATTTGCACTCTTAGAAATTTATTTTGTATTAGAAAATAATTTCTTATCCTTATATAAATATAATAAAAACGACTAATGATGATAAAAAGAGCTCAGTTTCTTATCAGGAACAATTTTCATCACAAATATGTCCAACTAAACTCAAAGGGTTAATAACCAATCCGATGAACTGAATTGCATTCTTAGAAGTTTATTTTGTATTGGAAAATAATTTCTTATACTTTTGTAAATATAAAAAACGACTAATGGTAAAGATAAGCTCAGTTTCTTGTCAGGAACAATTTTCATCACAAATAAGCCCAACTAATTCAACACCCACGAAGAAAGAAAAAAAAAGAATAGAAAAAAATTAAAAATAAAAAGTAGTAGTTGTACTAAAAGAAAAAGAAGAAAAAGAAGAAAAGAAGGAAGAGAGAGAAGAAGAAGAAGAAAAAATAATAATGTCTAAGCTTACAGTCTAAGCTCGTATTCGTTACCGATCGTGAAACCTGCCTGAGGGGTAAACACGACCGCTTTTACGACCTACTCACGAGATTGCTTTCGAACCTAAACATCTCTATTTCTCTCTCTCTCTCTCTCTCTCTTTCTCTCTTTCTATTTTTCTCTTTCTCTTTCTATATTCCCGCTTCTCTTTACCAACAGCTGCAGCCGCGAACGTTTTATGACGTTTACACAAGCCTTTCCAAGATTTTTCGAGAACGGAGAGACATGTTCCGTGTGTGCAACCCTCCCCCTGATGGAGAACGTCTTCTAACTTTTTTTGGAAAAAAATCCCCAAACACACACACACACACACACACACACACACACACATGAGTGAGGGATATCAGAACGTGTATAATGGTCTTATCTGTTTCCTGTCGAACCGACAAGACGAAATTTTAGTGATGGCTGTTAATCGAAAAAAAAAAGATAATGATGAGAGAAATAAAAAAAACAAAGAACACTTTAATGATAAAAAAAAAAAAAAATTGTTCTATGAGTGAACGGGGAGAGGAAGAGTGAGTTGGGAAAAATCGTGTTAAAAATGGAGACTAAAATTGGTGAATAAAAATGAAATGTTCGAGAGAAGAAAAAAAAGCTGTAAAAGTGTAACAAAAAAAATTCCCAGAGAGAAAAAAAATTTTAAATCAAAAAAAAAAAAAAAATTAAATTCTTTATCGATAAAATGAAAGAAAAAAATTGATATAAAAATCAAATCAATTAATTAAACTAACTGTAACTTGATGAACTTAAAAATTTGAACGAGAAGAATCAGCAATAAAAGTTTGTCAGCAAAAAAAAGGAAAAAAGAAAAAGGAACAAGTAAAACGAAATAAAACGGGGAATCAAAGGAACAATATATAAGAAAAAAGAAAAATGAAGAAAAAAGCATTTTCTCGAAGAAAAAGAAGCTAAAGGAGAGAGAGGACTCTTAACTTTCGTTCCTTCGTATCTCTGACGTCGATTACTATTCACCGTTGCACTCCCAAATGATCCCCTCCCTACTCCCATACTTTTACCTCCTTATCGAAACAAAAAAAAAAAAAAAGAAAAAGAAAAACAAAAAAAAAAGCAAGAAAAAATGGAAGGAAGGAAGGAAGGAAGAAATTCGAAGTCCACAGGAAAAAGAACGAACTTGGCTCGTTATATCTCGAAAAAAATCCTTTCCTTTCTTATTTTTTTTTTTTCTTATCTCGATGAATGCACACGTGACTCTCGACTAACGACTATCTCATTAAAATAAAAAGTACAAAAGCTGAAGAAGAAGAAGAAGTAGAAGAAGTAGAAGAAAAAAGGATAAGAAATATCATAACTACCGAAAGATTTTTCAACGAGCCATAAAAGATGATTCGCCATAGAACTTCTTCTCAACATTCAAGATGGATATACAAGAAAAAAAAATATTCAAAATAAAATAGAGAGAGAGAGAGAAGAGGAAAACTCATGGGAATTTCGACAAGCAACTACCGAGAATATTTAATCAGTTTGGCTTTTATCTAACCCAAAGAAAATTCCCCATGGAAAGGATCACCATCAGAAGGGGTAGGAGAAAGTAGGATGTTCCTATCTATACGTCAAAACTTTCTAAACGACCTGCTAGTTCTCATATTATGTATTACATATTTACATATACATTATATTATATAATACAGGTATATGTAGTCTTTATGCTTGATTAAAGAACACCTTTCTTTAATTTAATATAATTTAAAAAAAAAAAAAAGAGAGAAAATGAGAACGAGGAATAAAAAAAAGTTAGTTTTCTTTTCAATACCATCCTTGACACGAGCGACGAAAGCAGTTTTTCTCTCTTTCCTCTCTTTCTTATGCAGAACGATATTCTCCATCTTTCATTTTGATCACCCTTCATCACGTATAACACTTTTCTTTCTCTTTTACTACGTAAGAAGTGAAAAGATATATATCTCTACGTTGAAAAAGGAAGAAATCACGTATTTAAGGATTAATGACCACACCTGCTGTGGGACTCCTTTACGAGGTAGGGTGCCGTTGAAGAATCTCGTTTTGACTCGTGGTCAATGAGGTCAATGAGCTGCGGATGTTGAAAAAGGAGAGTGATATATTATATATAACATACTAGCTTTGGAAAAAAAAAAAACTTGAATAAACGTTTTACCAAAAACGTATTTAGATTAGGAAACTTAAAAATTAAAAATATATGTCAGCGTTAATATGTAAAAAATTTGTTAATTCTTGAAATGACTATTATGACTATTATTAAAACACCCTGCGTATAAAATGTCAATTTCTTATTTTGAATTAAAAAAATTGAGATAGAGAGAGAAGAGAGAGAGAGAGAGAGAGAGAGAGAGAAAGAGAGAGAGAGAAATTTGAATGAGAAAATGTTGGTGCATGAAAGAAAAAACAGGAACTCTGAGAAGCTTTTTTTTTCTTTTCTCTTTCTCTTTCTCTCTGTTTCTTCACCTCGCCAACTATAAATTGTGTTCAGAGTGCCGCGTTCCAGACGCTCCGAGCATCAGCGTGAATTTCACGCTTCCGCTGATGTTTTTCACTCGATTCTGAATGCGAGAGTCCTGAGAGGTGTCCCTTTTCTTTCTTTCTCAGCGCGTAGCCAAGCTCTCAGGGCTAAGGCAAGGGCCTTTCCTTCCTTCCTTCCTTCCTTCCTTCCTTCCTTCCTTCCTTCCTTCTTTCCTTTCTTCTTTCCTTCCTTCCTTCCTTCCTTCCATTCTCTCTCTTTCTTTTTATTTTTATTTTTCTTTCTGTT
Source organism: Polistes dominula (assembly GCF_049000335.1). Lineage (NCBI taxonomy): Eukaryota > Metazoa > Arthropoda > Insecta > Hymenoptera > Vespidae > Polistes > Polistes dominula. The sequence continues at coordinate 5,175,150 of NW_028301040.1, forward strand.
TCTGTTTCTGAGGAAGGTACAAGCCCAGCTGAGAATCAGGATATCTTGGTAAACCAAGTGCGAGAGAGAAAGAGAAAGAGAAAGAGAGAGAGAGAGAGAAAGCCTTGTAGGTGCAGCCACTCGCAGGGACCAACCACCACCTCCTCCTGTCTCGTGAACGCGAATAAAGACGAAAGGCGACGAGAAAAAAGCTCGAGAGAAAAAGCTCGAGACGACGGATTAGGTGTGCATGTGATGCACTTCTCCCTCTATCTTTTTCTCTTTCTTTTTCTTTCTTTCTTTCTTTCTTTCTTTCTTTCTCTCTCTTCATCTTCGAGACGAGTCTCGAGCCACGACCGTAATGATTTTCACAGAGGGTGAGAAAATCTCTGGCATGAGTAGGAAATGCGAGGGCAAACATTTTCGACTATTCTTAGAGGAATACACACTCTTTATTCTTTCTTATGTCTTTCTATGAAAATCACTTCATTTTATGTCTAAACTTTCCTATTTATATTCCTGTTACATTTTTACAATATTTTTTTTATTCTTCTATTAGTATATTAGTTGAATTTTTGTATCTATCGTTTGTTGCTACAAATATGTGAATATACATATATATATATGTATATTAATATAAATTTTTGGTTTTAAATTTCTATAAATCTTACCCTCAATTAATATTGGAAAATCAATTTTTATCATTAATTTTAATATCATATATTTTTATATATTATATATAATAATATCAATATCAATAATTTAATAATATAATTTTTTAATGCCACATATTTTTTATATCTAAATATTTAGAAATATATTAACTATATATATAACATATATATAACATTTATAATATATAACCGTTATTGTGGGTCGTCAAGTTTTTATATCGATGATTCTCACCAACCCTAAGTTGTAAATGGTTTCAATAAATATGCAACAAAATTATTCAATATTATAAAAATAATTGATTATATATTAAAAATGATTTTCTCTGTTTCTTTTTGAAAGAAGTACTACAAATACATCAAATGATTAAATATTTAATTATTAATAATATATTTTTATTTATAAGTTCACTTCCCATTTGACATACAACCGATAAGAGTTAGATATTAAAAGTATAGCAATATTTATCTTCGTTATATAACAAATTTATTTATTTTTCTTTTTTATTTTTCACTCCCGTAGAAAAATACGAAGCACTTAAAAGCAACTTAAAATTCGTCGTTCCGTGATTCGTTGAATAACACTGATGACACTGAAAAGAACGTACGATAGGCGACAAGAGGAAAAGAGATGAGAGAGAGAGAGAGAGAGAGAAAGAGAAAAAAAATGAGTGAGAGAGAGAAAGAGTACTACTCATCGTCGTCCTCGTCATGCCCTTCGAAAGCTGAACTCACGCGTTACGTAACGAGCAAATGTTCTTTTCAATGGGATGACTGTACTAGGGTTGAAAAAAAAAAAACAACAACAAAAAAGAGAAATAAATCAGAATCACATGGGCGAAAGAATTTTACGGGAAAAGTGAAAAATTTCTGCTATGAGGGGAGGGAAGGTTAGGGTTGGGGTTGATGGTACAGACATCTTATTGGCTGATCAATTGACTGCATCACCGAATGCCATTCAAATTTTTGAATAAAAGAACGAATTTCCTTTTTTATTCGAAATGGAGAATGAAAAAGGATTTTGATCGAACACGACACAGGTGCTTATTACTTTTTTTCTTCTCTAATAAGATGCATCGATGATTTTCAAAGAACCCCTACCTCCCCCTCCCATACACATATCATTCGCAATACGAGTATATTACGTTTGTATTTATTCAAAAGGTACATGAAAAACCAGTCATAGAAAACATAATAATGACGAATCTATTCGAACATGACTCCGATGATGTTCGTTCACTATGAACATTTTTATTATCACCTTTTTTCTTATCAGAATTGATGCACGTGTATCTCTGCTTGTTTTCTCAAAAAAAAAAAAAAAAAAAATATATTATTACGTGAGGAAAAAAAATAGAAAAATAAAACAAAGATATAAATAATATTATTGTACAAATTAGTAATATTTCTTATCATTTATCAGCAGTATTACAATAATGTCTATATATACATATATATACATTTTAATATAATAATCTTAGTAAACAGGATGAGATAAAATTCAAATTTTCTCAAAATAACTCTAAACAAATGACTATTACTGTATTACTATTTTTACTAAAATAATTAGTAAATAATTATTTTATTATTTTTTTTATTAATTATTTAATTATATATTTAATTATATTTTAATTATATACATTAGTAATATTATAATTATAAATAAATATTTAGTAAAATATTAATAGTAATTGTATAGTATTGCACGAACAAATTATTTAAAAATAACTACTCTAATCTTATCTCATAAAATAAATATAATTGTACATAATAAAACAATCGTATTCGATATAAGCTATTACGTGAAAATAGAAAGAAATATAAATAAAAAAAAAATAATAATAAAAATTGTATAGGACGAGATAGGGAAATTTATGGAACTCTTGGAAATTGTAGAAAATAAAAAAACGAAATGGTACATTTGGTGGTATAGGATTCAACCATTACATTTATGGGTGTATGAATATAAACGAGGATATAAAAGAAATTAATGAATATCTATAGATGAACATAAAAAAAGAAAAAAAGGAAAAGAAAAGGGGCGCAAAGGGCATTTCCTGTGCAAAAGACATCAACGGAAGGTAGATATCTGGTTTGTGATGATATATACTAAACGACAGGAACTACCCATCGTCGTTCAAGCGTAGATAGCGATAACACGTTACCCTTTCTTTTTCTTCATCTTCTTTTACTTTTGTTGTCTCTCTCTCCAATCCTTAACTGTTCTAAGAGAGATTATCAGAACAAAAAAATATACAAAAAGAAAATATAAACGAATGTATCTCACATTAAAAGAAGAATCGAAAAAAACTTTTACGAACTATGTATTATTGCTGTACACATAGATAGGAATTACATTGGAAATGGGGATAAAACGATTTCGATGTAAATCGCGAATACGAGTTTGCATGCGTGTAAGCCCTTTATACGCTAGTCTCGTATTGGAAGATACGAAATTTCTAGGATTAAAGTGTTCACTTGGCTAGACTAAATTCAACATCAATTTATTATTCTCCATTCCTTTTTACATTTCAAATATTCTACAACAAAATAAATAAAATATATTTCAAATTATTATTAGGTAAAACAAAAATAAATTATAAAAAAAAACATATGATTACATCATTTAAATAATATCTTAGAAACAAAGATAATAAACGTAAATTTCAACGTGACATTAAAAACAAAGTGAATCGATCTAAATGGGACACCCTATATAATCGCGTAACACGCGCGTGCCAGAAAGACTGGCGTAAAGGAAAAGCACGGCCGTTTTCGTTCTTTATGCGTAAATAGCCGTATTATGCAGGAGCCGGTCCTTTATTCGCTTTCTTTCGAGTCGTTCTACCATCAGCAGTAGCAGTAGCAGTAGCAGCAGCAGCAGCAGCAGCAGAGGGATCAAAGGGCTAATACAATTTTTCTCGTCTCCTTCCTACATCACCACTGCTACCACCACCACTACCAACTACTACCATCAGTTCGTCCTCCACACTAAGAAGAACACGCACGACCCCGAAGGTTTCAGAAATACTCTCACAGAGTGTGACTGAGAAACACAGAAAAGATAAAGGGAGGGAGTGCTCGTAAGTAACTCCATGTCTGAATAACATTCGGTGTATAAAATAGCCAAGCACGTTGGGTTTTGGACAAAAGGGAAAGGCTTTAGTGGTAACCAGTGTATAATAAAAAAAAAGAAAAAGAAGGATGATGAAATACAGAAAGAAAAAGAGAGAGAGAGAGGAAAGAGTGTACCCCTTTTCATCGCATAAGACGTCTCCAAACTCCAAGACCGTCGTTCTCATCCGTAACCCGAGACGTGTAATTAGGACCACCGGACCAGGATGAATAGCCAAGTGGAGCTGGTGGCAAAGGAAAAGGAACCGACGGAAGGGGTAACTACGGGCCACCGATACGGGAAGAAGGAATATGGAAGAGGATGGATGGGGGGCGTGCGTTTCCATAGGGGTAAGACATTAAGCTTGTCTTTTGGATATTACCTAGGTCGATATATGCTACACTACTGAATAAACTCTCTCTTTCTAGAGTCTTTTCTATGTCTATCTTCATCTAGATCTCGCTATCCATCTCTATCAGCTACTACCCCTTTTCTGCCAGGTCAGCTTGAAACTTGTGTTTTACAAGCCGACTGTGTGTATACCTATATATATATATATATATATCTAAGCGTGTGTATGCGTGTTGCGTGTATAGCTTTGTGGTGTGTGCGACTATCGAACCGGTTCTACGGTTCCCTTTGAACAGAGAGAGGGAAAGAAAGGAAGGGGAAAGAGAACTCGACCAACGTGAACTACTACAGAACGTCCTGCAGGTTTAAACCTGAGATATCATCGAAGATCAAGCCCAACACACCGGCTGCCCTAATAATTGCTCCTTCTTGCATTCCTAACATATCGAGAACGGTAGTTTGTTATACCAATCGAAAGATTTTATTTCCGATTATGTCCCTTTTTTCAAATTAATTTCTCATTTTTTTTTTTACTTATGAAATAATAAATGGTATTAATATTTTATATACGTTATGATCACATCGAGTTATAGATATTATTATTAATATTAAGGTAATGTGATATCTTTTTGATGAATTTCATATAAAATATAATATTTTGTAAATGGCTAACCCTTTTTAAAATTTCCAATAGTCCAATACGTCTACCCATTTTATATACAGTATCCAAAAAAAAAAACAAAAATAAAAGGCGCGAGTCCTGTCGTTATTTATAGGGCACTTAGTAATAGTGTCTCAAGAGGGAGCTTCCATCTTGTTCCGAGCTTTCCTTAAAAAGCACTTTCCCGATCGATTTTCAAGAAAGACATTGAACTCTCTCTCTTTCTTTCTCTTTCTATTTCTCTTTCTCTTTCTCTTTCTCTCAAACATTCTCATCATTGAATATCTTTTCCTCTTCCGAAGAAGAAACAGCAGCAGAAAAAAAACACATAAAAAATGAAAGATAGTATAGTCATACAAATAAAATATAAATGATCGTAAAAATAATTCACGAGACTTGAAAAACATATTTGAATGTCCATTAAGAAGAAAAAGTTGCAAAACAGAAGAGACATTTCGTGTTTATTGCAGTGATTATAAATCAACATTATTTTTTATTTTATTTTTTTTTTCGGAATCTACGAAAGAGAATATATATTTTTATATTTATATTTAACATAGTGAAAAAAAAAAATAAAAAAGATAGCAAAGAAGATGTGCGAGTTTTGGAAGCAATTACGCCAAACCGAGGTTTCTACTACGCGTGTGTGGTTTAGTGTTGGAGGTTCGGAAATATTTCGGTGTTTCGAGCCATCCCAAAAGGGCTGAGAACGACCGAGACCGAGATAGCTTTCAGGGAGAAAGGAAGAAGGAAAGGGAGATGGAAAAAGGGAGATGGAAAGAGAGAAGACAGTGAGCCGGTTCGAAGTCGTCATTATTTCAGCGACCGACTCACGATCAGGGTTGCCTTCAATTAACTGTAATTATCTCGATGCCGGCGAAGAAAACCACGAGCAAAGGGAACGAGTTTTCGAGTGGAAGAAGAAAAAAAAAGAAAGGAAAAAAAAAAAGAGCTTTCTCGCGTTAATATGGTCAAAGAACAGGGCTTCCTTCGGTTCGTTGCTTCGCAAAAGAGTGAAGGAAGGAAGGAAAGGTAGGAATAAAAGAGAAAGAGAGAGAGAAAAAGAAAATCAGCAGGAGCAGGAGGAGGTGGAACGGTCGAGGAATTTATAAGAGGAAGAAAAAAAAGCTGGTTCGATAGCGAGTTTATAGGAAAGTCGATAAAGGAGAGAAATAGAAAGAGAGAAGGATATATTGAATGATTAAGGACTTTCATTTAGTTTGTAAAAAACAAAGAGAATGAATAAAATATAGTACAATATTTTCATGCAAAAATGAGTATCATTCGGTGCGATCATTTTTTTTCTAGCTCGAGCCCTGTGATTCATCCCCTCGTTCGTCCACTGCACTACAGAATGAAGAGAGAGAGAGAGAGAATTGGAGTGAGCGAGTGAATGAGTTAAAGGGAAAGAGAGAGAAATAGCTCGCGTCGTTCACTCAGGGGAGAAAAAAAAGATTCGTAGTCGTAATGTTGTATGTAGTACGTATACATATGTATATGTACATATATGCAAAGATGTATGTGTAATACTCACGCAGGCATAGGACGAGGAACGCCAACGACTCGATGCACCGCATCCTTTTCGTACTTCCCTCGAGACTCGCTGCTGCCACCACCACCACCACTATTCCTTCTCAACGAGTGAGAAAGAGAGAGAAAAAGACAAGAAAGACAACGATTTAAATATCTATTTTTCACGATATTTTCTTCTTCTATTTTATTAGTCCTTTTTTATATTGGTTTGTTCTTTAAATTCGAGATTAACTCGCGAAATCTCAAGTAACTGTCATTTTCTCTTCACGAAATATCTCCGACGCGTATCGTTATTAGTTACACTACTATTAAACTTCTTTTTTGAAGTATAAAGTAGAAAAATAGACACAAAGATGTAGAAATCGTTTTGACGTAAAGTAAACGAAAGTAAACGAATCGACCGAGACGAAGCGACGCGCGGTACTGCGGCCGGTGACCCACGCCAAGTTGACGCGACCCCTCGATACGCGACCCTCGATCTGCCTTCCCCCACTACCACCGCCGACTTTTATATCACCGCAACAGCTCCATACGTCGCTAGTTTTCCTCGGTCATCACTAGACGGCGTATCGCGTCGCATCCAATTGATGTTGTCTCCTCTCTTTCTCTCACTCCTTCTACCCCCTGCCCTTTCATCACTAGTGTACAGGGGATAATCGATATATCGACTAGTTCTATATCGTTTCACGTTAGTATTGTTATCTTCGGTTGATTACAAGTTGTAAACACTGACGAGAGATATCTGCCATACCTACACGAGGTGTTAGTCGAATATAAACATTGGTCGTTCTTTTCCTTGGAATCATACGAAGGTAATTTTTATATGTTTATTATTAAAAAATAAATAATAAAATAGTACTGTGTGCAGTTTTCGTATAAGAAATTCATTTTAGTTAGAGTTGGAACCACCAGTGGGTATTAGGTACTTTAGGCGAGGTAGGTACTTTATGCGATGACAGTAGCGCCAACTGGTGGTTCCTTTACTAACTAAAATGCACTTCTAATGTTCTACTGTATAATATTATATATTCTTTGATATTATCAATTGTAAATAAAATAAAATCGTGATGTATTAATTAAAATTGAAATAATTGCAACAAGTAAATAAACGATTGAATGAGACAGAAAATCAAAAGAATTTACAATTCAAATTCGATATATTATTTTCATACATTTTAAGACATGTTCATCGTTGTTCTTTTCTTATTCGTATCATTACGTATAATATTTGATGTAACAACGTTCTAAACAGTCACATATGTACTTACAATCCTACATTTTTAAATCGTATATATTTATACATATATGTATATATGTATACATATATACTTGGATTTTTTTTTGTATACTTTACATATTAATCCTCAATTTCTGCTAGCTTACATTAAAAATTGATTTGCACGTGTCGTGAAAATCATCGAGGTTTTTTGTCGTACATCATGTTTTGTAAAGATACTTCTTTATCATTCGAAAAAAAAACGAATTTTCTTACCAACCGATGATAAGTTTATCAATTCATGATATTATCTAATTGGAAAATTTATCGTAAGTCACAAAATTATCAACATGAAATAAAATTAATCTGCAAAATGAAAAGGAGCGAAAAATTAAATGTGGTACATAATGGACTAGAGGAGGATCTTTATCGTGGAACGTTGATCTGAAAAAGAAAAGATAATTTTGATTTAACATAAAAATTATGAAAAAAATAAAATAAAAAATCACCGAAGAGATTTGGACGTGTAATTTATATCGAATACTTACGACAGTATTACGATAATAATGATTGTCAAAAATAATAAATACGTTCTCCTCGATCCTCACCAATTACGTCCAAGAAAAATGTACATATCTGAAATTTTATGAACATCAATGCAGAATAGGAGGAAGAAGAAGAAGAAGAAGAAGAAGAAGAAGAAGAAATTGTATTTATCAATTTGTATGCTATTTAACTCGTTTAGAGATGAAATTATTGAAATGTTCAAATCCTAACTCTCTTATTCTTTTCTTTCTTTCTTCTTGTTCACTTAAATAGTATTCGTTTGGATAGCGTTTGACCTGCAAAATAATACATATTTACATAGATATTCGATGTATATCCTTATGTATAATTTCATATGTACACTTAAGATGGAGTTCAATCGATACTTTGCTTTGAAACATATTTCAAATGTGATTATCCCCCTTTCAAAAACAATTTTTGCTCTATCTCATTCATTCTCTCACACACTCGTTAGCAAGTTGCAAATATTCGTGAAGAAAACGTGAAGGCTGTTTTCAATTTGATTTTTCCTTCACTTCAGCACTTGTTCAATTCGTTACACGAACTAATTATTGTAGTTTTAATTAATTCCTTCTGAGTATCATCTCGAGAATCTCGTACTATTTATAATAATATATACATATTAGTCTTGAAAACAAAAAATAAACATTTTCATTTTGGAATTTGATAGAATCGTTGTCATTTCCAATTTTGCAAATGAATCATGCACGTTGAACGAATTCGTTGATCTATAATGTTTCTTATTTTTTCTTGTTTATATATTTGCAGGTTTTTGGATGAGAGAGTCACGTGATAAAGGAGTTTGCGAAAAAAGGAAGAAGAATTAAACTGGTGAGTCCCTAGGATTGGTTAGTTTCTTATTCATTCTTTTGATCGCGAAATGAACATCAAATTTTTTTGTCTATACCATCAAACCCCCTATAAAATTTTGTTCCCCCTACGTACAGTACGATTCTGAGCTTCTTATAACTCGTATTACGTTTTACGGTGTACCGTGTATTATACGAGGTTCGATTGTACACGTTTGTTTCGATCAATCGAAAACGATACAATAGAATCTAAATTTAATCTCACCTTCGTTTGGCATTTATACATATTTACTCATATTCGTAATGACTAGCAGCACTTTGAGAACCGATTTAATGTGAAAATTAATAAGACTTATGATTCGAAGCGAATAATACACGTATGTATAAATACATACGCATACTTATAACACACGTTCTCTCTGAGTATTCGCATTCGTAAACCTAACTTGATAGCTATGTTATCCTAAGTATACGTACACGACCATAGCCCTGAAATAATAAACTCGATTCCCGCGTAAGTTAGCAGCATAATCATTAATAATATAATAATAATAATAATAATAATAATAATAATCATAATAATAATAATCGATGAAGTTCGCGTACGATCGATATGTTTTCGATAGAATTGTTATAAACGTGACGAATCGGCAACGACGACGACGATGACGACAATGACAACGTCGATTCATCGTCAAGAAAAATATTTTCTTTTTGTTCCAATTTTAGGTCATCGTCGTTGCTCTCACGTATTTGTTTCTTTTTTTTTTAATTATTAGAATTAATTTCGAAAGTAAGACGTTCCCCTATATATTGTCGATGATATGTACCCGGCCGTTGAAATTCTCGAAGGACGCCATGGTTTTTTCTTACTTTTTTTTTTGTTTTTTTTATTTCTTTAATTTATTTTCCTCTTAATGTTCACTTTCGGTCACCCCAGCCAGCGGTATTGTAAAACCATGAAGATGCGCTCTCGTCTCTTGTTTTGCTCCACGTATTGTCCAATCCACTTCCACCTCCGTCCTGAACCAACAAATTGTACTTTACATTTTTAAAAATTAATTTTTGCTTTTTATTAAAAAAATATAATTTACCACAACGTTCAATTGATGCGATGCAGGTGACAAATATTCCATGTTTGTATAATAAGAAGAATAATTTTGATAGCATTGCTGTTGAGACGCTGTTGTTGTCCACGCTAACCTCTGATGATCACCCGTAAATCCACCATTTTCCGTTACTGCAGGACTCCAAATACTGCTGCTACTTCCACCGCTACTATACACCGTACCACTCAACTGTAAAGATTCATTTATTTTTTTTTAATTACAAGTTAATTCTTTTAAAAATAAATTGAGCAGAGAATAAAAGTAAAGGAATGAAATGTAACTTACGCTAGGAGGCGTTGTATTTGCAGCCAAAAGTAAACTAGTGGCAGGTCCAGCAGGTTTATATTGAGGTGAGTCCCTTAAAAGGGCTGGCGAACTAGCTGCAGATCCTCCAGTTCCTCCACTTCTAAACAAAAATTATTATTTCGATTAGAATAAATAAATATATAAGACTGTTTTTTTTTAATTTTTATTTATAAGTGTTAGATCATCTACGAACTAATGAAAGTAATGCTACATCAGATTATTTTCACCTGCACTATAATTAGATATAAATGATGCAATTAGTTAGCTGTTTTATACAACATATAGTACTCAAACTTTTATTTGGTAATATACATTGAATAAATAATCATCAAACAGAAAAATTGAACAGATAATCCGTATATTCTTGTTTATCATCGAGATAGCATTATCTTTTAATGTGTAGATCGATAAGAGTAATACTTACAGGGGAGTTGTAGCTGGTACAGCCGCAGCTGGCGTGGGTGTGGTAGCGATCGAAGGACTCTTTCCAGGAGGTGGATTACTCGTAGGATTTCCCGAAGGTTTCTTCGATCTAGGTGCCTTATCTTGTTGCTGTTCTTGTTGTTTTTGTTGTTGTCTACATTTGGCACGTCGATTTTTAAACCAAACCTGTGATAATTAACGTCAAATAATATTATAAACGTTGAGTTTTTTTGAGCTAATAGGTAAATGTCATTGAATTAGAAGATCTATTGGTTATCAATTGAAATCTAATGGAAGAAGAAGACTAACGTGGATTGTATTCAATCTCAATAGAGATCTATATAGTTAATTCAATAGTATTATAGTAGAATTATAGTTATATGTATATAGTTATTACTAGGTAGTAAACGTTTCTGAATAGAATAAGCCGATTTTCTATGAGCTATGCATCGCTACCCTTTAATTCCCGGTCAACGCTTTCGATCAAATAGATTTGATCGTTGCTTGATCAGTTAGCTAGAGTCTCTCCTATGACTTATTATATATCACAGGATCATCTCACTCTCTCTCTCTGTCTCTCTATCTATCTGTCTATTATTTTCTTCTATTTAGAAAACGCCATTTTTTTTTGCTCGAGAAGAGGATACGAGTTCAGATTCGTTCGTAAGGTCGAAACGAAATCGATCCCAGAACGACGCGCACGTGCAAAAGTACCGGAAACGTCTTTGGTTTACCGAAAGATGGCGGTGTATTTCCTATTTATACGTGAATTTCTCTTATATAGTTTTGATTATCATCTAATGGTAGAAATGATTTAAAAAAAAAATGGATTTTTAATGTTCTTGTTTACGTTCAATGAAACATTGTTGTTGGAAAAGTGAGACAGGAAAGATAATAAGAGATAGAAGAAAAGTGAGTGAAGAAACGTAAAGAGAGAGAGAGAGAGAGAGAGAGAGAGAGAGAGAGAGAGAGAGAAAGAAGCCCCACGCGATCAATGTTAGAAGTTGAGAGGTGAGCTTGGGTTTCTACGGATTTTCTAGGGAACGACACGAGCTAGTAGCATTCTTCGAGTATATTCTTGTCGTTAGACCCATCCTATCCTATACCAAATTCTCTAGTTTCATTTTGCTTTGGTATACCCTAAGAAAACACTTTTAACCTTTTCTTCAACACTCATAAGTTGTTACCACGCGACACCATAGTTGAGGGACTCGTGCCACCGTAGAATAAAAAAAGAGTCTTAACTGGTACTCGAATGATTTTTGGTTATTTCTGTTATTTAGGAAAATTTGTACAATAATTTAAACCTTTTTCAGGTAGTCTTATTTGAATATTTGAAGTTGATCCGACTATTTAATAATTATTTTCTATTTTTTTCTGTTCTTTTTTGGACAAAAATATCCTTTCCGACACTTAACTATTTGTGTTCCCTAAATCACCCATAATAAAAAAAGTAAAGAAAGAACGTGAGAATAATAGGAAATAAAATGCAAGTTGTCTAGGAATCGTTTGAAGAGAAGAAATAAAAAATTGGTCGATGTAACAAAAAAAAGAAAAGAAGAAGAAGAAGAAAGAATACTAAAGTGTAGAATCGTTATGAAAATAAAGGAATAAAAGGGATAGGCTAGGTATATATGAATACCATCGTTTTATTCGTCAGGAAAAAGAAATGTCGATCGAGCTTTAGCAGACGCCAACGTACGTGCACAAGACTATACTTTCGCGTTAGTGGTATTCATTTCAATCGCGGTAAAAGAGTCAACCAGGTGTTCTTCTGCTTTTCGTCCAGCGATCGCGGATGCTACTTGTGTCCTTTCTCGCCCTAACAAATATGAGGGTGTAATATGCATCGGCACGTTCTTGGCCCACGACCGGAACAAAAGTTTCAATAGCATACGTCACGAAGTCGTTAAAGAAAGAAAAAAATTCTGTAGAAAGTCCAGTCCTTTTTTTTTTTATTGTATCATTTTAAAGTGAATCAGAATAGGTCGAAATTTCTTCTAGGTTTGTTAAATTGAAAGTCATTTTAAATTATTGCATTTAAAAATATTTATCCAATGTAACTATCAGATGGTTAATTTTTATATTTTATACTATTAAGAAGTAAACAAATTTAATGAATAACTTTTTTATAGGTTTATCATTGAACTAATTTAATTAATAAACAAAAAAAAACAAATATATCCAATATGGCAAATTTTAGGATGATAAAGTATAAATTTTGTGCAATATGTTGAATTAGATTTGTTTGCATGATTAGCCTAACGGGGGTTACTTTTTAGAATGACTGTAGTGGAATTTTTCGAGATTGAATTACGAGGTATGCCAGAAAGGGAAAGAAGGAAGGGCTGGTCTGGTCTGCGTGTCTTTTCATAGTACGAGCATAGGTACGGGTCGATGTACTTGTAGGGTAAACGACTAATTCGGTTAAAGCGAAACGAGCGAGTTAGGTCGCGCCGGGTAAGATAAATCGATGGCCTCGCGTCTATGGTGTCCGCGTGCCGGCGCAGCTCATCGTGTGCGTGGGTCCTCTGAACTCGGGGGTCCCCGTTCAAGAAAAAAAAAACAACTGACAAACACCATTCTTTCCTTTTTATATCTTCATCTCGATCACACCATTTACATTTTTAGGATTGAATTTCAATATCATTCGAAATCGGCTTAACTTTTCTATCACCTTCCGTGATTTCAATAATTTCCAACATAAACATTTTGGAAACATCATTTGGTTTAGGTTCTTCGTTTCTTAATTTGAACTCACTTGGACTCTAGATTCCGGTAAATTGATCTTCATCGCAACTTCTTCGCGCATAAAAATGTCAGGATACTTCGTTTTGGAGAATAGTCCTTCAAGGATATCGAGCTGTGCTCTCGTAAATGTCGTTCGTTCTCTCCGTTGTTTCCTGGGATTACCTTCGACAGAAGATGCATTACGTCACTGGGAAAACTTTCGAAATATTTATATAACGTATCCATTTTTATTTGCGAACTAGGACGTAACCTTTTGGTCCAATGAGATTAATAGATCATTTTTTTGTAACATTTCTTTTGAAACATTGACACAAAAAAATTTGCATTTTCGTTCACGAAAGAAAGTACAGAAATATTTGATGATTATCTTTACTACCTAAAATAATCTAATTAATTATATATTTCAATTTGAAATGTCAGAATCTTCGATATGTTATATTTAAATATGCAACGCCAATCAATATTTTTAATTACAAGTTGTGACATTATTTAATGATCAATCCAATACAATATTACCGTGTTTTATTCCATTTAAATAAAGAATATATTAAAAAAAAATCGATCAACCCAAATGAATCTTTCACGCGACACGGACCACTTTGATCTAATTAATACAAATACAATACCAATGAATGTCGGTGAGCCGCAAGATGATTAATATCAAAATAGAAATAGAAATATGAATTAACAAAGAATGTTGTGGGCACTCACAGTAGTATGACTCACCGGCGGGTGTACAAGCCGGATAGCCGATGGTCGAATGAAGGGCCTCGATAGGTGGCATACCCAGAGCACTAACGTAAGGGTTGGTTTTAAGGGCACCGTAAGGCCCAGCCGCTGAAGTACCAAATGCACCAGGGCCAAATAATTCGGAGGCCGAGGTGGTGGAGGCAGCGAGGCCTCCGAGATCGGCGCTGCCGGCACCTCCACTGCAACCGGAAGTCCCGCCGAGGCTATTCGGCCACATCACCACCCCCTCGGCCCCCAGCACGACTCCCCCTCTCCTCCTCCTCTTCTTCTTCTTCCTCTTCTTCTTCTTCTTCTTCTTCTCTCGATGTTCCTGAAAATTCAAATTCAAAAGCGTCAGCCGGTAAAGAATAAGAAAAAAGGATAAAAGAAAAAACAAGGATCTTAAGCCTACCCACAAAAAGACAAGAATTCCTTTCTCTTGTATGTGTGTGTGTGTGTGTGTGTACGTGTGTATTATCTATCTATTTTTCTCTCTCTTTCTTTCTTCCAATGCAACCTAATTCCTGTGATGCGAAAACGCCGAAAAGCGAGAATACTAGCAGCTTCAAGAAAGAGAGAGAGAGAGAAGAGAATATGACCAACGTTTCTTAAGCCGCTCATTTTATCCTCTCCGATTACATACCTTCGAGAAGGACGTCTATCGGGACCCATCACATCCTTCACTCTTTCTTTCTCTCTCTTTTACTTTGTCTTAAAGATATAAGAAAAAGTGAGATACTTTATATACTTCCCTTTGGAAGAAACACCTTGGGAAGCATTTGCCAGAAAGATATCGTGTCTCTTCACGCCACGCATATGTTTTGGATTATGAGACTCTAATCGCATGATAATTAACATCTGCCACATCTGCAAGAAACAATCATATGACGTCCGTACGCGGAATAATAATTGCTTGCTTGCTTGTCTGTCTCTGGTGGTATTTTTTTTATCTTCTTTTCTTTTTCTGGTTCCTTTCGAAGCAACGAAATCTTAGAGGCTCATTTTTTAATAAAGTATTGTTCGGCGGTAACTCTGAGCACCGGTTATATTGAAGTTACATTCGAATGAAAAGGAGTTGTGGGCTTCGCTCCCGCGAAAAGGGTCTCTTCAAAGCGATCCACCCAGAAACTCGTTCGAGCTTTCCTCTCCCTTTGCACAAATACGGATGAAACGGTTGCGCCGCCTCACGAGTGCCACTACACTTTTCATACTGTTTTATCCCGCTGTGCGAACGATTGGACCACTCCCTTTCCTCTTACTCTTTTACTCTGTTTCTCTCTTTCTCATTTCTATTTCTATTTCTAATGACGATTTTATATTACATACCACTAGACATGTTGATTTACGTTCTTACCATTCACGTGGAATTTCTTGTTCGGTTGAACAATCATTTCATATATTGGAAAAGATATTTTTTGTTGTTGGATTAGGAACAAAAATAAGTGCAACTACATTGAAGAAGAATATAACTCTAAATAAAACTCTGTTAAACTGTAAATTTCCATGAAGCAGAGAAAAAGAATAGGGAAACCTTAGAATAAGAGTCCTATCGGTGACTCTCGTTAGAATTCTGCCTCAAACACGTAATCTAATGAAACAAAACTTGAAGAAGGTGGTGTAGAAGGAGGAGGGAAGGGAAAGGTCGAAAGGGGGTGGTTCAGTGGTTGACCAGGTTCTTTCTCTTTTTATCTGAGTTCACTCGAGAACAACACGCAGAACAATACACTTGTTACAGAACGACAAGTGTAGAGAAAACGCCCAAGTCACCACTCGATTGATTCAAAAGTGTACTTCAGATAGTCTATACTACTACCCCTCCTTATTCGAGGGTAAAAAGAAAAAAAAAAGAACTTTTTCCACCCTCGAGCACCTTCGCCAACCATTCCCCGCCTGGTCCCTTTCTCATTCTTCCTCTCAACGAAACCATCTAGTACTACTCATTGCAAAAACTCCCTCACCCTCGTTTCGTCCTTCAAGAGTCCGGTCCTATTGCAAACACTTTGCGTTACCAATCGATAGACCATACACTGGCCTGTAGTTTTTAATGATCGTTAAATCCCTGTTATTACATGTCCCATGAGAGAGAGAGAGAGAGAGAGAGAGAGAGAGAGATAGAAAAAAGATTGTTAAACTCTTCCAATTGTCTACAAATTTCATTTATTCCATCATACATTTAAAAAGGTTTGATTTTTGTACTTTACGGTTTTTTGTAAAATTATTAGACACACAAATTATTGTTTCAATTAGACAACTTGTTAATATTGTTTTTCCTGTATATATTATAATAATCTTAAAAATTTGATAAAAGTAAATTTGACAAATTTTGTTAAATCGTATACCTAATTACCAAATTATTGCAACTACTACTGTTATCTTGAACATTACTAATAATGAACGTTACTTATAATGAATAAGTTTATAGGTAATTTTTTCGAATTATAACTAATAATAAAATTATCTTAGAATGGTTAGATACTTATTTCCTTATATATAGATATATTCCTTATAAATATAAATATGTATGTATATGCACGCTAATATCAAAATCTTATCAATGAAATAACCATACATATAGTAGTATTATCAAAATTTTATACACATGTTTCTCATAAATTAACTAAATTATACACACATTAACAGTAACATATGTACTACCTCTATACTTATATATAAAATAATATAATATATATATACATATATTGAAGAAGAGAAGAGAAGAAAAGCGAAGTTGGTCTGAGCTATCGTAGGAAGTTAAGTTCTGGCTTGCATTGTTTCGAGAAGTGTTTGCACACAAGCGCATTGTTCCTCGAGTATCCTCTTTGGTATTCTTCGTCTAAGTCGCACAATGGACGTTCGCATAGACCTCGTCGATGGTTTTGGTGAACGAACGAACGTTCGTCGTTTCGTTGTCGTCGTCATAGTCATAGTCATAGTCATAGTCTTCGTCATCGTAGTCGTTTGGCTGCTTCGAGTGCAGTAAAGCACTGGCCTGTCTATAGAACATTCTATATGCATATATACAACACATATGAGGAATACATAACAAAATCCTAGATGGTAGAAGTAGTATAGTAGCTTTACGATATATATATAACTGAGAAAAGGCATAAGGTGGTACTCGTGAAACGAACGAAGCATTAAGAGACGAACGAAATTCGTTTACACGTCGATGAATCGTCGATATGAATTCTTCAAGGATACTTGAAGAAAAAAAAATACATCCCATCGAAAATATCTACCAATAGAAAACTTTCTTTCCTTCCTTCCTTCTCTCTTTTTTTTTTTTTTTCTTTTCGAATGAAGGAAATTTTTTTCTCGAGGATCACGGAAATTATTCGTACTTTTCGATTAAAAAAAAAAGAAAAAGAGAAGAAATTATTTAATCAAACAAAAGAAAGTCGTTTGCCATCTTGCAGTCACGAATGCAATTGCATATTCTAATGCGTACGATATAATCTTCTTATCGGATTATACCAGGGAAAAAGAAAGAAAGAAAAAAAAGTTGGTAGATTAATATCGCTGGGCTATAACAAAGATCCAATTTGCTTAATACCGAGGGCAAGAGGTTCGCGAGATACTTAGGAGGCGCATCAAAGCGATAACGATTTGAGTCTGTTCGATATCGAGGCTGAAAGTTTACGAGTCCTGATGCCTAGATCTCCTTCTCTCTCTCTCTCTCTCTCTCTCTCTCTCTTTCTCTATAAATACATATATACATGTTGCAGATGTTAGAGTAAAATTCACTACTTACTCGTTATTCAAAATAATTAACATTAAATATAATGAACTTCTTAAAATCAATATTTTATTCTATTAAATTTATTTTCTGTTTCATCCCTTAATTGTGCTATAAATTTGTATTTTTTTTTTTTTTAACTAATATATTTAAAAATATGTAAATGTAATATTTATTTTACTTCTAAAACTATTTCTTTCCTTAACGATTTTTTTTTTGTTCAAATATTCTTCATTTTTTTTTATAAAAACAAAACTTGAAGAAGGAAAGTTTCCTTGATTAAATTAATTTTGTTATTTCTTCCCTTGCTCGATATTTTTAAATAGCTATAAATTTAAATCTATTTTTATTTAATATATTTAAAAATATGTAAATGCAATATCTATTCTACTTTTATACCTATTTCTTTCCTTCTTCCTTTGTATTTTTTTTATTGTTCAGACCTTCTTGATTTTCTTTTGGCAATTCGAAAAAATAGGAATGTGCCCGTTAGCACGCTGCCTAACATACTATACTCGCGGCGGTGCGCGCGAAGAATACCTGCTTAAGGGATGGTAGCCATGCGTACCGAGTCGTGTACGGGTAGCAAACGATTCCTCGAAGAGTCGCATTCAATGCAATTTAGCCCCGGGGACGCGTCGTTGTTGCGCGTTCATTGAGCGTAAAACTTAATTCCCGTGGAAATTCTCTGTAAGGTAATACACCTTCTATATACATATTATATATATATATATATATACCTTTTTTTCTTTTCTTTTGCTAGTTAGTTTTTATTCCACTACGATGAAAAGATTCCAATAGCATCCCTTTCCTCTTCTCCACCCTCTCACTCTTCTTCTTTACTTTTTTTTCTTCTTATTTTCTTTTTCTATTTTTCTTTCCCTTTTTTTTCACCTCGAAAGAGATGAGCCTTCTTCACCCTCTACTACCATTCCATCCGCCATTTTCTTTCTTCTTTACCTTTTCTTCTTTCTTTTCATTTTTTTTTCGCTAGCCATTGCCGCCGTTACCACTGCACCACCATTACATTCCAAGCCAATTTTAAGAAGAAGAAGAAGAAGAAGAAGAATGCTATCTTCTTTTTAAATTCGAACACACCATCACCATTACCACAAGCATCACTACCATAAGCACTATGTTGGTGGTCACGTCGATCAATTCCACTCACTTCGTTTCAAAGATACAACATCACGATCTTTCGATAGATATGAAACCAAACCGACGAAATGCAACCCTCCAAAAAGGCCACTTCCGGATGCTTAAATTCTTTATACTCGAAGGATCCTTATTCTTATTGTTGTTACATGGATACTACTTCAAATCTGACTTTTTTATAGTTATATATGGTTTTACATATGTTTCTTTGATACGTCACATTTGATTGCATCACATATGATATTTTATTAGTATGTTATCAATGTTAATTAAAATAGGGGTGTACTAATTTCCATTGGTGGTAGTTTAACTTAAGTTGTATGTGACTACTTGACATTTAACTTATGTTTCTTTGTTATGTCACATTTGATTGCATAACATATAATATTTTATTAGTATGTTATCAATGTTAATTAAAATAGGGATGTACTAATTTCCATTGGTGGTAGTTTAACTTAAGTTGTATGTGACGTCTTGACATTTAACTTATGTTTCTTTGTTATGTCATATCTGACTGCATCACAAATGATATTTTATTAATAGTATGTTATCAAAATTAATTAAAATAGGGGTATACTAATATTTCCATTAGTGGTGATTCTTAAGTTTTATGTGATGTCTTGACTGACGTTTAACTTACGTCACATTTGATTGAATCACATATAATATTTTATTAATATATTATCAAAGTTAGGAAAGATAGGTTTAATAATTTCCATTAGTGGTGATGGGTGGTAGTGGTTAGCTTGGAAATCGAGTAACGCTTAATCTTCGTCCTTGGTAGTCGATTCAGCACGAAGTCCAACACTCGTCGTCGTTGGAAGCCTTGGAAATTCTTCTTTCCACGACGTTCGGCTTCCATGGCCGTTCGTCGTTCGATTCCGATGTGATCGAACTATGCCGTTTTTCTACTTCTACTACTTTCCACGAACCTGAATTCTTCATAGTCTTATTGAATTTTCTCTCGTCATTTTGCTAATAGTATTAAAGTAAATAATCAATTCGTTTCTTATATATATATATATATTTTTTTCCCTTCACTTTATTTTGTTGTTACGTTTGTTACGTTTCAATTTTTCTTTCTGTTTGATTTATTTACAGAATTTATAATTTTTTAAACAGAATATTATATTATTGGTATTCCTGATTTCTTCTTTCTTCAAGTTGTCCAATGATCTTCACCATAGAATTTCTAAGATTTTCTTCTAATTTTTTTATCTTTTCCAACCAAGTGAGGAATTTTCTTCTTTCGTTTTATCTTTCCTCCAATTTCATCCAATTACAATGCACATCTTTATCTGCAGGTTATTGGACTGTTCTTATCATTCCTTCTAACCATGATTGAATATTTCCTTTAAGACAATTTTCACAATAATCACACCCTTCTTAGCACCCCCTTTAAAAAGAATGAATTAAAGGTGTAAAAAATTTCTAATAGAAAATTCAGACGTCAGATACGAAATCTCAACGACGACTACTAGGATCCGAGACGTCGTCGTCGTCGTACTCTGTCCTGTGCTTTCGGAGAGGACATTCCACAGCGCGTATAGACGAACGATAAGGTCCTCCTCGTGGAAGGCGGACCTAAACCTGGAGGGAGACTCGAACCAAGAAGATTACCGTAAGCAGATTATTTCCGTGGAAATCCTGCTGGCCAACTACTATCTCGGCACGTTGTCGTTGTGCTATGTCATAGTTTCACCTGATTTTTCTCGTACGTACGAAAACAATTGTTTGATTTACAAAAAATCATAGGAGTACCAATAAACAAATCATTGATCAAATAATTATCACAAAATACAATCCATTATCAAACTAATCGATCGATCATTTTGGAAATTTTCCATCGATGATCTTCGACGAACGAAATTTATGCGAATACAAAAAAAAAAATAAAAATGAGAGAGAGAGAGAGAGAGAGAGAGAGAGAGAAGAGAAAAACCACGAATCATTTTTCTTCTCTTTTTTTTTTTTTGCTTACTTGTTGATTATTTCCATGGTAAATGTGTGCACCATTTCTATTTTCTCTCACAAAATTTTCGACCAATCGTCCAGGTATTGCGTGCAAATTTATATATATATATAGGTATGGTATATATAAATAGATGTATGTATATATGTATATATATATATATATATATATTATATACCTATATTCTCCGTTTCAGTTGGATGAAAGCTTTACGGCTCGCCGATTAAACGTCGGAGTTTTCGATGTGGGTATTCGTTCGCCGCAGTACCCGATTTCAATTGATTCGGATGGCTGGATCTCTCCCTCTTCTTTCATCGCCCCTCCTCCCTCTCTCTCCCTCTCTCTCTCATCCCCCTTTATCTTTCTTTCTATTTAGTTCCTCATTTTCCTTTTTTTCCACGTTTACATTACGAAATGTAATCGTGGCGAACGAATATTGACAAATAATAATTATCGAGAGATATAAAAGAAATCAAATAAAGAAATAATAATTAAACACATAAATAAATAAATAAATAAATAAAAATAACGAAAAAATAATAGAAAAGAATTTGCGATGTCAGTTATTTGAATGTTTCGTTTTAAAGATTGTTTAACAATAGTCGAATCATCGTCAAATTTTTTACAATTAACATAGAGAAGTTTTAAAATACTTTGAAAAATATAAAAATACGAATTGGAGAATTGAACAATACTTATTTAACCGATAAGGTAACGGTGTAATAGCTCTTTTAGAACAATTTTAGTTATTTAGTATAAACATTGAACTAGACAAAACAAAATAACAAATAACCTCGTTTAAACTTATCGACTATAATTAAAGCAGTAATACCTGCCATTTATTTCGCGCTAGTAAAAAGGTATTTAAAGATATCCTTTAACCGTAATAACGTATCTTATTTTCAAAGTCCATACGACACGTGGAAAACACTTTTACGATTATAAAGATTCACTATTCAAAGTGTACGAAAATGATCAAGAGAAATAAAAGGCAAGTCTAAAAACAAATCATCGAAAATATTGTCGAAATAAGAAAGAACCATACAATTAATTGGTGTTCTAGGAAAGATATAAGAAGAAACACATATCGATGTAATAATATACAAATTTTTTTTTTCTTAACACAGTCAGTGCATGGAAGCCAGAGGGTCGATGTTACGAAACGCGTTTGGATCGATAGACCGACACGACGAACAGTGAAAATTCCTTTATATCACACAATCCACTTGTTTGGTGTTATCATCGAATCACACGAGAAATTACTACAAAGTAATCGTCGTTGTAGTCGTCGTTGTCAAGGAAAAAGTATAGAAAATGAATAAAAGAAAACAAAAAAAAACAGGTAAGACCATTTTTATGGGCCTGGTTCAATCACCTTGTGTCATTAGCCTGATAACTTCAGTGTCTCAATTACTCTTTGATTAGATCAGGGAAAAGAGAGAGAGAGAGTGAAAGACAGACATATAGAAAGAGGGAAAGGGATAGAGATAGTGATAGAGAGAACGAAAGAGAGAGAGAGAGAGAAAGGAGAATCTGTCTTTACTCACCCAGAGTTTGCCGTAATCGGCAGTAAAGGAACCGATGAAACGTCAAAAATCCTCTTCTTCTTCTTATTGTTAATCCAGTGAAAAAAGAATCCTCAAAGTGTATCGTCCAAAGGATAATCGTTCTGATGACGATGGGTTTGGATTAAAAATCAGTGAACGTATTTCACCACACAACGTGTCGTCGTAGTCGTCGTCGTCGTCGTCGTCTTGGTCGTGTACGTGCTGTCGATCGGTGAAACGAAAAGGGGCAAGTTAGGTGTTTTCGATCGACAACTCACAGCACACACGCTTGCCTTTACTCTGGCCGGCCACCACGACGTTTCGCACCAGCCGAAACGCGACCGACGGAGGAGAGTAGAGAGAACGCGCGAGAACGCGACAAAGAGAGAGACAGAGAGAGAGAGAAAGTTTAAGGGAGAAAGAGAGGGCGCGATTCGTTGGGGGCGGGGGCAGTACGGGACGGGGAGCGTGCGTGCGGCCAGGACGGTCGAAGCGAACTTGGAACGGACCGAGTGCTTGGATATATACACCGATAATGACTATTCTATTCCCTAATCCTGGTCCGTGCGATTGGCTGCTCTTTCTCTATCTATTTCTCTCTTTCCTTTCTCTTCCTCTCTCTCTCTCTCTCTTTCTCTCTACCAGATGTACAGCAATGACGAGTCGTCTCTGGAACGAGCCACGTTAGACGAAGCTAGACTACAGATGGACAAGAATAGAGGTAGAAACAGAGTTGGGCTATATGTATACATATATATATATATATATATATATATATATATATATATATAGAGAGAGAGAGAGAAAGAGAGAGGGAGAGAGAGAGAGAGAGAGAGAGAGAGAGAGAGAAAGAGAGAGAGAGAGAGAGAGATCACCAAAAGCAGCTATTATAGCTACACGCTTTCCGTGATATGCGCCTTATACGTGTGTATACGTGAACGAAGGATGTATGTGTATATGAGAGAAGGAGTGTAGAGAGAGAGAAAGAGAGAAGAGAAGAGAGAACCCGGCTAAACTTTTCACGAGAACTTTAGTTGTTACGGATCGCTCTCTTGGTCGAGGGGTTATGGGCGCGAACGTACGAACGAGTGAGAGATAGAGAGAGAGAAAGAAGCTGTGCGAAGGAGAACGAGTAGAGTGAGAGAGGAGAAAAGAGGGGCTTATGCGCGCGTCCTCTAAAATCTTGGTGGGGGACCAGACTCGAGTACAGGTGGGGTTATATTGAGTATTCTAGTGGAAGGGACTCCTCTGTGCTAGCTGTCGGTTGGCGTTTCTACCTGGTAGGGGAGAAGAAATCTACAGGGTAGGGATACCCCCACCAAACCTAGACCTACTACCCTGCAATGTTCATTCGTAGCACGACTTAGGGCCGTTCCTGATATTGGTGGGCGTCATAGTGGGGAACCAATCGGGCTTTACGATTCGTCCAACTACGTTAACAAAAATATATTTTCTCTCCCTTCGAGCTTCGATGTCTTCTTTCTTTCTTTCTCTCTCATTTATGCTTTGCTACGTTGTTCCTCTCTCTTTCTCTTTCTTTCTTTTCCTTTCCATCTCTCACTTTTGCTCTATTCATCTTCCTTCCTACTTCATCGTCCTATGCGAATAGATTGCGAGAAAATGGGCGAACGTAACTCGCTATTTTCAAATATTTTTCACCGATCGTACACCGAGTATTTCCTACCTTCCTTCCTTTCCTTTTCTATGTATGACGATAATGGCGGAGAAAAGATGCGACGATTGTTTTCCTCCAGAGAGAGAGAGAGAGAGTAAGAGAGAATCGTAATATCGAGCTGATGATGATGTCTTCTAAAATTGATATTGTCTATCGAGATAAACAGATTCTTTTAATATTGTCTTATTTAAGTAGAGAATTCTCCCCTTCCTCGGAATTATGAAAACAGATAAGGTATTGAAATAATTGAAAATAGATCTCGTTAATTGATCTATGTATTTACCTTTTATTTGTTTTCATTCTAACGGGGATATTTTGATCTCATTTGTCGATACGTTTTTCTTCCCTTTTTCTCTCTCCCTCTCTCGCTGTTCTGTTTTTTTTTATTTGATGGACCGATCATCCCTTTCTTTTGATACACTCTGTAGTCAGGTGATAGCTAGGTACCCCGCTTCGTATACCCGCATCATAGCAATTTAACTTGCTCACGTGCGAGCGGTTAATGCTCTTACGGGATTTCGAAAAGATCAGCCAGCATTACTACGCTATTAGCGTAACTAAAACCGGCTTGCTTCCATAAACCTGTACTAACATGTAGCTACTTTATTCACAGGCGGCCCATTCATGAAACTCTTAGCCAATTTTCCTCATTGACCGATTGACGGAAGTAAGTATATGGGATACACGCAAAGTTACCACCACGCAAAGTTACATCTTCTCCTTGCATCTTAATGAACGAATGTGAATATCATTCTATTTTTTTCTATTAGCTAAATGAGAGACGTATAAATAATTTAGATATATTTAATGTAAAATCTAATGTATACCTTAATAAAATTAATCAAATTATTACCTTAAGGAACAATTTAGACTCAACGTGATACAACGTCGCTTGAGTTAACTCGAACGTCTAACTTAAGGGGTTAATAATAAATAGATCAATGTAAAACCATTCGTGTAGCACAACAGGTGATTATATTTTTGTTTGAAAATATTGTAAAAAAAGATTTCTTAACTTTATTTACGAAACGTTATCACACGTTTATCGACTATATTCTGAGTTTCGCACCTTTGAGCTATCTCGTATGTACAACTCGCCACACCGGTTTCAATTAGTGTTACTCAGGTAGTCCAACGACGATGCTCGTTATACATGCTCGTCATCGGATAAAGTAAACTTTTTAAAGTGCCGGATTATTGGTTCTGATATACGTCAGAGCTTGCTTAAAGTTTCTTTTTTATTTTTTCAGTCATCTCTCTCTCTCTCTCTCTCTCTCTCTCTCTCTCTTTCTGTTTTATCTTGACTTTATACCTTTATCTCATAACAGTAATTAACGTTTCAATTTTCAACGAGTATCGGTCCCTCGACAATATCATATTTAAAACGGCACATTTAATGTGAGAATAAATTTTTCAAAATTATTCGCATAAATAGATGATGATACATTGATAACGATAACGATAATTTCGTTTATTTTCATGCGATATTTACGAAAAGATTGGTAAATCCTATGAATTATTTCTGGCACAAATTTCTTTTGATACATTTCATTTGGCATTTGATTACAAATGTTACTAATAATAATAATAATGATAATAATAATAATAATAATAATAATAATAATAATAATAATAACAATTTAAATTAATCAACAATCGATATAATCATATTGTAGAGAATGAAAACGAATTAAAAAAAAAAAATGCATCGATATTCTATCGCATTCGCACATGTATTTATTTTATTTTATCAACCCGAACATGAATAATACCTTTGACCGATAACAAAAAAAAAAATAAATAGAAAAATAAAAATAAAAATAAAAACAAAGAGTAAATGTTTGCACATCAAAAGACGTGAAATAATTGACATATGAAATAAAGTTGTTCGATCAATAATAATAATAATAAAATAATATATTTTTTTTATTGTAAACGTAGTATTTAATTAATCGAAGTAAAGGTAAAGAGTAAAAATAATAAAAATAAAAATAATAATAATAATGAATGATCCATTTATAAAACATGATCGGGAAGACAATGATGTTAAAGGAGACAAGAAGAACATTTTTCGAGTATCGTTTGAAACGATCTTTGTGATCTTTTCGTAGCAACAACTTAAAGACGATCCCACTAACTCTTTCTCTTCTTTTCTCTCTCTTTCTTTCTCTCGTTAAACGATCGATGAGGAGTATAACAGCACGTCCCGTACACCGCGAAAGCGCATTCGTCCGGGAGCTTAAAATGCTCCCGGGTTTTATATAGAATGTAGTTCATGCTCATCATCCCGCAGATCAGCCGGCTGAGCCGTTCGACAAACTGTTCGAACAAAAAGTACTGAAAAAAAAAAAAGACAACTCGGTGCAAATAACCTTTGCTGCGTTTCATCCCTCGTACCTTTCTCTCTCTCTATCTCTTTCTCTTTCTTACTGTTTTCGCGTTGTCTTTATCTCTCTTCAACGTATACTTATGTTAGTCATGTTGTATGGAAAGAGATAGAGAGAGAGAGAGAGTGAGTGAGTAAGTATTATATATGTATATATATCTTTCTTCGTGTTTCCATTTCCCTTCCTCATTCCTTACCCGCGTAGGGCACAAGGCTCATTGATGAAGAGAGAACGGAATTTGAAACTGAGGCAAGCCGCTTACGAAGCTTTCGCGTAAATCACCGGTGAAAGTCACCGTCGAGTTACCAAGTCAATGAATTACCAACCACGACTAGAGAATACACCCGAGGTCACACGCGTCTTTCGGTTAAACGTAACTATATTCTATCTCTTACATGATCAAATTCAAAAAATTTTTATTCATCGTCATTCTTTTAAAGTTCACAATTATTAAATGGAATAATCAAGAAGTTTGGATATGGTATTATAAGTTTTGACGAATATCTAATTCGTGTGGAATTTAATCATCAAAGAAATAATTATTTATAAATGAATCATTAAATAATAATAATAGTAATAATAATAATAATATACATGTATAATGGTTATCTTGGTTATATACATAATTAATAAGAATAATTATTATATTTAAATTTGTAAGTATCTATTATTATTAATATTGTCGTTGATAATAATAATTAAATATTGATAATAATAATAATAATAATAATTATCATTATCATTATCATTATTAATCAAGTTTGATATGCAGTGCATCGATATTATTTTTTTTCTATTACTAGTTCGTATATATATATATTATAACTTATTTATTATTATATTTATTATTATTATATTTTTTATATTATATTTTTTATTAGTATATTTATATTTATTTATATTAAGTTATAATATTAATAATATGATTAAGGTTATAATATATATAATAATATAAATTATTATAATATATATATATATATATATTTATTAAAATAAAAATAAAAAGAACACAATAAAGATTCGATTACAATCGACGAAAGGACGACTACCGTTCTCGAATTACCGATTCATTGGTTGGTAATACAAATTCGATCGACTACATCGACACGATTTTGAACTCCATTGGTGGTATTATACGTCTGAGAAATCCTCCTTACTGCTTAACCGTGACAACGAATGTCATTGATAATGATTGATCACGTTACTTTAGATAGAATCACGAAAGAGAAAGAGATAGTGAAACTGGGGAGAGAGGAAATTTCAACTAACCCACTAGAAAGTTACAATCACATATCCAAGTGTATTCTTCTTTTCTAAGAAACTTTTGCCGGTCATCTCGTACCAACCAATCCCCTACGGGGAAACACTCGTCTTCAAAACTCGCAAGAAGTTTCTTAACTCTACAGGTGTGCGACATTTTTTTTTTTTAAGATTGAGAGAAAGATTATTTTTATGAGCTAGTTTGATTTGCTTGTTTTTTTTTTCGTGCAACATTGTTATTGAATTTTTTAAGACAATCCATGGGTCTTATTTTGAGTCCTAATTTTAATTAGAACAAATAGACTAAATACCTAAACACAGAATGAAATCCAACATGTGAATCAAACTCGTTCAATTTAAAAAATTTTGAGTATCTTTTCGATATGCAATAAATCGTTCAATAGTTGTAACAATAAATAGAATTATGTATACAACAAATCAGTCGATTGAAACGGATAACAGAATGACTTTCTCGCGTATATAATTCGATGCGTCCCAGACAATGGCGGACTCTCCACGTGGGCTCCCGTGGCGGGCCCAATCTAACCATCCATTCACGTAATTCTGCATCGTAATACTCGCGGGACCCTAGAAACGATATCGATCTTGCGTATGTGTTGTTAATAATAATATCGACTATCCGACGGTCATTCACCGACACATACACATACACATACACATACATCCACACTCTTCCACACATCGTCATCGTTTTACTATGAATTTTATTCATCTTGTCAAAACAGACGATGGGAGTCAAACATCTCGATCATTTTCACTTATGCGTAAGAATTGATTTCTTTGAAATCTGTTAACAAACCATGACGAATATCGTCATAGTAGACTTACGAGCTATTTGTAAATTGAAAAAATTCTAATGATACAAATAGCTGCAATAGTCATTTTATAAATTTAAATAGAATATTTATCTATGTTATTTGTAATATTTTTCAACTATATTGTGAGAATAATTTTATTCGCATAGATATAAGTAAATTATTGAATAATAGATGAAAATATTACAAAAGTATTTGTTAAAATAATTCTAATTTATGTGAAACTTATATGAGATATTTCACCTAGTTAAAATATTTTTACTTTATTTAACATAAAATAACATATATATTTTTTTTTCTTTAACGCTGTAATAAAACACTATGATAAATCTTGAATACGAGGATATCAAATGAGATTTGATCCTTCTCCAGGTTGTCTCCACTTGGTGTTACGCTTCGGTACACTCTATATAATGCTCGTTTAAACGTCTCGGTCATTTTACCAACAAGTAGCAAACCTAACTACGATATCCGATAATTTACGATACGCTATACTAGTTTTATGACTGTTAACGAAAGCTTTTATAGGTCGTCAACCTGACTGGTTAAATAAATTTAGAAAAAATGTACAACCATTTAAGTAAAAATTTTGATGACACCTGCACCAGGTCTCACATTTTCCGGAAGAAGATGATACACCGGAAAAGATTCACCAATACTCTTTTATCTCTTCTCGTCACCCCACATTTGTTGGTCCCTAAAATCGTAGCAGGACTAACGAGTTTTTGATTGGTTGTAACGTCTATTGACATCAAGGTCAGGAAAGGTAGGCTACCATTCAATAACTACCTGCATGTCCAATTTTTCTTCCCCCTTTTTCTTCTTCTTCTTCTTCTTCTTCCTTCTTCCTTGTTATTGTCCGTGAAAATGATTTCGAAAGACGTGAGAATTTTCAACTGAAACGATAATAAATTATCATCGCATTTTTCTAAAGAAAGTCAATGTCGATGTGAATGAATCGTTTCACGTGGTTTTTCTAACAAACAAAAATGTCAGCTGACGCACGTAACTTCTTTGTCAAAGATTAAAGATGAACTTATTAGCTTTACATTTATACATTATCAATTTAACTTTGAGCTTTTTGAAACAGAGTGCAAAACTTGTACGTAAAAAATTGTTCAATCTTTAAGATATAATATGAAATAATTTTTAGAATTCGTTATTAAAGACAAATCCATCGAAATAATTTAAGTGAATTTAAGATAACTATCGTATCTATCTAGGTCCTTCTGCGTTTAATATTATCTTTGAAGTATCGTCAGAAGGAAGAAGAAGCATCAGACCTTTCTGAATCGTTCAGAACGAACGAAAAATATGAAGGAAGAGAAAAAGATCTGTTGTACCGACCTCGACCAGTCGAGATTTCCCTAGGGAATATTGCTCTGTGAAGTATGGGGCTGCTGAAAGAGAAGAAAAGAGATAGATAGATGAAGAGAGTAAGAGAGTGAGTGAGAGATAGGGGGCTTCGGCTGTTAGCGATCACAAATAGGCTATTACGCGGCCATTAATAGAGTACAGCCACGAAGCATGCACTATGCGAAACACGAATCGCCTGATATCAGACTTCCATCAAGCTGAATTTCCTCTCTCTTTCTCTCTCTCGCTCTCTCTCTCTCTCTCTTTCATTTACTATCTTTCTCTTTCTTACTCGTTAGAAATACGTGTATTCACACATTCATGTACTGCACTCTCTTTCCATAGTACAGTATTGGCCTAGCACGATGGTATAGGGTTTCCATGAGCCCTAGAGACCAGTAACCCGAGATTCACTTTGTGCGTAAGGTTCCGCATTGTGCATACGCCAGGCACACGCATCTAATACGCCAACGTTTCGAATTTGATAGCTGTTCGACCTTAACAGTCATTATTTCTTATTTATTTATCTTATCTTTTCTTAATTATTCATTGTACTTTTATTTATTTTCATCATCTGAATTTTATATTATATAACAACTGATTGAATACTTAAAAAATGTTCATGTTGTATTAAAAAATTTAATGATGATCAATTTTAACTTCTTTGACAGATTATTTTGTTGTTCTCTCTCATTAGTAATTTTTTTATTACTGATTGTATACTTAAAAGGTGTTCATGTTGAGTTAAAGAACCTAGTGATGATCAATTAGGTATATTCGACAGATTTTTTGTTGTTGATTCTCTCTCATATAAGTCTAATCAACTTAAAAGTTGAATGACATTGAAACGTCAAAAAGAGCAACGAATGAGAAAGTGATCTTTGGTAATAAGCATAAGCCAGAGCCTAATCGAATAGTCTGTGACGGAGTGGCAGGGCACGTGCCGGTTGAACGTCGAGTAACAAAACTCGTAGTTAGTTCCTAGTTGGTCGGTCAACATCAACGCCTCGAATGTTTGACCTACCCCTTAGCGTAGATTCTCTCTCTTTCTCTGTCTCTCTATCTTACCCTCTAGCAATCGTGCACGCGTGTGGCTACTCTTTTCCACCCTCTTAGAGAACTCAACAGGGTGCTCAATAAATTAAATATATATATATATACCTACATTGAAACCTACTTTTAACGATGAATTTTATTTTTTGTTATCTCAACTTCATCATCTTCATTAACATTAATATTATATTTCAATATTATTTTAAATTATATTATTGTTTATACCAAAGCATACTGAATAATTATTAATTAGTCAATAATTAATAAAATAAAAATACCAATTTTTATCTAAACCTAATCGTTGAAAATTGGTCACGATTTTCACGTCACCAAAAATTCTTTTGGCAAATTTTTTCTAGTTAAAAGACTTTCAGCAGGATTGTTGCAGTTAACATCAGGTGTTTCAAATAATTATTCAAAAGTTCGTGTGACATGGACTAAACTTTCCCGAAGGTATCTAGCTGATCCTATCGCGTGTGAGAGAAGACAACGTTTAACATTGGTACCAGTGATAAATTAGCTTATAAAGATAATCGAGCTATTGTTAAAATTCATTGATAACAAAAAAAGCATCGTATCTCGTAATTTAACGTTGGATGATAAAACCAATTAGCTAGATCACTTAAAAATGGATATCCCCCTGTTTATCTCTTGGAAGTTTATCGAAGCGATAATAAACAACATAAACATCGATTTCAAACGCAAACCAACAGACTCATACATACATACATACATACATACATACATACATACATACATACATACATACATACATACATACATACACACATTGTATTATACACGTATAATAGATGAGGAATCGGCAACAGTATTCAGACAACCAGAGAGCAGCAAGCACGTGGCGCTCATTAAGATCGATTAGCTCCTCGATCCTGTAGATGTTTGCTTTGCTTTGCTATGCTTTGCTTTGCTTTGCTAGACGAACTTAGTGATGTTGAATTTCTGAGAAACATTGAATCGAGTAGTAGAACCAATAGGGATGGATGGATTGATAGACGTATACGCAAGAGTATAGTAGCAGAATGGATAGGAAGTGGAAGAGGATGAGGAAGAGGTGGGTGAAAGAGGATGGCTGAGTGGGTGGTTGGTTGGTTGGTTGCTTGGTTGGTTGGTTGGTTGCTTGCTTGCTTGCTTGCTAGCTACGAAGGGTAGCAATCGGGTGGTGTAGAAACGAGGGTGGCCGAATGTATAGGAAGAGGAAGAAGAGGAGAGAAGAGATAGAATGAAAGAGTGAGTGAGAGAGAGAGGAAAAGAGAGGAGGTTAGGAGGGTTGAACAGGGAGTCGAACGGGGGGTTGTAAGCGGCTTACGTCCGCCGAGCAGAGAGCGACTCCTCGCTAATTATTTATAGGACCCTCTCTGGGCTCTCTTCTCGTGCACGGTAGATCCTTCCTAGAGAGGAGTTCTCTTCTCTTCTCTTCTCTTCTCTTTTCTCTCTCTCTCACTCACTCACCCATTCTCCTTTCATCTTAACATCCTCCAGCATTTTCTTTCTATCTCTCTCCTTTCATCTCAACATCCTTTCTCCATTCTCTTTCTTCCTTTCTTTTCTTTTCTTTTCTTTTCTTTGATTTTTTTTTCTTTTTATTTTTCTTTCCTCCCTTCTTTCCTTCCCTTTTCTACCATCTCTCTACCAGCGCTCAGCATGAAAGTTATAACTGTTCCGGTTGCTACCGTGCTAGCACACTGTCCTTCTTTCCTTTCTTGCTTTCTTCTTCGGATCTTTAAAATGGAAAAGCTGCGTCTTCCTTGAAAGAAGAAGAAGAAGAAGAAGAAGAAGAAGAAGAAGAAGAAAAAAGATAAACTTTTAGCGCACTGAGAAAGACAGACGAAGCTTTCGCGGGATGACTCATAGGTAATGAAACTCTTCTCTTCTCTTCTCTTAAGGGAATATATTTGGACAAATATTTCATCATAGAATTTAGATTGTTTTAATAATAATAATAATAACAATAATAATAATGTACTATTTATAATATTTATATAAGTATATTGCGGTAATACAAGACACATTGACTCTATAAACTGGTTTCTTTTTCTTTTACTTTCTTTCTCATACTTCACGTAGGAATATACCTAAATACATACACACACACACACATATATATATATGTGTTTCTTCCCCTCTATGTCAGCGACGGAAACCGACGGTCCATTTTTTAGGATTACCTGCGGACGCTTCTCGTGGCTTTGCACGAGAAAAGTAGACGATAGAGGGTGGACGATAAAGTAAGAGAGAGTAAGAGAGAATGAGTGAGAGAATGAGAGAGAGATAGAAAGAAAGTAGGAACGTGCGTGGTAGAGAGGGCAGAACCCAAAAGCAGAAGGGGGTTTTTACTGGAGCCTATACGAGAAGCAGCAGCTCCTGGAAAGAGAAAGAGAGTGTGTGTGTGAGAAAGAGAGAGAGAGAGAGAGAGAGAGAGAATGTTTGGACAGAGGGAGCTTAACAATGCATTCGCGCCCCCTTGACTTCCTGGCGGAGCTTCTGATCTTCCTGACGGACCTCGACTACCTCCTGGACGTCGACAAAAAAATTGGGTCGCTCGTTTATTCTTTTTCTTTCTCTTATTTTTTTTTTTACTTTTTATTCCATGATGAAAGTACGTTCGTTTTCTTATTCTTTCTTGCAATCTTTTTGTCTCTTTCTCTTTCTCTCGTTTGGTCTTTCAAAATTGATCAGAACATTTCTGTTCGATCGATCGATGACGCGAATATACGGAAGATAGTCGCCGTTTGAAAGGAAATTTTTTTTTTTAAAGGAAAGAAAAAGAAAAAGAAAAAGAGAGAGAGAGAGAATGATAGGGATGACGTTCGTTCTTGGAATCTCGAAGCCTTGTCGTGGACGTACACCTAATCCCACCCACCATCGCCATCGTGAACCACGTCCCGAAGGTAATATTTCCAATTTTTTTTTCTTTTTTCTTTTTTTTTTCTTTTATATTTTATCTTTTCTTACCTTTTTTTTCTTCTTTCTCTCTCGTTGATGATATCTGTTAAGAGATGGATGGAAACCATAATGTACCCAAATATGATTCTTATTTTATTATTTAATTATTATAATAATATTTTGTAAATATTATTTGATAATTTTTAATTTATTAAATGCTGTAATAATTTTTTTTTATTGTTTTATATATTTTCTTTTATATTTAATATTTTTATTATTTTATATTTTATATTTTATTTAGTATTTTATTATTTTTAATATTTTATTATTATAGTAATAATAAATATATATTTTTTTTTAGTAAATTTTGTATCATAGGAAATATTATTATTATTATTAAATGGCGTTAGGAACTCCAATAAAATATAAAAATAAAAATACAATAATGACAATATAATAATATATATATATATATATATATAATGTGTCTTTGTATTATTTATATATTTTAATATAACTTTCCTATGATGCAAAGTTTATATATATAATATTTTATTTTGTGGACGTGAACAACAACTAATTGAATTACTTAATAATTTATAATTTATTAAATATTATACAATAACTTTATATTATTTTATTATTATTGTAATAATAATAAATCTCTTTTTTTAATCAATTTTGTATCATAGGTATATATAACTTATATATAAATATAACTTTCATATGATACAAAGTTTGTAGAAATTTTATTTTATGGTCGCGAATTACTATAATTGAATTGTTTAATAATTTATTATTTATTAAATATTATTGAATAATTTTTTTAATATTTTATTATTATTGTAATAGTAAATCTTTTTGTTTTTAATCGAATTTAGTATTAAAATGTCTCTAAATTGTAAATAATTGTTCATTTAGAATCATATATAATAAAAAGCGTATTTAAAAAAATGATAGAATCAGCGCTACATTTGATCTTCGAGTATGATTTGTTAGATGATCTCAGCAAATATCTACTCACTAATTATCGTATAACATCGGTGAGAATTTGATAAAAAGTTTTTAAGTTGCGTGTGTCAAGGGGGTCCAGCCAGCACGGTTTTTCAGCAAGGGAACGCAATTGAACGAAAGGGAAAAAAAAGATCAAAGCGATGGAACGTTTCGTTGCTCTCCAACTCGGTTCTATTCTACAATCGAATTTGAATCAAGTGAAATAAAGAGAGAGAGAAAGACGGAGAGAATGAGAGAATGAGAGAATGAGAGAATGATTCGATTTACTCGCGAGTTTAAAACTGCCGCTTATAGAACATTAAACGATCCTCTTCTCTGTTAAAGTGGGAAGGTGAAATCGAGTTAGGAAAACGAGAAACTGTCCTCTTTGATCCACCGTCCAAAATCGAACTAACTTCTTCTACTTCTTCTTCTTTTTCTTCTTTTTTTTTTCGTTCAATCTTTTATATCTTCTCTCTCATTCTTTTGGAAACAACGCTAATCAAGGATTGTCGATTAAATTCAGAAATATAAATTCCCTTTTATCAAAGTGTTTTTTATTTTTACCATCGAGTTGATTTCAATCGTCGATTAATTTAATCTCGTATTTAATTAATTTAAATGTAATATAAAATATTTTCAAATATAATAAAATAAATTTGTAATATAATAAAATAAATATTTGCTAATATATACCTATATATATAATATCAAATATAATATTATAAATATAATATATTATATAATAAAATAAATATAATATCAAATATAATATTATAAATATAATATATTATAAAAATATTTGCTAATATTATATATATATATATTTATTAGATTATAATTTATATTTTATACATTATAATTTATTTATTATATTATTAAATTAATATATATTTACTTAGCAACCTTTCATTTATATATAAATTTATATATATAATTTAGTAACAAAATAAAACAGTTTTAAACGCGTTAAGTAAGTTATGCTTCGAATAAAAATAATAAAAATAACAATTAATAATGATAACATAAAATTTTAATAATTACAATAAATAATAATAATAATAATAATAATAATAATAATAATAATAATAATAATAATAATAATAATAATAATAATAATAATAATAAAGCTAAAGTTATTCGTCGTTATAAATTTAATCGAATATTTGTTTCTTTATGACCAAATTTATACACAAGTTATTACGTAAGCTAACGATTAATAATTATTTGACTAACGTTTGCATAACAACGAGGATTCGTTACACCTGCAATATAATCATCGTTATATCTTTTTTAGAAGTATCAACGAACGAATGAACGAACGAACGGACCACACTAGTTGAAATTGAAATAACATCGATGTCTCCACCACACATTTTAATCCTCCCTTTTAATCGAAGACAGAATTATAATGTTGACATTATTAGCGATTCGGTATGTTGCGGCTTAACCGCAAATTCGCAGATATTTTCAAGCACTTCTCGCGTTAATTATTCATAGTTAACGAGTATAAAGTATGATACTCGTGTACTCGTGGGACGCAGGTGAAAAGTGTAATGAACGTAAACAGTCGAATACGCACATTGAACGGACATTGTTCTCACCTGGGTCCAAATTGTTCGAGCTCAAGGATACTTTGACGAAAAAATAATTTGAAAAAATTTATTATAAAGTAACAAAATTAAAAAAAGTACAGAAACAAAAAGAAATAAATGAAGATAGAAGGAAATAAATGATATATATCGATATATCGATATATCTTATAATCGCGTGTCATGATCGATCTTTGGTACGATTAAATGACAAGATTTATAACTTTGTCGTTATGCTCGAGTAATAAATAGTAATCTAACTAATCGTCGAGAAAGATCATAAATTTATATATATATATATAATATCGTGAAAGAGAATGGACGTGTAAAAACAGTGGAGGGGGAAAGAGAGATTCAGACTAAGTAATTATATAGTATCCTGACAGGTATCTAGACTTTATCGCGATTATGTCATCGACTTGTCGGTCTTTGGAGATTGATCGTTCGTAGATATTCACGATCAACTACCATATATATATCCCCTAAATCATACGATGAAAATCTCCTGATAAAAATGGACCCTTTAGAAGAACATTTCGCAAATGATCGGCAAGTAACATGGACAAACGAAAAGCAGTTGTAATGCTTACGTCTTCCTAATCCTTAAAATGCATCTAAATGGAAAATAACAGAGAAAGAATGGTGGTAGAGTTTCCAAGAAAGTCTTGGTTTGTGTGTTTGGGGGTGGAAGGAAAGAAAAGGTAAAAGGAACGGGGAGGTTTCGGAGACATAATACAAGTATTAAGTATTGCTAAAGCTTTCGAAGGTAAAGGGAACTACTTGGAGTAGGAAAGGGGTTCAGAGACAAAGAGATACCAGGAGAGAGAGAGAGAGAGAGAGAACCGTTTGCAAGGATAGGTAGGTAAGTCGGGGCTTAGCCCGGTGACACAGTGAGCGGAAGCAAACCATGGAGCTTACTGCCGGCTCCGAGTTGTTATAATGGGATCCGGCTAAACGCAAGCCGATTTTAACTCTTCGCCGCAATACTCGGCCAAGTTCAAGGTCATAGTCTTCGTCCGTTTCACGAAAGTGAACGGACGAATAGACAATTCACCTCTCTTAGTCTTCTACTTCCTCTTCGTCTTCGAAGAATTTCAAAATACTTCTAAAACCATCTATCGGGATAAATCTTCCTTCCCTATTTGACCACCACCAGTAGTCTAACCTATTCGATAAATCTCACATCACCTGTTGAACATTTTACCCTTTTCATGATTCACTTAAACGATATCACATTTTAAGTGTTATTGAATTAAGTAATAAATTGATCTCTTCGATTATTTTTCTTTTGTTTAAAGATATAAAATATGTCAATGAATGTACCTTTTTTAAGTTTCGTTCTTTCTTTGATAAAAATCCGTGTTTTCTTTGAACTCAAAAGAAAGTCAAAGAGAAAGGATTTAATGGTAGTACTATGATGCAAAAGGGTCATCAAAGGATTCGTTGGTACTAGCCGATTTATTATAGCTCGTTAATTTGATGAGTTAGAAAGGACGTTGGGATTAATCCGTCAAAAGGTAGACAGGTAGTAGAGTACGCGATCCGTCCAATTAGCCAAACGTGCTCGGACTCTCCTCTCGTTTTCAGCTGCATGGGGATCCTTTGTTACGATGTTTAGACCATTTAGATGGCTATATATACATATACATATCCATATATACATATACATATATATTATAAATACGCTTGGCTCTTGCTACAACACACCATAGGATTCGCTCTTAAGTGTACTCACCTACCACAGCATCAGGTACACCTGTGATCCTTTAATGAGCCGTTATGAAAGCCACTGCCAAAGCTGATGATAAAGCTTTCCCTACATCTTGTCTTATCAACTTGGATCATCTCTTACAGATAATCTCTGCCCTTTCCATTTTCCCTTGCCTATCTCTCTTTCTCTTTCTCTCATTCATTCTATCTTCAGCTTTTATCTATTCTAATTGGTCGTATTACAACGCTTATTATTTCTATTTCTATGTAGGGGATGTTTTTTCTATTTTTGTTTTTGCTTTTTGTTTTTGCAATGATACGTTAAAGGTTTAAAATAATAAATTGTACTTTTGTGATGAATATTTCTATCTTCGTGCTTGACCACCAAGTTGTAATTAATATCACGTCACGCTTGGTATCACCCGATCAATATAACCTGGTGAAAGTCCGCTCTAAAATAATGGAGAATCCGGTGGTTGCATTGTAACGTTAGTTAATACCAGATGCATTAACAGAATTGCACCCGGAGGCTATGGGGTTTCTCCTGCGAACGCAGCAAGCATCAATGTGATTAATAGAGACCATGTTGGTATTGCAATTACCACCGTAGAATTCTTCTATGTACAATACAAGTTATCGAAATGTGTATATATATTTTTATTTTTTTTTTTTTAGGTTTTCCATTCAAAGGTCAGATAATCAACAAAGTGGAGTGGAGTGGTTGCCGTGTGCAAAAATGTTTCGTTCTTTTTCTCTACTTGTTTTAATATTACATTGTTTTATTTGTTTATTTCTCTTCTATATTCTTTTGTGTGTGTTTTGTTCTCTTTTAGTTTGTTTTGTTTTATTTTAATTAAAAACAAAGATTTGCACTTACCGTGGATCGATCACTGTTGATTAAAAACAAAATATTTCTATAAACAAAGTGGATAGTTTTAATGAGATTTACAAGAGAATAATGTATTATTAATATCTTATTTTGTTTATTATTATTATTATTATTATTATTATTATTATTATTATTATTATTATATTATTATTAATATTATTATTAATATTATTATTAATATTATTATTATAATTATTATTATAATTATTATTATTATTATTTATATAATGTTTTTTTTTGTTGTATGAAGATTTTGTTTGCATTGTTTGTTTCTTACATCATAGTACAACAACCATTTATATCGTACAATCAATCTACGTGTCAATTTATCAATTTATTTACATTCCTAGGATTAATTTTATAATTCATTTATATTCAGTAGTAATAATAATAATATTAATTATATAATACGCATTTCTTGTTCTTATCTATATAATAATAACTACTATAGTTGTTGTTATTTCTTATCATTCTGAGAGATTATTATAATTATTATTCTTATATTGAACAGCACATTTAGTGTTTCGATACACGTGCTTCCTTTTTATTTATTTTTTTTCTTTCAGTTAAAATACCTCTAATGCTTATCATTAAACATTAAACAATATTTGTTTTATTTTCTTATTCACTATCATTTTTCCTTAACTAAATTATTAACTCGTTAAACTAATATCGAATATCACCTCATACATTCATTATAATTCATTCATGATTTTAATTACACACTCATGATATTTAAAAAAAAATTCAAAAAAAAATTAATATAAAAAAATGTTAATTTGTTCTTTATTTTCCATTCTTAATAACACAAAATCATTCACTTTTCTCAATTACAATTTGAGTCTATTTTTGTTTTTAATAATAATAATAATAATAATAATAGGTAAGCAATTGTTTGTCTGACATTATTTTTATATCTTAAAATCTAATTCAAAGATTGTACAATGAAATTTATTGTACAACCCTTGACTTTTGTAATTTCTGTTGTTGTTTTTTTTCTTATTTTTTTTACTTATTTATTTCTATTCACAGATATTTTCAACTTATCAAATAGACAGACACTTTTCTTTCTTTTTTTTTTTTTTTTGATATGAATAATTAGAAATATAGAAATGTGTTATCGTTCATTGAAATAATAAACGTATATTATTCGAGAATAATATCTAACAATATTTAACGGCAGTGCTAGGAAAAAGGGGATGGTGGTTGGTTGTGAGTTGTGTCAAAAAGCGAGAAATTCTACAAATTACAAAGCGACATATCTTTCAATAAATTACAATACATTGATCATCGAGTTAATCAAATCCAATTACGAAGCATGAACATTTACATTTTTTTTTAATAATATTTTTTTCATATTTGAAACAAAATAATTTCGAAATAATATTTTTACTCAACACTTTATACATATACATATATATATATTATTTTTATTTTTATTTCAATCACACGCATCGATATTTCATTGACTAGAATTTTTCACAATATGTGAAAGATTTCAAACAAATCATTGCAATTTTTGAAAAACTTTTATGATGTTCCATTGAAATTTTCTTTAAATCTTACCAACTACTTTTTCTTTTTTTTTTTTTTATCTAGAAGTATAAATTAAGTTTACGATTATTTCAAAAAAAAAAAAAAAAAAAAAAGAAAGGAACATCTTTAATTGTTTTTTTAATTATTTTGAGATTTTTCATGCTTCGTATATTTAAATTATTTATCTTATAAGCTTGCTTTTTAGCTTAGATGATAGTACATTACGTTCATTTATTTGTTGTTTTTTTTTTTTTTTTTTTTTAAATTAACTCGATGAATGTATTTTTTTGTAGTATGTTTTTTTTTCTTTTTTTTTTGAGGTTTTTTCTTTTGGATAGAAATTCTAAATTAAACAAAATAATTGTTTCATGAAATCCCTTGTATAAAATTATGTTCATAATTTTATTTTGTCCTAATAGGTTGCAATTAAAAATAGCATTAAAATGGGGCATAAATTAAATTTTTGTTGAAATTTATATTGATGTTTTACATTTTACAAGATATTAAGTTAGCTAATAAACTCGAGTGTTTATTAATCAACTTTAATATCGTCTATTTTTTTTTTTTTATTAATTCGTTCCGTAGTTTAATTTTATTTGATTTATGTTACTGTATAAAATGCAGGGTATTCGTAAAGTCACCTTTAACGAACCTGGAATGATAGAAATTTATTGTTGGCAGGTGTTCCAGAATGAACTAATGCTCTTTAACAATCCTGTCAAAATAGATTTGTGTCTTGAAATGAAAAGGAAAAAAATAAAAAAAATAAAAAACATATATATAGTATTTTCATTAATATTTTTTTTCAAAATTTCTATATATATATATACATAAATATTTATATATGTATATATATGTTCATATATATTTCATAAAATAATATGAATAAATATATTTACACATATATATTGATATATGTATATATATGTTCATATATATTTCATAAAATAATATGAATAAAAATATTTAGACATATATATTTATATATGTATATATTTTCACATATATACACACGTATATGTATATTATTATTGTATTGTTAATAATTAATCTTTTTTATTTTCCTTATTTTTTTCTTCATTATTTTTTTCTTGTTTTGACTTTCGAACATCCTACATTTCAAATTCTATGTCAAATAAATGCAAATTTTTAATTTCAACCTATTATTATTTTGTAAAATTGATTGTTTCACTTGGCTATGTCAAACAAAGAACAATAAAAATAATTAGGGAAAAGTTTTACTGTGTCTATTGATTTCTTTTAAGAAAGACTTCTTTCTTTTTTTTTAATTTTTCTTTTTTTTCTTTTAAGGAAAAGATAAAACTTCTTGCTGGAGATTAAATCTAGAAATAAAAATTAGAAATACTTAAACCCTGCATCATTGATAAATCACCGAACAAAATAATATAATTAATTATCATCAGAGGAATCTAAACTACCATTAATTTCATGACAAATAGGTACATTATTGATACGCCAATGATATGGTGAAGACAAAGTTGATGCCGTTAATGAATTAGGAACACTCCCGATAATTTCTTGTCCACGATGAAAGATCCCTGAGGACCTAGTGGAGCGCTATACTATCGGTGAATACTTAGGATCCGGTAAAACGTAAGCTTCGTTTTCAGCGTCACCGTTAGCATTGGTCATTTCATTATTGGTGCCCTGGGTAGGTGGTTGTTGATGTTGTTGGGTATGCTGCGTATGTTGCTGGGAATGCTGCGGCGTATGCTGCTGGGTAAGTTGTTGAGTATGTTGCTGAGGATGTTGTGTATGCTGTTGGTGATGGTGTTGGGGATGCTGCTGATGTTGAGGATGATGCTGAGGATGCTGCTGAGTGGTTAGATGTGATAACGGTGAGCTAACAGCCACATTATGGTGATACTGTGCATGATGATAGTTACCCTGTGGACTGGGATGCATGTGCGATATTTGAGTTGGATAATAATCGCTGGTAGCGTACGCATTCGAGTAGGCATTGTAAGTCTGCGCTGGATAAACCGGATTCGGATTGACGGATGCTGGCGTAGCAGTACTCCACGCAGCAAAACTATAATCAGTATGGTGTATTTGGTTTATCGGTAGAGGATAGGCCGATGGTGGCAGTTGACTCGATCCAGGTGTCAACGGAGGAGAAGGTGTCGTAAGAGCACTGTTAGCACCACTGCCACCGGTCGGAGTCAGACCAAGTCGAGGATAAGAAGAACTCGTTGGTAATAAAGGTGAATTCGAATTTGGAGCTTCTCGCCCACGTGGCGGGGAAACTGGTGAGGAACGTCGACTGGATTGCCTGGACGAATTTGTCGCCGCCACCATTTTACCATTTTGATGTACATTGCTTTGGGCTTGATTAGCTCTCGGCGAGGAACCTTTAGGTGAATTTTGTTGCTGTTGTTGTTGTTGCTGTTGTTGCTGTTGTTGTTGTTGTTGCTGCAATTGTTGTCTACATTTCGCTCGACGATTTTTGAACCATACCTGAAAAATAGAGTAAGAAAAGAAAGCTTTTTTTTTTAAGGAGTTTGAAAGAAAAGACATCCAAGAAGAATTGAAGGATTCCCTCTTTCTCTCAAAAGGAACCTTTCTTTGTAGGGTAGAATTTTGGATGATTTTGTTACCAAGAAAAGAAGGTGGAAACGAGCCTGGAACGTTTCGTACTTGGTAAAACGCGAGGGGTAAACGAATGGGGAGTTAATCGGCGCAATGGGAAAGTAATCGCGGGCGGACGGGCGTAACATTTCATTAAATCGCAACAATAACAGGGATTCGAGAAGGGGGGCCCCAGCAACTCTGTTGTCCTCCACATCATGTATCTCTTTCTTTCTTTACTAACTCGCGTAGGAGCAAGCATAGATCCCCTGGGATCTTTCGTCGTTTGCCGGCACGCATGCGCGAATCAAAGCCCGAATCGTGCGCGCAAGGGGTGTTTTCAACCCCCGTGGCGAGATCGAATGGTTCTAGATATGTACACCTATCTCTTCAATGTACGCTTTCACACAACGTGTATGTATATGTGTGACGTGACTACTACTACAACAACAAACAAACCGAGTGTGTGTGTATGTGTGTGTACGCCTTCGGAAAAGTGTACTCCCGTCGACCAGGAACGACGATCTTCGAAAGTAGGGGTTGGTTTCAGCATTGGTGTGAGAGAGAAAGAGAAAGAGAGGTTAGGTGGGACAAAAAGCATCCCCTAGCAGGCCGCAAATTCTGTCTCTCTTTCTCTCTCTCCTTTTCTATCGCGTTTCACCGTGGCCTGTTCTCTAATCCTAACACACAATGTGGCTAGGGGTGCGATCCTATGAATCTATGCCCGTGCCTTTAAAAACAGGAGACCCGTCATTATTGTTGTTATTATCGACGCTAACTGTAACAGTTGTTGTTCCACCAACTATACGTAGACCA
Organism: Polistes dominula; assembly: GCF_049000335.1. Classification (NCBI taxonomy): domain Eukaryota; kingdom Metazoa; phylum Arthropoda; class Insecta; order Hymenoptera; family Vespidae; genus Polistes; species Polistes dominula. The sequence goes on from NW_028301040.1 coordinate 5,219,379, forward strand.
GATTTGAAACCTGGCAAAATTTCCATTTAAAAATAGAACAGATTTTTGCAAGAATTTGCGTTCATTGATAAAAATGAACCAAAAGAAAAGATGAAAGTTTGACGAATTGCATGAATTCTCGCCAAAAATTGTTTTCAGTGTTTTTTTTTTCTTTTTCTCGAGAAATATATATGATTGATCCTTCGATGAGTTTTCGACTGTCAAAGTTGGGAAAAATGATCGCGCCTTCCTTTCAAAGTGAAAAGAGTCAAAGGGTCGAAAAAGGGGATGCAAAGAAAAAGAGAGTTAGAGAGAGTGAGAAAGAAAAAGGCATTATCGGTCTATGTTTGCACAACGACACCCCCTTTCCAGAAGCTAGTTACCCCAACAAGCAACGGAAGGAGCAACGGTGGCATCCAGAGGATAGCCTGGAGCGACGATTGGCACCACACGACAGGCACCATCATCGTTTGCGTTCTCTCAACATCTCTCTCTCTCTCTCTCTCTCTCTTTGTCTACTCCTTTATTTATGTGTGAGTATATGTTTGTGTGTGTACTCGCGTATCCACGTCCGAGGTGCAAATTGCATCACCATCTGGTTTATATCCAACGCGAAGGAAAACCAACGAACCGACCGACCCCATACGACTATGGGGGTCAAGCAACGACTACGACAACGATCGAGAGAGTAAGAGAGAGAGACAATGAAGGGGGACGCAGCTGCGTTAACACTCTGTTATGACAAATATATTTTCTTATTTGCACTTTTAATACCAACACAAATTGAAATCACCTACACGTATATCATATGCGATAGAGATGGATCATTTTCCTCTTTAGTCCCATATATTTCTCATCTCTAACATTTTACACTATCATCTTTTGTTGGAGAATTTTACAAATTTAATTGAAAAATATTTAAAAATGATAGTCGAAAGAAGAAACGTTCTTTTACAATGCAGCTGCAATCCACTCGCTTCATTTTTTTTTCTTTCTCTCGTTCATCACTTTTTTCCTCGTTGGTTTCTTTTTATCTCCGTTCTGAGATGAATAAAAAAAAAATAAAAACGTTGAAAAGAGAAAGAGAGAGAGAGAGAGAGAGAGATACATAGAAAAAGAATAGAATTGAAAGAAGAGGGGTTATAATCTAGGAACAAATCAAACTATGCTTCGCACATTCTATCCTTTTCTATATTCCCTATACATCAGTAGTAGTAGCAACAGCTATTCGGGTTGCATAAAAAAAAACCCTCCCCCACTGAGATCGAAAACTTTCAGAGACCCCTCCCATACATGGATATTATTGGTACACGCCTAGAAAAGGTGATCATACTGTCTACGTTTCGTGTATGCCTATACGCCAACAAATTCTATCCCTCCCCATTCCACCCCCCAACCCCCTCCTCACACTATTTTTCTACGTACAATCGCATGTTTCACGTACATATGTATACAATACGTGCTAGTTGTCCCTTTTCGATCGGGAGCCCTCCATTCACGGAGGCTTAACTTCGTGTCGCGTGGAAACTAGCTCACCCGAATTTCCACACTGTGTGGTAATATGTGTGAGTGTATAAATGCGTACGTGTGTGCGTGTATTTTGTGCTTTTGTCCTATCTCTATCCTCACGATATGGCGGCTACGAGAAACGTACTTACTCTCTCTCTGTAGTTCGTTTCTTACAAAACTATGAAAAAGATTGATAATTTTCATTGATCATTATTTATTTAGAAATATAATTGCTTTATGAATAAATTTTTATATCTCGATATGTTATTCTATGTCATTTTCTTTTACAATTTTATAAAAAACAAACTGTGGCTCATGTGAGTTACAATGTATGACATTTTCGTTTAGATAAATGTTAGGTTATGTTCAAATGTTTCGAGCACTCACCGAAATCTATGGCTAACAGATGGTGCTGAACTTATTTGTATATCTTTTTCTTTTTATATTTAAATTAATTAATTATTTTAGAAATAAATTAATGTAATAAAAACCTAGCTGTATGCGAATGCAACATTGTGTCAAAATTTCAAGACAATCGAAATAATTTTTAACCCCACTTATCGGTCGTAAATCACGTAATAAGTGTAACTTACAAATAAAAATATATATTACCAATAAAATTAATAATTAAATAATAAAATAATTAATAATTTCATATATTTGTAGTATTCCTTAAAATAAAAAATAAATTAATAATTTCTAATAAATAATAAATCGATTTTTATAACACTAAACAATTTTGTTGCATATTTACTCTAACCACTTATAATTTACAATTAATAAAAACCATCAAAATATAAAAATCTGACGACCAATAAATGGTTAATAATAATAATCACAGACTTTTATTAGTCTCATAATAAAAATCAATAAAACATATATAAATTCGAGATTCATTTTAATACTAAAAAGAATTTAAAATGTTCACGTTGTGATTATTCGATTGAAAAAGTCGATGTAAGTCGATCTTTTAGCACCCCCGTCGTGGAATGGAGATGTTACCGAGGACCGCAATAAAAGCGTCAACGAGCTCTTTGGTATTGCCTGTCAATGTGTGTAGTAATATGCCTTACTCTACTTTAGGACAATGGCGAATTGGAAGAGAACGTGGGACGCGTCACCGCATTGTGTAAATACCTTAAATCTCGTCTGTGCTTGCCGGAGCACGCAGTGTTCTTCAACTCCATTTTCTTTTTTCTATTCTTTTTCTCGCCTAGACACCCCCCTCTCTCTGTCTCTCTCTTCTTCACTTTCATTTCATCACAGATCATTTGATTTCTTGCTACCATTTCATTTACATTTTAACGATAATAACTCAACTGTCTTTACATTAATGAAAATTTCAATTAACATGAGCGTTAGATATAATTACGGTTTTTTTTCTTTAAAAGGGTAAAATTTGAGAGTTCTTTATTTACCAAAATGGCGTCCGCCCGATAAATACAAAAATAGGTACTTAATAATTACCTGTACTCTGGATTCGGGTAAGTTGATCTTAACTGCAACTTCCTCCCTCATAAATATATCTGGATATCTGGTCTTCGAGAAGAGACCTTCCAGTACGTCCAATTGGGCACGTGTAAAGGTCGTTCTTTCGCGTCGTTGCTTGCGTTGGTTCATACCTGAAATTTAAATGAAAACAAAAAAAAATACCAACAATTATAATCGACAAATTCATTGGCACACATCCCTTAAAAAAATCTTAAAATCGAACGTTACACATCAGGTAATTCCTAAAAAAAAAACCTATACGATGAAAACAAAATGGCGGAGAATATTATTTTGGATGGTAGAACGAAGAAAAGAACGGAATCGACGAATTTCGTGGATAAGAAGGAATAAAAAAAAAAGAAAAAAGAAAAAGAAACGATCATCGACGTCGTTGGACGTTGCTACAGAGAAACACATAGAGAAAAAGAGAAAGAGAGAGAGATGAAGGAAAAAGGGGGACGACATTTGTGGGGTGTGAGAGCGTTGCGAGGCCGCGATAGCGTAATTTTGAACAGCATCCTCCCTCCAAGCGGGCGTTCTGCTCCCTTTTCCCTTCTCTCTATACCTTCCTTGTGCCATCGAGCCTCGCTTGGCTCGTTTCGGGACCCACGTAATCCGCTTACGAGGGGGTCACCGGGGGGAGGGTGAAGAGAACACTGGAAAGAGGAGTAAAAGGGGGCCTGCTGGGGTGGTGGAACGTCGACTACGACGAGGAGGTACACCCCTGGTTCTCTATCTCTCTCTCTTTCTCTCTCTATCTCTCATATATATATATATATATATATGAGAGATAGAGAGGACCAAAGTCGCGACCATTTTTCTACTCTCTCTCTCTCTCTGTCTTTTTTTCTTTTTTCTCCAGCTGCCTTGACGATGACGATGAAGATTAGAGAGAGAGAGAGGACATCTATGGACAACAACATGGATGCCATGGTCAAAGAATACAACAACAACAACAACAAAACAATAAACATCTGATGTCGTCGAGTTTGATCGTAAAGTTTTAGTCGAATTTTATTCGGTAGATTTGAAAAGTTAACACACACACACATCTATCTACCCACCCACTTCTTATTCTTTTGGTTAATGTATTTTTTTTATTGATTTCTTTATAGTTCAAGATTTGTTATAAGATTTATTTATAAAAATGGTATTTAGTACTAGAAGATTAAGTAGTTGAAATGAATCAGTTAGTTGTAACGAGTCTTCATTGAAGATTCATGCAACTTAGCACAAATGTACTTAAATAAATATTTTATATAAGTCCCAATAATAAAATATAATCACGAAAAATTTGACAGTAATAATATGAGTGACAATTGACAAAATCATGAAAGTGTCAGTAGTTGAAATGCATCACTCAGTTGTAACAAGTTAATTGATATAAGTAAGTTGAACAAGTCTTCATTGAAGATTCATGCAACTTTGCACAAATGTATTTAAATAAAGAGTCCCAATAATGAAATATAATCACAATACTAACATCGACTCCATTAATTCCAGTATTACAAAGGTAAAGCAGGAAAGGTCCTAGTAAAAGCATACATTGTTTGTTTGTTCGTTCAGCAACCGAAATATCTGTAGGTTGAATGTAACATATTGGTACTTTTGACCGATGATGATGACGAGAGGAAGCGAACAAGAATGAGAGAGGTAAAAAAAAAAGAAAAAGAAGAGAAAGATGACGATGTATAGGTGGTATCGGCTAACGAACTGGTCGAGTGGGCCTACACCATTTGGTTACCGAACGAGATCTAACGAGTAGATTGCGCCGTTCACAATGTAGAAATTCCACGGGTGCTTGGCTACCGTGTCGTTGCTCGTCATGAACGCGACACGCCTGCGATCATTTCGGATCTATGATTTCTATCTCTTGCTCTTATACCAACCCAAGATCCACCATAGTGAAAGAGAAACAGAAAAGGTAGGAGGAGCAACGAGGAAACAGCATGAAAGAAAAAAAAGAAAAAAAAAGAAAAGGAAAGATGAACGGGCTAAGGAAAAGAGGATGCTTGATTGTCAAGTGGGCGTTGGTTGCTACCGTTGACGATGGTCTTTGCCAGTTGTACCTACTCCCCGTTTTGCGAATGACTCTTTCTTGTACTCGCTCGAGAAACAATAGAATTCTGATTATGGGTCTTGTCATATAGTGTCGTGTAGGAACAGTAGGACCGATTAGAATGTCCTTAGTTTTCAAAGTATTCATTTGTGAATTTAGATCGCGACGACCTTAATCACGGATCATGTTTGAAAGTTAAAAATAAAGAGTGAGAAAGAGAGAAAGAGGGGAGGATAGAGATAGAGAGAGAATTTAAAGGGATTCGTTTCACTTAGGATATAAATGGTATAAAATCAAATTGACGTCGATAAAAGAGTCCCGTGAACGATTTCGTTGGAAAGAGATAGCTTGCTAAGCAACCCTAATGTCTCGGCAAACACCCGCTGCGTCCAGGAGTATGATTCGATTTATTATCGTCCAAGTGCGAGAACGGAGAAGCATCCATCCTATCTGGGGGGTTGGTATAAGGGTTGCTTTGCCTCATTGGGCCCACAACGAGATCAGTCGCGACCCTAATAGCAAATTCGTTTTCTGTTTATTGGATTCTTCTTTCCCTTCGTTGACTGTCGACATTCTCCTTCTCATCCTTCTCTTTCTTTTTCCTTCACTTCCTCTTTCTCCTACATCATCTTCTTCATCCTAGTTGTCTCGTATTTCGTGGCACCCGAAGTGGGATGATGAAAGTCAATGGACCGTCAAGCGAAATTTCACGCTGATTTCTCGCGAGATATCTCTCTAGGTATATATATCCTCTTTCGATGCAAATTATAAAACGATGTAAAGGTTTTTTTTGAGGGTGCTAAAGGCTATCGGGTTTTCTATAAAGGATTTTGTAATCGGTTGGATCGACCGAGAAACTGTTCTGACGATTATGATGATGATGATAATGACGAGTAGGAACTGGATACAGACTCTTTCTTTTGGTTAAATCTTGGTATTCATGGAAGAGAAAATTTGAAGAAAAGTGAGGAGGCCCCAAAGCGAGGGATAGAATCGAAAATTAATTAAAAGCTAAAACGCGAGAAAAGAAAAGAGTAAAAGAAGGATAAAAAATATAGAAATAGGGAAAGAGAGAATGAGAATAGTAGTAGTAGTAGTAGTAGTTAGTAGGGAAGATGGATTATTCAGGGTACCGTGGGATGACAGCACGTGGCTTGACGATAGCGAAAGAGAAAAAGAAAGAGAGAAGCTTCCTAAAAGGCCATCAGCTATGAAAACATTTGGCCGACTTTACGTTTACATCCTGACCGGAACGGAATTGTAACTAAAAGGGAATCGATCGGGACACCCACCATCAACACCTGTAACATTTTACTTTATATAAAACCATCTCCACTACCATAAAATTGAAGTACTGCAAAAATTTACTTCTAATTATACTTTGTTGTTTTCTTTATTTTTTATTTGAGTATCTATACGAAAAGAGAATAAATGAAACTATGAAAGCAAACCTGACGCAATCCTACACCTTTTGCATTACAATTAAAACCATCTTGACTACCATAAAGTTAAAGTTCTGCAAAAATTTACTTCTAATAATACTTCGTTGTTTTTCTCTATTTTCTAGGAGTATAAATGAAACTATGAAAGCAACACTGATGCAGCCCTACACCTTTTGCATTACAATTAATTTTTCTTATCAAACTTTAATTTCATTTAGTTTACGTTTGATGTGTCATTCATTTATTCGCACACTTTCCTTTTTTAAAAATAATATTTAAGAGATAGGAACACGTTTGATTAACTCAATCAAAAAGAAGAAGAATAAACAATTAGATCGTTTTATCTTTCCAGTAACGACCTTTATAATGCAAAGGGTTAATAACGGGGGTAAAGAAGAGATAGATGATCGTAAAATTAGCTTGGAAAAGTAGGAACTTGTGTGGCCTTCGTGTCTGGACGTCCTTACTCGATATAATCTAGCTTTGGAGAGAAGCATAAGTAAGTAATAGAATACCAACACACACACACACATCCGGGACAAGCGAATATAATCGGATAAGTTTCGCATTACGCGTGTCCTCCTTGAAAGTGTCCTTTTTCCAGCCAAACGTTTTCTACTCATTTAATATATATATTTAAATACAATATACATAACAAACGTTAACGAATATTTCACACAAAAATTAATAAATTAATTAACACAATGTAATATTTCCCAAATAAATAAGAAATAAAATTGGACGTATCCAAGTAAAAAAAATGAGAATAATAGAAAATAAGATAACTGAAAGGATAACTAGGAAGAAGTTTCATCTTCATCTTCTTTTTTTAAGGGCGAGAGTGTCAATGTCGCTATACGTGACATTTCACTCAGCTTCGAGTGTTTATCCTGCAATTAGGATCTTGGATTTGTATTTGGATTCCAACCTCTTCCTCCTTCAGCCCACCCCAAACTCCAACCCCAAGTACCACCACCTCTGACTTTCTCTTTTCTTTTTTTTTTCTTTCTATCTCATCGTCGAAAGACTCACTTGCAAGAATCCACCTACTCAATTTGCCGGTGACACGCGCCGTCGGCGAGAATAAGAGGCTCTTATGGTACTACTCCTTCTCCTCCTCCTCCTCCTCCTCCTTGAAGTTTTGTGGCCACTTCGCAAAAGTACGACGCGTGCACGCGTGCCACAGTGCCACGTGCCAACCCCCTAAAAACCTGACCGCCTCTAATTGACCGATCCAAATATTTCATCAATTTTACTGGTATAAATCTTTCAAGTATTTTTATTTATTTCATTTTTTTTCTCAATTATTGAAGGTTTACCATAATTTTGCACGAATTTCTATTACCAAGTGGTGATTTATGTTGTAAGTGATATCAAAAATCAGAAATTTTAACGGGATGTCGAATTAAAAGGGGAGAAGGGGATCTTAAAAGGACAGGCAATTTCTCTGTGACAACAAATAGTCGTCATCCAACAGGAAAAGGTTGAAAGAGAGAAAGAGAAATGAAAAGACATGTGACAAAACTCCCACGTAACACCCACCAAACCTAACCTACCCTCCTAACCTTTTCCCGATTTCGACTCCTTGTGTTTCTTCACCCCTTGAACTAACTTTACTTGAAATAAAATAATAATTAATTTACGAGTATAAAGCTGGTTCTTATCATTCAATTAAGATAAAAATAAATAAATTATTAAACGTTCGATTAAAAATAAGTTTAAATTAATTGTTTAAATTTGATTAAATAAATCACGAGACAAAATAAAACAAATAGAGTTAAAATAAAAATAAAAGAGAAACGGAATAATTTGTTTGATACTTTTTTGTGTGTATGTATGTATGTATGTCTGTATGAATGTTTGTGAAAAACCAAGATTTCCAATCATCTCAAATAACACTCTCTCTCACCTCTCTCTCTCTTTCTCTCATCGAACGATTGTTGGCTCGTTACTCTAACGTTTCAATATATTCAGCCCTTGTCCCGTTTCGCCCCCTTTTTACATGCCTCGAGCTATCGTCGTACGTTCCCAAAGTGAACGTCGAGTTCACGACCCTTATATATACGCGACTGCATAATAAAATAAACATTGATACTCGACGCCTACCCCAAACCCTACACAGATCTTTTCTTCCCAACTCTAAACATGAAATAGTCTTCTCACGTACACGCGTCTCAGTTGACGAATGTTACACACTCTATTTGATGTCTCTGTTTCTTATTTAAAAAAAAATACACGAAAAATAATCACGTCTTCTTTTACTTTCTTTCTTTCGAATATTAAAAATGAGATGAAATACTCGTAACTATGAATTTTATCAATTGTATCAATTTTAAATGTAAATTCAATGATAATATTATTTAGTATAAAAATATATTTGTATAAAAATAAATATAGAATAATTTCCAAATCTATGCAATTATCTTTCAGATAAACCAAATACCAACCACCCACGAATATTCCTACCGATAAAAAAGTTAAGTGACTCGTAACTAGTTATCATCATTTCTAAATTCTTTTTATCTTAACTTTTCTTGAACTCTCTCATTTCTGTTCCTAAACCTTTTCTCTTGAACACAAATAAACTAAACGAAAGATCTATCTTCTCTCTTTCTATTTCTCTTGAACGTTTCTCTTTGGCGTCTCCGTCGTTCGTCGGCTTTTCGTGTAGCGGATACGCCTACACCGGATAGGCGGCTGGACGTAGGTACGTAGGGTCCTAACGGACAGATCCGTGATTCCATGGAAACCCACCTATCTGCGTTGGTTGGACCTATACTGCCTGCTGCCACCCTGATAAGCGGCTTACTCTCATGCTTCTCTCCGCTCTTCTTCGTTCAAGCGTACTCACTCTCCTCTCCTCTCCTCTCTCTCCCAAGCCACCACCCCCAGCCTCCTCTCTCTCTTTGCATCCCTCATCCCCATATTCCTAGGACCCTTTCAAGCCACGAGTAAGAGATAGATAGAGAGTAAGAGAGAGAATAAGAGAGTGAAATCGACTACGACGACGATGACGATGAAGAAGAGAAGAAGGAAGAGGAAGAGGAAGAGGACAACGACGACGTTGCTGCTGCTGGTTTTCACAAAATCATCCCGCAAGTACGATGAAAAGTAGAAATATCGGACGCGGAAATGTTCTATCATATTTTTTTTATCATCTTTTTATACATTTCTTTTACAATGCTAATTTATTTTTCTTCTTAGGTTATTATTTGACAAAAAAAAAAGTATCTAATACTCTTGTAGTTCGGTCCATTATCTATTGTAAGGTTATACAAATGTTTGAAGAGTTTTTTTGTATCATAGAACTCATAGTTTTTTACGTTCTTTTATGTTTTCTTGACAATAGCATTATTCTTAAAAAAAAAATTTTTTTTAAATATAAAGAAAGGGTTAGGGAGAGTTGGAGTAGGATATATGTAGGATTTATTACTATTTTGTTTTGTAGAAACGAAATTAACTTTTTAGGTTAACTACGCGCAATTATAATGGCGCCAAGATGCCATCTTTCAGTAGAATGCGTTACTATAGTGGCTTTCGCGAATGATATCTTTTAAAATATATTATACCTAATTGTATTATTAATTATTAAAGTAAATTATTAAAGTTTAAATATGTGGAATATATTTTAAAGAAAAAATTATAATTTAATCATTCAATGTACTCAAAGTAGAAAACCTGCATTGTCTGTTGAACCTGTAGTGCATCAGAGAAAAAACAGCTCTGAAAATTCAGCAATTCCTAAGAGGTTAACAAAAAAAAGTAGGAAATAAGGGAAGAAACGAAAAGAAAAAAAATAATAAGAGAAATAATGTGTCCTCGAAAAGGATAGGTATAATCATAACGACGAAAGACCCGTGGTGGTGTGTGTCTATAGTTTAAGAAGCCCTCCTGAGTTTACCGTGAATACACCGGTAAGGTTTCTTCAGTCGATGCATCGATTTGCATGACAATCAATAAATGGTCTTCTTCTTCTTCTTCTTCTTCTCTATCGCACGAACAAAGGGAATTTTTCTCGTACAACGCATAAGAACGCGCTTAACGACATTTCACCAACGAATATTATCGTATTAGCCTTTTTGAACGATGTTTGGATTGCAAAATGCCAAACGATGCTATTAAATGAGTTAATATTATATCTAAAGGAAAACCCAACGAGTAAAGAGAGAGGATCCGGACTAATGTCGAATGATTTGTGTCTTTCAGCTTTAGAACTTGACCAATGAATGAATGGTCTGATCCGTGCCAGCATGGAATGACGATTGGATTTATTTCACTTGACTTTGATTACGATTAAATCGTCTAAACAAACATATCATAAACACATACCAAAATATTAGTATTTAATTGTTGAATAAAAAAAATAAAGTTAAATGTTTTATTTAAATCGACTCAACTCAAGAGTAAAGGTGTTGCATTTACCTTTGCAGGTAGGTAGTGTCACCTCGCGGTACTATTTCGAATCGAATAAGTTACAAATATGTATATAAATACAATATTACTTATTTAAATAATTTTTTGATCAAACCATTCGTTCATGTTGAGATACGCTTCGAATGGGTGAACATAAAAAACTATAATAGAAAAAAAAAAAAAGAAAATGTTTTACCTTGTGGAAATGCAAGGCTGTGTTCCAACGGATGAGGATGGGGGTGCCCATGACCAGCAAGAGCAAAATGCGTCGATATCCCTGAATGTGCAGCACCAGGGTGCGGATGAGAATGGGGATGAGGATGAGTTCCAAATGCCATTGCTGCACTACTGTGGGGGTGGTATTGATGACTTCCGGTTGGGGTACAAGTGGCACCCGCTGCCTTCAAATACCCCGCCATATATCCCGCGAGGCAAGCCAGGTCACCCGCCACCGTTGATTCGTTATCGCTCCTACTAATGTCGCTATTGTGATTTTCTTTCTAATTGCACCACCCACTGTCACTATCACTTACACAATTACCAATGTAATTTATATTTATGTCCCTTCTATTGTTCTCGTACCAAACACACCAATTTTTATTGTTCAAATCTTGCGACGCAATATCGTACTCTGATTTTAATTTTTCCACAGAATTCCTCTTGTCGAAAGTATCGTATTCGCCAATGATGAATTCGTTCACCTGCAACTGAAATCAAAATTAATCTTATTTTAAAAATTCTTATGTTTTTGTATTTTCTAAATGGAATTTGATTAAAGTTATATGTGTTCCCTTACATGTCAACGTGAAAGATCAAAATTGGATAATGTGTTAAGAACAGGGTGGGGCAATAACTATTAGCACCACAGATATCTTCGAAACTATAAGGTTCACAGAAATATTTGCTGAAATAAAATTGCACAGTACGAAGGGGGCCATCCGATAGCGATAATAGTTTTTTTGCAGGTGGAGGTACTTTGGACATTTGAAGGTCACCTCCATTTTTTCAAATGGATCGGTATGTTTTTGTTTCTGTATCATGATAGAGGAGCTTAAAACGAGTTCAACGACCTATCACATAAGGTCATTGAAGGTCATAGAAAGTACATAAAAGTGATAATTATTTTATCAATGGAAATTTGAATGGCAACATCTACGCTAATTTTATCAAGGAAACATTGGGTCTTCTGCTAGAGGAGTTACCTTTACTTACACGACAAACCATGTGGTATCAACATAATGGATGTCCAGCACATTATTCATTGATTGCACGAAGAAAACTCGATGAAAAATTTCGAAATCGTTGGCGATAATACTTACAGTTTTGGCAGTAAATAAAATTCAAATGTCCAAAGTACCTCCACCTGCAAAAAAACTATTATCGCTATCGGATGGCCCCCTTCGTACTGTGCAGTTTTATTTCAGCAAATATTTCTGTGAACCTTATAGTTTCGAAGATATCTGTGGTGCTAATAGTTATTGCCCCACCCTGTATACTTGTGTTGCATAGAAAACGTGTGAAAATGATTTCCTATAAATTGTTAAAATAAACAAATTTAGATATAACAAAATTGTATTTTTAAGTATATAGATCTCGTCGGATTTTAATCTACTTCATAGGTGACGATTCTTTTTTTACTAACTACGATTAATAAACATGCAACTACAAATATTTTTAGCTTAGTTTGATAAATCGAATCATCGAAGTTGCCGATGAAGAGGAGACAATTGCAATAACAGATTAAATTTTCGCTTAATAAATTAAAAACTCACTGAAACTCTATCGTTCGGATGCTGCTCAATTTGTTCAACGATTTTACCGGCACTCACATATTCGGGACAAATAGAAAGCATTATCTGGGTTAGACACTTATAAAAATCACTTCCTTATTAAGAAAGATATAGATAGAATAATACTACACACTTAAAATTTGAAAATATATTTTTTTTTGACACAGAAAGATACAAACACACGAGTATACACTTATATAGTCCAATAGGTTTACTTTTACAACGATTATGCCAGTAGCAACAAGTTTCTACGACGGGTTTTTTCGAACCCCTTTCCGAATCTCACAGTCACTCTACGAAAATGGGGATGGGAACTTTATGGTGGTATCGATAACACTGCACTATTTTTTTTTTTTATTTTTTTCTTGAAAATCTTCTTCGAATATGATAAAACTTTTCACCAAGGAAGAAAAAAGAAAAGAAAAGAAAAATTATAAATGAATTGAGGAAGTTGTTGATTGACAGAAAAAAACTAAAAGGAATATCAAGAAAAATAAAAAATAAAAAGCAAAGTAAAGTAAACGGGGAAAAATGGGTAAAGAATATTTAAAGAATTTAAGGATTCACACACAATGACGTCTTACCAGCCCAACAGTCTCTGTTAAACTGGACTGAGCTGAAGTTCCTTAAATGATTTTCTAGACCCTTTTAACGTTCTTCTATTCAAAAACGGGGGTGGGGACTCTACGGTGGAATCGAGCAGAGAGAGAGAAAAGTGGGCAGGTATATATCAATGAACAGGACAACCACCATTGGGTCCCTTCGGTCTTCAGAAACAAATTCTTTGTTCGAGTTACTTTTCTAAAAGAAAAAAAAAATAATCTATTGGCGAATAGGCTATTTCATAGGACCATTAACGAAATTTATCATCCATTTTAACGGAAACTAACATGGAAATTTATATATATATATATATAATTTTTTAATATATATTAAAATTTAATATAATTGAATATAATTATTTTTAATATATTATATATATAATTTTTTATATATACTAAATTTATAATATTATATATATATACATCAAATTAAATTTGAAATTAAATGAAATTATAAATATAATTTAATATATAAAATTAAATTTAAAATTAAATTAAATTAAATATAATTTTTAATATAAAATTTAATATATATATATATATATTTAATATAATTGATATATAAATTATAATATAATATTAATTATATATAATATAAAAATATATTTTTTTATAAATTAATTTGTAATATTCACTCTCTCTCTTTCTCTCTCTTTCTTAATATAAATACCAAGTATCCTTTTTTAATCTTCTATACAATCTGATAAACTATTAAGAAGTGTTACAAAACCCTGTATATATATATTTACTACAAACCTAATATAAATCCGGCTTATCCTTAAGTGTTAATGGTTAAAATACCAAACACAAATAATATCCTATAAACATATTGATCCTAATAAAACCCAAAAAATAAACAAAAAATTCCTATAACCATTTTACTTTTATGATCCCAATGATTATCCCTAGAAGTTAAAACAATTATCGCGAACAACAGACCAAATCCAATTTGTTCCAAATACTGGCAAGAACTACCCTCAAAAATTAAAAGCAATCAAAAGTTAAAAAGAAGAAACTTACAAATATTCTTTCCTCTCACCCCTTTACCTAACCTCATCCTACAATCATCAGAGAACAAACTGAAACACCGTGTTAAACGATAAGAAGAAGAATAATCAACCGATCACGATTATAAGAATTCAAAAAAAGAAAATTACTTAACATGAGAGTTTGTTAGATCAACCTAAGTCGATTACTTTTTCGTAGGATCACATAGTCAAGGTCGTAAAGAAGGGTACTTACCATCACCACCACCACCACCACACTCAATGATCCTCTAGTGGATCAGAAGAGGGTTACACAGAAAGATAGAGAGAGAAAGAAGAGAATAGTCGTCGCGTGCTAAACCGGAAGAGATGAGGAAGAGAAAAGAGAAAGAACCTGGGGGGGGGGTGGAGGATGAGAATTAGGGGGGTATAGAAGTAGGATAGGACTAAACCATGCTAAAAAGCCGACTTATCCGTGAAACTTAACTTCCCGTTAGACGTTAAACGGTTAAACAAACTCACCATGAGAATGAGTGAGAAGGAAAGAAAGAAAGGGGGTGGGGTGAAAATAGAAAGATGAACGTAAAAAGACGTTTTTATCCGGATTGTGAATAAAGGGTCGAACGAACTATGCAAGATAAGAGAGAGTGAGTGAGAAAGAAATATTTTCTATATAGGGTGAGATGTGCACATAGGTAGGTATGTTTACACGGGAGCATTATGGAGGATAATGTTTGTTATAGGCATCTATTCGTTCTCTTTCTCTCTCTCACACACATACTCTTTACAGTCAGGAGAACCGAGGCTATCCGACGTTAAAAGGCCAGTCTGGTCGATCCGCTTACGCCGGATGAGGCTCAAATTGAGTGAGAGATAGTGAACTCTCTCGTGCAACTCGTTGCATACACATCACACATAGTAGTTGCAGCAGCCGGTGCTGGTACTGGTGCTAGTGGTGGTGGTGGTACCAACCCTATGACGACACAGGTATACGACGAGATGCTCGTTATTATCTAGGTGACAAAACCCCTGATAACGTTGAAGAACATTTCTTTACAGTAATAATCATAAACCAATGAAAATCATTTCGCACTTGGGTTCTAATAATATTTCAAGAGTAACAATAACAATTTTTGTATAATAGATACTCTGAAGGATTTATTAGTGGAGAAATTATTTAAAATAAATTATGTTAATATTAAATAATAATATAATTATGAAAGTGAATTGTAAGTGCAAATTTATAAAAATAAATAAGTTTATCACTTATTTCATATCAAGTTATTTAAAATTAATTAATTCAATGTAATCTTGATCTAGATATTGTTACAAATGAATTGTTAAATAGTTTTTTTTGTTTTTGTTATTTCAATATTATATTGAATTTATTTAGCATTTAAATGTAATCTTTTTAAATATCTTGTAACAAGGGATATATGATTTAAGACTCTTTTATAATTATGGACACGAATATGTGGGATAAAAAAATTTAACTAATAATTAAATGATTATATTTTAAATAATGTATGATCAATTTATTGAATTATGTATGAGATTCTTGTTTTTCTTTTTTTTTTTTTTTTTTTTTTATAATTGTAAAGCATGTTTTCTTCTTCCGTCGGTTAAATATTACGGACAATGTGTTTAATGTGATGATTCTATAGAATATACAAAACATTTCTAACATTCCTGTTTATTATACATCATGTCCGTTTAACATACAAATTTTAATAAATAAATAATTTTTTAATTATAATATTAATAAATTAAAAAATAATTCGAAGCGATCTAAAGTTAGCAAAAATGAATTATATTTGTCGAATATTTTTGAATAATTCTACTTTGTATGCAAGTCAAAAATTTTGAATAGATTTTTTTAAGAATTTCTCACCTGTGAAAACAAAAAATGAACCTGCACTATCCCTATTTTTTACTATTAGAAAAAGAAACCCTATCCTTATTTTTCCGAATATGAGAAGATTGGAAAAAACAGTTAGCATAGAATAGAATTTACTTATCGTTAGGTAACAAAACTCTTTCAAATTTATTTTTTTCTCTAAAAAATAAACAAAAAAACAACAAATGTCAATCATCCACCATTGTTAATTTTGAATAAAAATCTGAAGAATAATATAACACAATGCACATTCACTTTTATGTTATTTATCTTTCTGTAATATGAAAAAGGTTCTTTTCTATACTTCTTCAGAATATCTTGTTAAAATAACATTGTATCATATAAAAGATAAATTAATTCTTAACCCTTTTCCCTATAGACATGAATTCCCAAAAGGATGTGTACTTTTATCGAACATGCAACCATAAAATTGTACATTCCTTTAAGACCGATCCTCAAAGGGTTAAATTGATTCTTGACATCTTTACTAATATTAATAGTATTTTTTTTTTTTTTCAAAAGAAATGAACTAAACCATGCTTTTAGGGTAAAAAAAAAATAGTTGACGTGCCATAATTGCATATATTTTCGTCGTATGCAAAATAAGAAACATTCAACATGGTTTCTAGGGTACATAGTAGTTAAAGGGATAATAATAAATACTTTGCAACATTGGTTTTTTAAAATACAAAACATTTTATAAAAAACGACTATAGTTATCAAGATATATAGTAGTTAAAAAGTTAGTAGTAAACACTTTGCAACATTGTTATTTTAAAATACAAAAAATATTATGAAAAACGATTATAGTTATCAGAACATCTAGTAGCTAAAGGGTTAATAATAAACACTTTGCAACATTGTTGTTGTTTGTTTTTATAACAGATCTTGAAAACGAAAGAAAGAATCCATCGGATGGTTCCACGGCACCCTCCCAACCTCTGATCGTTCGTTTTAATACTCTCAAACAATTGCGGTGAGAATATTTCCGTGAAAATCGGCCAGGTTTGTGTCAACGTTTCAAGAGGAACGTCCTGAAGCTTTCGGTAAAGCCGATTAGTATTACCACTCGAATTGTTTCGACGAAACATGGAAACTACCAGAGAAACTTTCTTTTTCTCTATCTATCTATCTATCTATCTATCTATCTATCTATCTATCTATCTATCTATCTATCTATCTTTCTCTTTTTATATTATTCGTACATGAATTTATCTCATCGAAAACGGTGATTGATTAATTACGAAATATTTTCATTTTAAAAAGATCATCTTTTATTTTAAATAACGAATAATATATCAAATGAAAAAATAAACAAAGTAAAATGCCTCTTTTGTGTCTTTCTAACCTCTTTAAAAGTAAAAAAAAAAAAAAGAAAGAAAGAAAAAATCGATAACTGGAACGAGGAAAATTGTGATCGGGTATGTGAAAGAGAACATTTCGATGTAATTTCGCAAAAGTTCAACAACGTTTTGGATTGGTCGATGTTGTGAATTGTTACTATCTCTCTCTCTCTCTCTCTCTCTCTTTAGATATTTTCACGTATACATTGATATATACATGCAAAATAGTGGTAGTATGTGTATCATCGGCCCGGTTGGCTGGCAGGACCGTGTTAAGCCGATTAGCATTTCTGTTTCAACGACTTCGGCATAACGAGAAAATGAGGAGAAAAATTTCTCTAGTTCTCCTGGATGCTTTTTAAAAAAAAAGAACAAAAAAAAACGATGCTTCTTATTTGTTAACAAATTCCATTCTTTTTTTTTTTATCTTTTTACCTCGATCAAAATATAAATATGACAAATGTAAAATGTGTAAAAGCGTGCTAACTCATTTTTCTTTTCTTAGAATTTAGTCTTTTAAATATAGAGGCGTATTATTTCTATAACAAAAAGCTTTTTAGATAATGAAATGGAAAAAATAACACGGGGAATGATAGATGGGTTGTATTAAATCGCATCGTAAATGACACTTTGATCTTTTAACTATGAAAATAATCATCCCGATATTAACTTACACATTAAACTATGTAATACACATATTACTTTATCAACATTGTTTATCTGATATCTGTTCACACGAGCGTAAATGTAACTAGTTCTCACGTTAATAGCGTTAATTAACAAAATTATTCTATGTTAATCGTCACGAAAGAAATCTCACTACGTTGTAACTACGATTACTTGTATATATATATATATATATATCACCGTATGTACTACTCACATGCACACACATATGTATATGCTTTTAAGCTGCTAACATATTCGTCTGTTAACTCGTTGACGTCGGAACAAATTTTTGTGTCGTTTAAAACCACAATGTGTTAAAATAATAAGAAACGTTTTGTACGAAACACACACACACACACAGGAAACGTGTAAACATCGAAGAAGAGAGAATAAAAAGAAGAAATTAACGATTATAACGAAAAGAAGAAATAAAAAGTAACAGAGAAAGAGAGAGATAAAGTAGTAACAGTTATTCACTAAGCGTTAAAATGCAATTAAAAACGTTTAAGAATCGCTAATTAAATATTGGATTAAAATTATGAACAAAACAAAAAAATGTCATTTTTCCAAACAATTTTACAAGCAACACGTGTTGATAATAATAACAATTTTAAAGAGATTTATTATACATGTAAAATGTATTTTTTCGTTTCAGTATTTCTTTAAAAAAAGTCTCTTTTAAAAATCATATGTCTCATTCATATATGGAAAATGATGAATGAAAGATTCATAATCAATTCTAATAAAATTAATACGAAAAATAAAAAAGAAGAAATTGTTGTAAAAGACAGAAGAATGAATACAAAAATAAAATTAAAATTAAAAAAATAAAAAGAACATAGGACAAAGAAAGTAAACAAAAAAAAAAGAAAGAAGGAAAATGATAAGAAATTAACCCTTACAGTGCTATTGACGCATATATGCGTTTGGTCAAAATTACTAGGGTGGTCATTAGAAGTATTTACGTATTTGTTAATATTAATTTAAAATAATGTAATGTTTATATTAATTAATTAAATTATATTTAGAAACAAAAATATTAATTATTAAATATAATTTATTATTAGAATCAGGGTAATAATAAACAATTCCGTTTCTACAAAACATTTTAGGTAAAAGTATTTAGCACTCAAAGGTTTAAAAATCGTATAAAGAAAATTATATGGAAAAAGTAAAAAAGATTTGAAAATAGAAAATAGAAAATAGAAAGAAAGGAAGAGAAGTTAGAATGATAGCATGGTGGATAAATTTTTTTGCGCAAGTCTCGGTGGACGTGAACGAAAGAGGAAGGAAGGAAGGAAGAGAAGGCCGACGGGAACGGGACGAGGACGGGGACGAGACAGGACGGTGTAAAAAAATCCATATGAAGGTGAAAAGAGGAAAACCGGATGGGGTCGTTCGCTGGAAGCGCAAAAGGCTAGGCTGAGCCCTATGCGCACGGTTCTTCTCTCTCTTTCTCTCTCTCTTTAGTTTATATATATATATAAAAGAGAGCGAGAGAGAGAGAGTGAGAGAGAAATGGAGGGAAGGTACGAGACGAGTTTGCGCAGTTTATTCCTCCTCCTGGTCAGGCTCCGCCCTGATATTTCCCTCCTCCAGAATGCCGCTCTTGCCCTTCGACTTCCTCTCCTGGACCGTACTACTACATCTAACCATATATATACATATACATGCATGCAAGCAAGCGTATATACTCGTTTTCGTACTCTCCAATGCATTACGGGCCCTAAATGGTAGTCGTCGAGAATTGAGAAAAATAAAATGTCCTGTTTGGTATCCACTATGGTTGTTGGAAAGTAAAAGAGAGAGAGAAAGAGAGAGAGAGAGAGAGAGAAAAAAAAATTCACCACCAAAATATATTTAACCCTATAATTATTTCAATGTTTTCGAAATTATATTTCAATTGATTTTGGAAAATATTTGGAAGTATCGGAATGTCGCAGAACTTTTTGTTTTTTAATTCTATTTTATAAAAGTTTCTAGTATTTTATTTGTTATTTTACAAGTAACTATTTTTTCATTTTTGTTTTATTTATTTTATATCTATATTTTTCTCTCGCAATTATGAAGAAATTGTAAACGCACTAATTCGTGGTTTCTACTATTTTTATTTTATTTTATTTTATTTTTTTTATTATTATTTCCACTAGCTCGTAGTTTCTCGTGACGATAAATGAAGAATGATTCCGTTCGTATCATACCAGAAGAAAAATAATCTTTTTTACAAAAAAAAAGCAAAAAAAAAGATTCTTCATAATGTCGAGAACTATAAAATACAAAAAAGATAAGAATAGAAAAATAAGGTAAGTACTGATAGAAATAGAATGATGAAGAGAGAATTATTTCTATTTCTTTTTTCTTCTTTTCATGCCAGTTCTCTTCTACAAAAAAATACAAAAAAAATACCCTTCACCCACTCACTGTCTTCGCTCTCTCGGTCAGATAAACTCAAGCAAGCAGTTGGTAATAAAAGATACGAATTCACGTGAGGAAGATGCGCGCGTGCGCGTCTGCTTATAAAAAAGAAAAAAACCATGAAAAAAAAAAGATTAAAAAAAAAGGGAATACAAAAAATGTATTAAAAAAGAAAAATACAAAAAAAAACAGGAGAAAAGGAGGAGACCTGAGGAGAGGGGGAGGGAATATTAAGCGTTGTCGTGAATTTACGAGGGATACGTAAGAAGAAGTGAGAAACAACTATAGGGAGGAGGATCATCTTGAGGGCCCCCATATCTCTCTTTCTCTCTCTCTCTCTCTTTCACACACTCTCATGCACACATTTCTTTTTTATATTCCCGAATACTTATCGTGTGTCTGCATGTGTGTGTGTGTATAACATAGTGGACATAGAAGAAGTTAGAGGGGATAGAAATGCGAGTGAGGTGAAGTTGTTGGTGGTATGAGAGGAGGGTGGGAGGGAGGTAGAAAGTGAAAGAGAGGAAAGAGGACAGGGTGGGCCCAGGTAACCCCCTCGACGAATTTATAGAGGAGAAATTAGGAGGTTTATAGAAGCTGTGCGCGGTAGCTAACCGTAGATCATCATTAGAGGCCCAACTGGGCTGCTATGTGCGGATACATATGTGCTACGAAGGTGAATACATATTTACTGGTCTTGGCTGGGGCTCGCACACAGGACAGGTATATAAACCCAGGAGGATGCTTTTAGAAAATACGAAGAAGAAGAAGAAGAAGGAAATAAAAAATAAAGGGTACGAGAAGCTTCTTCTTCACTTCGTTTTTTCTTTTTTTTTCTTTTTGGTGAAAGTATAGTACGTATATAAGTATGGGAATGAGAGAGAAAGAAGATACGTTTTCACGATACATAGAAAGAGTAAGAACATAAACGAGGAATATCTTTCTTCGATGCGTTCCAACGTGACACCCAACGTTGGATAAACTTCACCTTCGGGCATATCAGCTGCTCGCATACGCTTATTAAACAGAATGGCCGTTTCTCCTTGTGTGTACGCTTTCTTGAGGCCCGTGCTCGCTTATCCGACGACCTCAGTGAAGAAAGAAAGAAAGAAAGAAAGAAAGAAAGAGACAAAAATGGAAGTAAAAATGAGCTTTCGATTGGGGTAAGCATCCAAAGAACTTCGGGGAAAAATTACGGTGACTGAGGTGAAGTCCACCACCACCATCACTGGGACTTTCTTCCTGAGAATAAGAATATTTGAATTCAGATTCTTTCTTATGGGTATATATATATATGTGTGTGTATATGTATGGGTAATGAAGTCGATGAGAGATTTCCTTACTTGACGTTCTATCTTAGCATTTTTTATTTATCTTTTTTTTTGTTATTTTGCATTTTGGTTTTCTCGTAATTCAATTACATCATTTTTGATATCAGTTTCTTTAACTTAAATTTATTACGAATAATATATTAATAAATTAAATTGAATTATGATAATATAAAGAAGAATGTAGTTAGTTTATAATGAATTTAGATCCGTCAAGATGTGAACAAAAATATTTTAGTAACTTTTCTAGAGTTACCTAATCAAGTACTTACTATGTATATACATACGAATGTATGTAAGGATTAAGTTTAACTGCGAGAGTGAAAGGATGGTTGATTCGAATCGAGAGGAATTACCTCTCGGATCATTCTTTATCGAACTCGAACTATTAGAAAGATATAGAAAAGAACGTTACGCAATGAATTGCCAATGTTCATCTTCTTTATACATACATTCAATATTAACATATTTAACTTCTCTGTCATTTCATTCTCATCAAAATTTTCTAACGATGATCGACGTTTCCTAGTATTTTCATACATGAATAGATTTGAAGAAAGAAAATTCATCACAATTATGTTGAAAACGTTAGTTCATTTAAAATTAAACAAACCAAAAATTATCTAGGAATATATTTTATCTATAGTATGAAAAATTCGACTAAATTTTCGATAATATTGGATGAAAAAAGAATGAGAAGAAGAATTTATCAAGAAAAAAAGGTCTTGGGGTGTTAAATGGTGATAGAACCACGCCCACAGAAGTAACCCACACAGGTAGATAATGACGAATCCCATCTAAAAGATTTCACCTAATACTAATCGAATGAATTAAATCGATCTTGGTCATTACGTGATATCTTATTGCTCAACCTGATACCCAAAGTTAACGAACGTTGATCACATTTTAACTAATTCTTTTCACACTGTTTCCATTTCTAGTTTCAGTCATTGGATTCCTTAAGTGCAAAACAATTCCCTAAGAAAAATTCTTCTTCTAATAAAATTTCATCAATCAAATCTCGATCCTGAAAACTAAATTTTATTTAACAAATTATCCAACGATCCAATTGTCAAAGTTTTAGATAAATCGTTTCACAGAGTTTTGATTATTGAACCCTCAAAGTGCAAAGTAAATTTTGTAGAAATTCGCAATGACAAATCCCATCCCTCTCCCAACCCAAAAAGAATTTAATTTATTAATTAAATTATCTTATAATTGAACATAAAACCTATTTAACACAAATTATCGAATGTTCTTTACCTTAAGTTATCTAATAACTTTGTCTCACAAAATTTCCATTGTAGATTTTGTCTATAACAGGTTGCAGTTTGGCTACTGATTCCTCGTGCAAAACGATTTCCTAAAGAGGTTCAGAGACAACGACCAATGACGAGTACGACTACGACTACGACGTTAACGTTAACGTGAACGTGAACGAAAACGAGGACAACGAAGATGAACGTAGGTGGGTAACACACAGAGATCTACCTGGACCGTCGGTACGAGTACGGGCTGCCGCAGAAACAGTTAAATCTCTCGTGGTGGTAGCAAACACCATCAGTGCTAAGCCACAAATCCAGGCTTAACGTGAGCCTATGAATTGAATTGGTTAAAGCTCGCGTTAAACTGGGCTCTCTCCTCAACGCAGTCAGCAAGAAGAGCCGAATATCTATCTCTCACTCTCTCTCTCTCTCTCTCTCTCTCTCTCTCTCTCTCTCTCTCTCTCATTCTCTTCTTGTCATTCTCATACTCGTCGTTATCTTGCTTCTTTTTTTGTTTTTTTTTTCTTTACACTTGCTACTCTTATGTTAGACCTCTCTTACCTTTCTTTATTCACCTATCCTCGTTTTACTATGTTCACCCTTTTTCTTATTTTTGTTTTCTTTCACTTTCATGCACAAGCACACCACCAACTCCGCCATACATATTTTTCTCTTTCCTGGAAGAGAAAATGTTCTTAATGACAATGGCACATAAGAAATTTCACGAAAGGTAACAGCAAAAAACCCGCCACTATGCTCACCCTTATTCTTATTTTATTTTTCTTTCACTTTCATGCACAAGTACACATGTTCTTCTTCCAACCCCGTCAAACACATTTTGCCCTTTTCTTTTTTCGTTTCCTGTCAGAGAGAGAATTTTCTTAATTGACAATGGCACATCAGAAATTTTACGAAAGGTAGAAACACATTGTCATTCCTTTCATCTCACTTCACTTAAGAAGTTTCTCTAGATCATTAGAATGTATTTTCTTACAAATAGGAAAGAAAATATTGTTAGATTGGCCAGGTATTATGTTCTATTCTGCAACTGTCAATATTATCCGTCGCGGTAAGGGTTACAACGTATCTTTCCTGGAAATCTATATTCTACAATATAGTCTATACATCTACAAGGACTACAACCTATACAAAGGTACGATCTTTTGATCTACCGAACCTTATTCGATGTATAAATGCATGTTTGGATTCATAGGAAAAACTTGCGAATAGCCAACTCACGTTTTAAAGGATTCAAAAGATTTTGCTTTGATCTTCTCGCGTGCTATATTTTTTGGAATATTCTATGGATGAATCGGCTACTTAATTTATTTTTTGAATAAACTACAGCACTAGAATCTAAATATTTGAACAAGTTTTCTAAGAAATATGAACAATTTTGTGGCATATGCAGTTCTACAAAGGAAGACAATGAAAAATATTTTTCATTGACAAAAAAACCCATTTCTAAAATTATTTAAAAAATAATTATAAGAGTGAAAAAAATAATTGTTTTTTCTTTGGAAAATAAATTTATGAACA
The DNA here is from genome assembly GCF_049000335.1 of Polistes dominula. Lineage (NCBI taxonomy): Eukaryota > Metazoa > Arthropoda > Insecta > Hymenoptera > Vespidae > Polistes > Polistes dominula. Next base: position 5,244,106 of record NW_028301040.1, read on the forward strand.
AGAACCGAGGATTTATATAAATGTTTTTGTAATATGTGGTTCTAGAAAGATAGTGGATGACGATGAAAATATTTTTTACTGACCAAACCCATTTCTAAAATCATTTGAAAAATAATTACAAGGGTCCAAAATGTGTTCTAAAAATAATTGTATTTTTTTCTTTGGAAAATAGACGTATGAACGTAGTAACAAGAAGATAGAAAGAAAGAAAGAAAGAAAGAAAGAAAGAAAGAAAGAAAGAAAGGAAGTAAAGTAAGATTGAAGAAGGATAGAATGAAAAAAGAAAGAATAAAAAGTTTTCTCGGTAAGGGACTGAAAAGAATAACGACCATGTGTGTTTCCTAAGCAAACCACGGCAAACTCGTCGATCATTCGTCCTCGTCATCGTCGTAGTAGTAGTAGTCTTCGTTCTCTGTGCAAACAAGTTTTACAGGGGTTGTTACAAAACGAAATGCCAAATTGTAACAAACTGATCTATAACTAAATTACACGCTTTCCTGTCTGCTTAACCTTTGCTCTAACTGTAGCAATAGCAATAGCAATAGCTTCAGCAGCAGTAACAGTAACAGCAGCAGCAGCAGAAGCAGCTATATAAACACGTCAGCACCGGTATTGTTGTAGATATCCTCCTCCTCCTCCTCTTGTTCAAGTCGACCTCCGTAGGTAAGAACTTTTCAAACTATTGTGCCAGGGTCCCCGAGCTGTTGAAAAACCTGACCCATCATTTTTTTTTCTTTTTTCACATATATGTGTACTACTAATACGTATACAGGTATCTGTACTACAAACGTTCACGTAAATATACCCATAACCCATCGTTTTACTTGGACGTACGTACGTACGGTAAAATTCCGGAAGTATGCCGAGAGAGGTACTTTTATATCGAAAAATTCGCCCTTTTTTTTTCTATCGATGTGTGAGCACAGGTGGCTCATTTTACGACACACGTTACGAAATCTATGAATTCACATTCAATGAAAGTGAAACACACCCGCTGTGAAAATCTCTCACGCCGAAACGTTTAGCGGTTCAAATTTTCTTAAAGTAGAAAAATGAGAAAGAAAAAAAATCCTAAAGACAGATCTAGAAAAAAAAAAGAATTCGAATTGGTCAGGAATGACTTCTTTCATTCATTTCTTTTTCTTTTTTTTTGATCTCATAAACGATGACTTCCTCTTCAACGTATATAAAAGTAACGCAAAGATACTAAAATTCGGATATAGGAGTAAAAAAATAAGTAGGGATCATCATCGAGTTCAAATAAAAACCTAATCGTACTGTTATCTTGATCCCAACAACCCCCCAACCTCCCTTTCGTCGTAGGGTTCGTCGAATGGATCCTCCTTCGACTGCGTTACTCGTAGATGTCATTTGATCTATTTAAAGAGAAGAAATCGTTTGGTAACGTGGAAAATCCTCTTATTCGATTATCGCGAGCAGGGTAAGTAAGCAATCTCGTTGTTTCCGAACGAGTGGCTAATACAATCAACGGAAAGAGAAAGAGAGAGAGAGAGAAAGATAGATTAAACTATGATCCAATCATTATATGTGTCACTCAATTAGTTTGAAGAAAATTTCATAAGTACACGTAAACATGCACCAACACAACGATTTCTATCGAAAGTTTCCATAAACGTCAATTACATTTTCTAATCTCATATAAACAATTTAACTGAGTATGATCAGCTTTCTTAATTTCATAAAAAAAATTTTTAAACAAATGTAAAGTTTAAGTTTTAAAGTTTTGCTATGTGTTATAAAAATGGGGAAAGGATTTTATTAACCTATAAAAATATAGATTTCCTTTGTACCTAATCGCAAATCTGCAAAAATACTTCATCGATTGTTTTAAAATTGTTATACAACGTTGCATTCACATACAGCTAGGTTTTAATAACATTGATTTATTTATAAAATAATTAATTAATTTAAAAAACAACAAAAAGATGCAGGTAAGTTCAGCACCATCTGTTAGTCCATAGGTTTTAATGAGTGCTCGAAACATTTGAGCATAACCTAACTTTAATCTATACAACAACTTTATATTTTGGCTCACATGAACTACAATAAAGCGTGGCAGGACGCAGCTATTTTTTTTTCTTATAAAATTAAATAAGTGTAAGAATAAAAAAAATGTTAACAAAATGAAGCTCATAATTAATAATGCATAAATCAGCTAAGAATGCAATTGCAATAGGTGTACTAATAGAATTAATTTTCTTTTTCGTAAGAAATTATAAGAATCGTATATACTTATGATATAATTTTAAATTAAAATTTGTGAACTTGAAAAATAAAAAGAATTACAATATATATATATATACAATAATCATTTCATCTATTGATACTTTTCTTTCTTAGAACGCATTGAAAGTTGACATTTGGTTAACCCTTATTCAATCCTTTTAATCCTGAGTTTTCCAAATAAAGATGAAGTTAATGCATTGAAGCTGTCGAATAATTTAAGGATATTCTTCCGAAATTTTTCATAGGATTGTCATTTTTAACAATGATAGTGCCAAAACTTCTATAATTGTGGAAAACTCGACAACCAATCACCATAACAATAAAAAAGAAATTACACGCACCACAGGAAGGTTTCATTTTGACAACAATATACCCTATTTTGACTATTGTAATATATCCATTGTGAAAATTGAGATGTCATAAAGACCATAATCATTATCGTTATTTGGTATCCATTAAATGCATCATTAAAAATTTACTTTTAAATAGTAAAATATACAATTAATTCTCAAGGGAGATTTTCGACTAAATTTAAAAGAATCTTACAATGACAAATGTTAAGATATATATCTATTACTGAATAAACAATATTATTACTTAACAAAATATTATTCCTAGACTAAAAGGGGTTAGAGAAAACCTTTTTGAAGTTTTGACTTTTCAAACAGATCTTTGTTAGTGGGTTCGAATGATTTGGCAAAAGTATTGTTGTAGATTTCTATACTTTAAAATGTTTAAAAAATATGAAATGTGTTGTTGACTTTTTAATGTTCAATAAATATAATAAATAAAAGATGAAAAATGAAAAAAAAATCTCTTTGCTCCTTTATAGGATGATAGTGCTACAGTTATTTTCGTAATATTCAATAGATCGATCATATGCCCTACCATCATGTCGATCATACATAGATCCTTAATAAAGATACAAAGTAAAATGGAATCAAAGGAAAATAAAGAAAAGAAAAAAAGAAAAAAGGAAGGGAAAAAGCTGAGGGTAGGATTGACGTGCGTTGACGTGTTACTTCGATAAAAGATCGAAAAATCTTTTCATTCGAAATTCTTAAAAATGTTTCACCTATATCTACCTTTCGCAGAAAGAAAGGAAAAAAATATATATATAAATAGAAAGAAAGAAAGGAAGAAAGAAAGGGAAAGAGAAAGCAAAAGCAAGAGAAAGAAAGGGATCGAAATAAAAGAATTCCAAGGTCATCCTTTTCTATTTTTCATTACATTCTCTCAATTTCTTTTATTTTTCTCTCATATTCATATCTAAAGATGGTTGTGTTCCTGTTTCTTTAGAGATGCCGAGGCGTGTCTCTTACTACCTTTTAACCATTTGACATAGGCGACAAGTATTCTACGTTCTGCGGGCCTCCCTTTTTTTTCCTTTCGTAGGCACAGCAGATTCCATCTGACGCGTCAACTTGTCCAGAGCCACCGACAAGTTTCTCGAAAATGTTGACCGACCAACCAACCAACCGACCGACCGATACGAAACCCGTGGACATAATCGAATATTCCTAAAGTCCTAGGGCATCCTTTTCAGAACCCTTTCTTTTTTTCTTTTCTTTTCTCTCTTTCGTACTTCTTTATTATTATTTTTTTTTTCTACCCCATGGTGAATGAGAATGGGGAAATTTGGGAAAGAAATTATTCGGATAACCGAACAAATTCGATGCTTTCACGCTTCGTACGATGTTAAAAATAAAATAAAAATATTTTAAAAAAAGATGATGTTGTATAGTCGACCAATAAAAAAATGTTATGGTGCAAAAGAAAAAAAATATATATTTAAATATATATTTAAATATATTATAAATGTATTATTATATATTTTAAATTATTATAAATTAATATTTAATTAATATAATTTAATATTCAAATTATTATAAATTATAATAAATATATAAATCTATATAAATTTATATAAATTATATTATATTATAATATATAATATTAAAGAAAAATTATTAAATAATTTATCAAAGAAAAAGGTATTCGCAAATTTTTATTTTATTTTTTTTTTTTTAATATAAAATTGTTCTAATACGCATACAGAGTGCTACCAAGATTCGATCGCATTCTTCGCATCATGACAAACCTATGGTATTCTCGATTATCGAAAGATAAACGAAATAATCCGGAACGGGGGTAAGGGAAAAGGTTTTCGGCTACCTGGAGAATATAAACTCTCCAATTGGCTATTATTTCGGTTATCTTTTTAGGACCTTCTTTTAATGAAATATACAAACTTGCATATATATTTATATATAAATGGTTATGTTTTTTCTTTTCTAAATTTTTTCTACGTTTCATTTATTTTTATACTTTAAGATAAACATTTAATTAAAAGAAAATTCCCTTAGACAAAAACCGTTGAACTGTTTCTTCATTTTCGTTGGATATTTTATTTCTATTTTTTTTTTTTTTTCTATCAAAACAATCATCTGAACAAACATCCGAAGCATTGTTACAAAAATATTAGTTTTGAAAATAGCAACAAATCTGATGGCTACCGTAGATAAAAGAAGGAATAAAAAGGAATGAGAAATAGATAGATGGATAGATAAAAAGAAGAGAGAGAGAGAGAGAGAAAATTGAAGAGATGACATTGCGGTCTATTTTCACGGTTGGTGGCGACGCGGCCCATTGTAGTACCAACGCAAGGGGCGTTTATGGGGTTTTTGCGGGGTAACGGGGAGAGTTTCCTGCGCGCAAAGATTAGCACTCCCAATGGGATTAAACGGCCCTTTTCTCTACGGTATACATCGTATGTGGTGCCACGTGCTCGTATGTGTGTATACACGCCCAACGAAACTCAAAGAGAACAAAAGAGAGAGACAGCAGAAAAAAATGAAAGAGAAAGAGAGAGAGAGAAAAGATAAAGACAGAAGGATAGAAAAATGGAATGGGCTGGAAACGGTCTTCTAACGCGAACAAACCCGTGCGAGAACTTCATGGGGGTCTTCATTCGATGCCCCATGAGGATTTCTACTCATATATGTGTATGTTCATGCATACATTTATCTATTTCACTTCTATTCTTTCTATGTATTTAATCACTTGCAAACGACTCGTTTATTGCTACAAAAATATCTAATTCCCTATTGGTCCTAACCCGGGGTGCTAATAGAATACCCGAGATTTTATCCGACAAAGCTAATTCAAACTATCGATCTTGGGATTGGTCTTATCTAACGTTACAAACGCGTGCTTGCTTCCTTAATATATTGTACTAATCAAATTTATATCCGATTGTGCGTATGTTGGCATCGATGATGGATCTAATTAAGTTGTAAGAAAAAAATTAAACGTTGATTTATTTATTCGAATAAATGATGAAATCAAATCATTTATAATTATAATTTAAATTATAAAATTATTAAATTAATATTTTAATTATAAAATTATTAAATTATTAAATTATATATTTATAACTATATATAACTATAACTATATATAACTTTAATAATATGTAACTATATTTATAACTATACTATTTTATAACTATATATATATATATATATATATAAATAATTCAAACAAAAATAAATTATTATTATTATTTATCTTTGAAGAATGTAACAAAAATTGATATGACAGGACAGATAAAGGTGGATATCGCGACAAGTGCAACGAGGATTAATACCTTGATTTAAAAAATAGAATAAAATCCATACGTCCGGTTCTCACGAGGCAAGGACGGATCTGTACAATGAACCTAAGGGCTAAGGATTTATAGTCCTACTAGACAGCGAATGAATGAATGAAAACGTAGATCCACCCTCTTCTAACTTGCTTCACGACGACAACTTTCACCCCTCGGGAAGAAGAAAAAAAAAGGTTCAAATTAATTTATATTTCCTGTTTCTTTCTCGAATACGAATACACCCTTCGATCTTTGATTATTCGAGTCAAATGTCACGCTTAAACGTCTTCCCAATTCTTCGGTTTAAAAAAAAAGTCAAACGAAAAAGGGGGTCCAGTTAACCTTATCGAGATCACTTCAGATTGGCTCCGGAAAAACTCGACTGTGAGTTTAGATCCAAGATCATTCAGTTATTATCATCTTCTTCTGCCCAAACTAAACGTTTCATTCACGAACAGGATGACGTTCGGACGTTTCACGTTCCTTGAATATAAATACCCGAAACGATCTCCGTATGATGAGATTTTTATCTTTAACACCCACGTCTACTGCATAAAAGTATTTTAAAAGGCTTGTGTCTGTGCTTTAACCCGTCCCTGATTCTCTAAATCTTTGGATTAGTATTACTTTTATGGATTCTAAATTCAAAAAAGAACAAATACTTTTGTAAAGTCATTCAATTTTTCCATAATACAATTAATTCATAACACAGGTTGCATTTAATTTGGTATCTAACAAAACCTACGAGTAATACAATTAATAAGAAAATAATAAAATTAAAATAAAATTATAAATATTAAAAATTTTCACTACATTATTTTTTGTATAACAATTTTTTGTAAAATAATTTGTATATTTTAAATAAAAAATAAAAACAATTGTTGCAAGCATAGTTCTATTTAGGTTAGTATAAATATCATTATACATTATAATATATTATATATATTATTATATATATTTTTATAATATTAATAATAGTATTATAATATTATAATAATTAATAAAATAATATTTTAATATATATAATAACTAATAAATAACTAATACATATAACATATTAATTTTATTTTATTTTTTGTATTTTAGTATAGCAGCGGCTAATAGATTTAATAATTAAAAAATAAGGTAAATAATTATTTTTAAAAAGAAACAAAAATTTTACCATAATATTAAAAATGTGTAGGTGTATTGTGTGTAGATTTTAGTTGGCAGATGTGTGATTCCACAAGTAGAGTACCTAACATACGACAAGATCTCGATCACGATCGAGCGCCTCCATTGAAACCGCAACTCCCTTAAAATATCCCTTAGAGTGTTTCTCTCTTCTCTTTTTTGATACGCATCGACGATGTTCTTTCTATTCGTCGACTTGGACGTAGGCGAACCTCGTCGTTATGCTTTGATGAACGACCATGATCGAGAATGAAAATCGTAATACTTGTAAGTACAACTTTTACCTGATCACTCCTTCCATAAGGAAATACACGTTCGACTTGTTGTCATTTATCAAATGATCGACAATATTTCTGTCGGTTTATTACTGACAAATTTTTCTTCTATTATTATTATTATTATTATTATTATTATTATTATTATTATTATTATTATTATTATTATTATTATTATTATTATTATTATTATTATTATTGGTATATTAAACATTTTTATAAGACAAATTGTCATATTTTTAGGAATTACCAGACGTAGTCAATTTGAAGTCAATTGAGAAAGGTTTAATGTTAAATGTTTATAAAAATGTATACAACTTTAAATGATCTTATATATAAGTAGAGAGCATTAGAATATTAGAATAATTGTTAATTAATCAATGCAAGTGTTCATTGTTATCAAAAAGCTCGAATTATATGATCGGAGCACCGTCTTCCTCGAAATTCACTTTCAGACTGACACACGTTGGTCATCTATCAAAATACTTTTATGCAGTGTTGTTTAAATTCGAACATTTCACATTTGTACAACGGTAATAATGCACCTAATTAATAGAATTTAAGATTATAAAGTTCTAATTTCAACATTTTTTTTATTTTAATCTAATTATTAACTTAATTATTTTATCGTCCCCGCGCAGTGATGACTACGGTGATTAAATTTTGCTGTAATGTAAGTAGGGGGTGCATTAAAGTATTAAAATAATTGTTAAATAATTAAAAGAAACGTGTATTGTTGTTTAAAAGCTCTAATTTTATGATTCAGGTACCGTCCTTTTTGAAATTCATCTTCAGACTTGCAAGTTGTCATCTATCAATATTTTTTTATTAAATGTTGTTCAAAAAAATTCCGATACTTTCACATGTCCATTACAGGAATATTATTCGTAATAAATAGAAATTAATAAATTAATTTTCTTATAAAGATCAGACTGTATATTTTTAGCAAAAATGTTAAAATTAAAACGATATCTTCTTTCGCATTATTAAATTTTATTTATCAATTTGATGTTAATTTTCAAAGTGATCTCATTAAAAAAATGCAAATTTAATATTTCATGTATGTATATGTGTATTCATGATAAATATCAAATGTTATCAATGAAATAGGTATATGTATAGTACGATCATTAAAATGTTTATATGAATTTAAGTATTTTATGTACTTATATGTATATTTTACTGTTAAATCAGTTAAATCCGTTAATTCGCGAAATGATTAACCAAACCCTGAAATAACTATTATTATTGATCTGTTTAAATATGAAAAAGTACAGAATTACATATCTCAAGTATGTAATACATATAAATTTATAAATAGCAAGAGTAGTTAAGGTATAAAATTGAAATTTGATAGGTAAATTGCATCCTATTGAAAAGTATTATTAATAGAACATTTATTTTAACAAATTATAGGAAAAGATAAGAACGAATAATTACAAGTATTGTAAAATAAAAAGAAAAACAAATTTTAATAACACATCAAATCTCAATTTTATACTTTAAACTAATTAATTATTTTTATTTTTATTTTAATTATACTTTCAACTAATTTAGTAATTTAAGTTCTTGTGAATATCATATTTTTTGAAACAACTTGTTTTAATGTATAAATATAAAATTGTTTTTATATATTTATATTTTTCAAAAACCCTTAATAATTTTCCTATAAAAATTCTAGAATTTTCACGATTCAACTGAAATATACGTTTTAACGATCAACATTGTATATATACAGGTACATGTAATATACGCAAGATGCACAGCAATGGTTGTTGGGTTGTAGGGTTCGTTGCCGGTCAGATTTACGGTGGAATAATTGAGCGGGCGTCTTACGCGCATCTTACGACGGCAAAACTTGGAATAAAACCGGTTCCGAGTCCAAGCAGTTCACGTCGTTTTCACCGTCGTCGCCATTCTTGATGTCGTCGTTGACGAATTCGTACAAGTACGACAACAAAATTTTTTGATTAATAATAACATTTACTTTACAACGATTATTTGATTAATTTTTCCAAATAATTCGTAAGATTAATATATATATTTTAATTTGCTTTAATAAATAATATTATTTCTATAATATTTTCTATCTAAATAAACAATGTATATAGGTATATTATTTTTCTATGCTAATTTATATACATTTTGTTTTAATATATTTTATTTTATTTATTATATTTATATATTATATTATTTTTAATTATTATATTTATATATTATATTTAATTTGAAATATGTCAAAGGTAAAATGTGTAATAAAAGATATTCGAAAAAAAAGGAACAGTAGAAGGGAGTAAAGAGTAAACAAGATGTTTGCCTCAACCACAATTTGAACGTTTTGTGGTTGATTCAGTGGCAAAAGCTTTAAAAAAAGAAAAAAAAAGAAATAAGATAATATCTGGGAAAAGGAACAAGGAATCCCTTGATGGGACGACGCCTGTGGTGCGAATTTACTACTACATAACTACCGTCCTAGTCCCTTGGATGTCTGAACATTTTCCCTTTTCTTTCACCCTCTCCCTTATTTTGTTCTCTCTTCCTGTGTTCGTTCTGTCTTGTGTCCGATCGTGACGAACCCGCTTGGAAAACGGACATGCATTTCTTTTATATTTTCGCCACTTATGCTTCGTTGAATGCTTTCAACGTTTAACATGGTCCGCAATATGTCGATTGTAGAAAAAGTGAGTGACCGACCCATTTCACTTTTGAGTTTGTCCTAGTGATCCTTTTTCAGAAAAACCACAGATCTTAGGTATAGATTTGCGATACATGCAACAGGAAAAAAAAGATTTTTAACGATGTATTTATAAAAAGGGAACACAAGATTTTTTTTTTTTCGTTATAACGTATCTTTGAATATTCATGATGAAAATGCATTTTATATTTTTCCAATAAGAATTTATTTTTATTAAATTCTAACCACACTAAGTTATTGTTCCATATGGATCTACAGATACATAGAAAAAAAATAAGGAATCTAACATTTGACATTTATATTAATAACATTTAAACAACATTGTTAATTATACTAACTTAAAATATAAATTATATATTGCTATATATTTTATATTTTTTTATTTTTTTTTTTTTTTATTATAGCTATATAATTTATCTATTATAAATTTATTATATATATTATAATATTATTATAGTTATAATTTATAATATAAATATATAATATATATTATATATATATATATATATATATATATATATATATATATATATATATATATATATATAACTTAATGTATAATACATATCTAAAATATACATTTTGACACTACCAACATAAATCTTATAAAAAAATCAATTATAAATGTAATAATGTACATAAAAAATAAAAGATAAAAAAATCATTGAAATCTGAAATGAAACTACGAGATAGGTAATATCGAATGTTGATTAATTTCCTTTAGGAGTAAAAAAAAAAAGGACCAGAAGGATATAGTAACCACGAACAAGACAAGAGAAGAGAAGATAGAGTAGGGTGAAGGGTAGGAGGGTTGCGATCTTTTGCCGTTTCACGCCCAAGCAAGCTGAAAACCGAGAAGCATAATAAAGTCTCTCCTGGAACTCCTCCCCCTTTTTCTGCTTTTATAGGGGATGGGGGATGAAAGAGGGTGGGGTTTGCATCACGTCAAAGCATATCCGGCCATCATCATCATCCTCACCCAACGGCAATGGATGATGTTCCTTCTTTCCCCACTATTTTTTCCTGTCTACATCGTACGTATATAATTTATGTTAGTATATATAATATAAAAAAAGAGGGTAGTGGTAGTAAAATGGTCGGGGCGTTCTGTTTTTAATACGTTTCTCCAGTGCCAAACCCGCGACTCCGCGGTTATGCTCAACGAGCTCAAAGTGGATGAAAAAGCTTGCTGGTTGGTTCAGAAAAGAAGGAAAAAAGGAAGGAAAGAAGGAAGGAAGGAAAAGATCCACCCCTCTCTCTCTCTCTTTCTTTCTTTCTTCTCTCTTTCCCTTGGACACGCTTCAGTAAATTACTTTACAATACTTCCATCTTCTTTTCTTTTTTTTTCTTTCTTTCTTTCTTTCAATCTTCAAGCTACTAATGCTTCTTGTATTTCTCGCTCACTGCTGGAGACTCCCATCTCCATCAGATTCGTCTCGTTGCTACTCACTCTCTCTCTCTCTCTCTCTCTCTCTTTCTCTCTTTCTCTTTTTCTTCACCTTCTTCTCTCGTCGGGTTTTGGGAGAATGCTTTTAGAAGGCATTAGATGGGGTGCTCACGGTTCGTCGCCCATAGTCGTTCTGCATTAAGGATCCACGCAATGTACTCGACACACAAGCTCTATCTCTCTCTCTCTCACTCTCTTTCTCCTTTCTCATCCCTTCTACCTTACCCTTGTTATCCTATCGAAGGACGGGATGGTCCAATCTTCGACATAATTCGATAATTTTGATAAAGTAAGTAAAGACTCCTCTCGGATCTCTTCGAAAAATGTTTTCTTCTTCCCCCTTACTTCATCTCTCTCTTTCTTACACTTTTATGTATGTGCGTGTGTGTGTGTGTGTGTGTACGTATAAGTATCAGTGTAATAACATTGGTGAGAAGGACTTTCACCTGATATCCCCCCCCCTGTACCTTCTTTCTAGACCAGAGAAAAGATTAAGGCCATCGTCTCGTTTCGAATGATACCGCGATCGTAGTCAGGTCAAGGTCATTAACTTGAATTTACTAATATAAAAAGAAGAAAAAGAGAAGACAACCATCAGAGGTAGAGGGTGAGGAGAGAAAAAAAGAAACCAACCGGTAAATCGGTGGCACAATCCTTAATTAAGGGATGAGGTATCCGACGGTGATCGTCCTGGTAGTGGTGGTAGTTGATGGTGGTGGTGGTGGTAGCGATGGTGGCCTGGGTCACAAACCACGCTCGTAAATTCCTCCGCAAACGTATGCAACGAATAATAAAATAAAAAGTAACAAAAAAAAAATGCGAAGAAAAAGGAGTGACTTGAACGGTGGTTTACGAGGGAAGGGAAGGGATGATGCAAAAGAGTGAGAGAGAGAGAGAGAAAGAGTTAGAAAGAGAGATCGAAATGAATAAAAAAATAAGATAGGGATAAAAAAAAAAGGAGAGCGAAAGAGATCTGTTGCTGCTGCTGTTGCTGCTGCTGCTACTTCTGATGTTGCTGCTACGTAGCTGAGATGATGACTCCGACTAAACGTACAGTCTTGTTAAGGAATCTTCTCGATTAGATTATAATATCTTCGTGATTAGATTATTTCGATTATTGAAAATCTAAATATTTTTTTTAACTAATTAAATCGTAAGATCTAAAGATACCCGTATATATACAAACTGTAAGGATGTATGTCTATGGTGCACGTATGTTTAATGCTACGTACGAATTTACATGTATTATTAAAATTATTATATAAAATATGTAATATATATAATTTTATAATATTAAAATATATAAAATTTTATAATATTAAAATATATAATATAAATAATTTTATAATATTCTATATACATATATAATATAATATTATATATAATATTATATTTAATTATAATATATTAATTTAATTATATTATATTATAATTAAAATTATGCAATTATTTTTCATTAAACTAGAAAAAGGAAAAACAAAATAAACAAAAGATATTTCAATACAAAATAAATACTAATAAATAATTAAACTAAAAACAACCCCCGAAATGACGAGAATCAAAAAAATAGGTGATAGAGGTGGACGAGTAAAAAGATGGGGGAAAATTTGCATTAATGTTAAAACGTTCTTCTTATGATGTTGCCTGTACACACTATGGTGGCACCCCGCGCGTCTATATATAGATGTGGGACAAACGCTCACACACATTTATAAAGGATAATTCATACGTATGTGTGAGTAGAGTAGAGAACGAGCCTTGAGCATATCATGGTAGAAACGGAATATGGGATGGCATGGGAGATGACACATGGTCCGGTCGCTGGGTTCCATGAGTTCGACGAAGAGAATCACAAAGAGAGAAAAAGAGAAATCAAAAAAAAAGAGAGAGAGAGAGAAACTGAGAGAAAAAGAGAAAGAGAGATGAAAAGGGATGGAAAACGTGCGTGTCTCTATGCCTATCTTTGTGTATTTGTATGCGTGTGTGTATCAGAGAAAAAAAGAGAGAGAAAGAGAGAGAGAGAGAAAGTAAAAGAGAGGCCGGTTAACTCTCTGCCACAAGCCGCCGGCGCGAGAGCACAGTAGCGGCAAATACCCATAAATATAAAATATGTCCTTCCTTTTCACCCTTTTGCATGAACACCAACGACTACCCGTAATATATCGATAGTCTCTTTCTCTCTCTATCTATCTATCTATATATATATATATATATATATATATATATATATATATATATATATATATATATGTATATATTTTTCATAGGTATATGTAATATGGGGAGAGAAGGCACTCCTCTTTCGTTAGTGTCGTGCTCGCGAACGCACAACCGTGGTACACGCGGGTATCCACCTCAACACCTTTGTGTGTACGACATTCCTTCTTTACTTCTCTTCTTCCTTTTTTTTGCCTTATCCTCTCCTCGTCCTTCGTTTCCAATCTCTTCTCTCTCACTCTTATTCTGTCTTTTTATTTTTTTTTTATTTCGTTTTCTCACTCTTTATCTCTCTTTTTCTCAGAGTTCAAGACGCAACGCGTTCCTACGTTTAGAACGCATCTTTTCACTTCATCTTATTTTTTTTTCTTTCTATCCGTTCCTTATACTCGCACACGATTTGTATTTACTATCTCTCTTTCTTTCTCATTCTTTATTTATTTTTGTTTATTTATTTCTTTTTTTTTTTGGAGTAAGGGGTGATGAGGAGCAAAAGAAACACCGACAACGATTATTCGAACGATTCTTCGCTAGTTTCTTCAACAACGTAACCACCGTGCGACGGTAATTTGCGTTTGAATTTGCCACCCCGTCAAAAAATCCTCTAAAGTAACTAAAAGATAGAAAAGCGGCAAATTTTGAATCAAATTTTTTCCGAGTCTCTTAACATTGAATTTTAAGATAACTAATCTTAAATAAATGAAGTAATTATATTATTTACGAGATGTATAATAAAAAAATGTAAAATATAACATGTAAACGAATTTGTAGATAAACTAACGAGATTCTTCTTTCTCTCTCTCTCTCTCTCTCTCTCTTCAGTTTTATTTTTTTTTTTAATGTAAAGATGTGGGAGTCGAACTAATCAGTCAATCATGTGGTAATCATCTTTCTGTTTTCATTTATCTTACAATAATTTTGTTGAGAGATGAAAATATCAAGAGAAACTCGCGTATCTTCTAAAATCAAATTAAAATAAAATATCTCAAATTTAAAAGAGAATTGAAAGAAATTTTGATCCTTGTTTAGCCGATGTTTTGTTTTTATAATTTTATTTAGTTTCTATTAAAAGAATGTGTATATGTATGCGTGTGTTTACTGGGAGAACACGTTTAACGTGTATTTATACAGAGTGTAATATCAAGTTGGTGCTAAGTGACCATTGCCGACGGAACGCGAATTGCACGATGTGAAAATGATTTAAGAAGAAGAAGAAGAAGATGGATACAACCCCAATGATGGATACAATTTTATGATTATCGCTAATTACGATCTCGTTGACCTAACTATTACACAACTTAGAATTTTACTTACAATTAGAAGTGTAAGAAATATTAATTAATTGGTCTACAACATAAAAATATTATTATATTGAAATAATAATACTAATAAGTCAAACAAACAAAAATATCCAACATGAAAACACACAAATATTTTAATGATCATAATTTTTCATGATCAAAAACATGAAATAAAAGAGTGAACCAATAATATTTCTCATTCGAATAAGATTAAAAATAAAAACGATGATATTATAAGAAAAAAAGAAAAAGTGTCTTACAAAATTTATTTTCTTCTAAATTAAAAATAAATTCTTTCTCCACCCTGTACACACATACACACACACACACGCGCGCGCGCGCGCGCAAAATGTCAAACGTAAAAAAGCATATAAGTATCAGTGTATTTTATATAAAAACAAGACACTCTAAAGAATAAAAAAAAAGAGAACCAAAAAATACTTCAAATTAAAACATGAACTTGAACTTGACAAATAATCCAATTATAATCCAAGGAAAGACAAAACAAGATAGAAATAAGTATAATAATGATAATATTTGATAGATCGAGCAAATAACGAGTGAGATTCGATCTTACGGGTTTCGATTGTACAATTAGTAAACAGAAAGTGAGAACTACTACTCAAAGAAGAAGAAGAAGAAGAAGAAGAAGAAGAAGAAGAAGAAGAAGAAGAAGAAGCAGAAGCAGAAGATGAAGAAGAAGAAGAAGAAGTTAAAGTTGGTCGCAAGGAGAGAACACGGTTTGAAGCGGAGAAGCGGAACGACGACGAGGAAACCCGTTCTCATTATTATATTCATATTCAGAGCCGCGATGGGGGCAACCCCCGCCCCCACCCCCACCTCCCCCTATCCACAAACGATTCCTTCCCTTTCCTTCCTTTAACTCATTCCTCTCATCTCTCTCTCTCTCTCTCTCTCTTCCCTTCGATGTTCTTCACCAACGAAGGTCGCGTACAACCAAAAAGATAGAAAGAAAGAGAAAGAAACAGTGAAAGAGAAAGAGAAAGAGAGAGAGAGAACGCGGTATAGATATAGCGGTATAAAAATCTCTATAAAAAGTTGAAAAGTGCCGCCGCCGGAGTTGAGGAGCGACAATGGATGAAATATGCCGCTTCGTTCGACCCTACTGGAAGCCTTAAGGTGGCGGACACCTCCTTACACCTGCGAGCGGCTCCATATAGCGCCTTATTATAAACCGACTCGGGCGAGAACTCCACAACTTGACCTGCCGGGATCCAAGGAATTATTCCTCGGAACCCGGCTACTATCAAAAGAGAAAGAGAGAGACATATATATACATATATGTTAGATATTCACCTTTCAAAATTCGTATATTTCTAAATTGGTCTTACCACAACACTTTTAATTTCCATCGTTCTGGTATCTCAAACTATTTTCATCGTTTCTACAATACTTTTGTCACTTTTTTGTTGATTATTTTCATAAATGATCGTTCAAGTTTAATTTGTGGTTTATTTTTTTCATATTATGTTGATTGAAGTTTGTTAATACATGTGACACGCATTTAAAAATGATAAACTTGCAGAACTTTACAAATTGATTTGTTGAGATTCTAGGAATTATTTTTCGGAAACTGCTACTATTAAAATGGAAGAGACATATACATATATGTAAAATATTCACCTTTACAAAATTCGTATATTTCTAAATTGGTCTTACTGAGCAGGCCACAACACTATTTCCATCATTTTGGTATCTCACTATTTTCATTGAACTTTTTATCATTCAAGTTTAATTCGTTGTATTTTTTCACATTACGTTAATTGAAAACTCGTTAATAAATGTAACACACGTTTAAAAATGATAAACCTGTAGACCTAAATTTCTCTTCGATTAAATTATCCAAACAAATAATATTTAAGAATCTAATGTGTAATTGATAGATGAGAAATTGATATTTGCATGCATTAGTTATATTTAAATCTAGATTACACGCTATCGTAATTGTGTTAACAGGTGATATCATATCATTCACACGAAAGTTCTTTTCATTATTCATATCTAATCATAACTTTAACTCGCTGGAACATTTCAATGTAAGAAATAATCAAATAAACTTGAATTTCTAAACAAAAAATTAGTTGAAAAAAACCCAAATTCTTTCCAATTTCCATTTAATTTTTTTTGTTGACTTTTTTTTTTATTTTTTTCTTTGGAATCTCGTAATCGATCGTTTAAATAACTATGATTCACTCGTCTCACAATCATCGAACTCACATAGGTGGACCGATTCAAAGCTGCTTAATAAAGTCCCACCGATCGCGATATTTCACGAAACGAACGAACCACGTTCTCACAATAGTGGTCGTTAATAATGATTTGTGCTCGGCTCGTCCTCGAACACGAGAATCGCCAAAGCTAACTAAAGAGGTTTCTCTTTCTCTCTTTCTCTTTTTTCTTCTTATTTTATTTTATTTTTTTTTTATTATTTTTTTTTTATAGGAACAACAGCATCAACAGCAGCAGCAACAGCAGCCAGTGGATATCCAAACGATTAAAACAAAAAAAAATTGTCTACTCTCGTGACAACTTTAATATCTTTCTATAATATTTCAACTAAAAAATTCATAAATCAATCATAAAATTCAAATTTTACATGTCTATAGAAAAAGGGCTAGGTAGTCAAAAGTTTCCAACCATTTTTAAACCATAAAATTGCATAAAAAACAAATAATAATTTTAGCTTCGAGAAGAAAAATTATTTAAAATAATATCAACGAGACACTTTTACAACAAATTACGAAAGGTTTGACATGTTTTCTTTGTCGTAAAAATGTCTCTTTCCAATCGTTCATCTCAATCTCGTCAACATTTTTTTTTCATTGTTTTACAGCATTTTTAAGAAAACAGAGTTGGTGTTGGATTTCAAACAGGTTGGAGTTTCATATTTAAGAGAAATATGTTTTTGTTATTCTTTCATCCCTTTTCTAACTTCTTTTGTCAAATGAATATAATAAATAAAAAAGATTCTCTTAGGTATTCCTAAGAAAATGGTTAGTATCTGAACATTTTGACAAGCAGGTGTTCGCTTTTCAACGAAACTTTTTCACCATTAATATATATATTTAAAAATTCTCAAAATCTTTTCATTTTTAAAATCATTTGCATAACAATGCTGAAATATCATATTTTAAAATTCTAGGTATAAAATATATGAACCTTCTTTACCATTAAAAATCGAACAATGTCATGAAAATTGACTTGTATTATTAAAAAATTATTATATATCTGAGAAAATTATATTTCATATATCAAATACCACAAATATTTTAATTTTACAATAATATGCATATAAAGGATTGAATAGAAAGATTGAATTGAAAGAAAAGAACATAAACTGTACGGATAACAGTCGAATAAATAATCGTTGTTAGAAACCAAGTGGACACACTTTGATTTCTCATGAAAAGAAGAAGAAGAAGAAGAAGAAAAAGGAAAAAAAAGGTCAGATCGATCCACGGATCGTTAATTTCAAATAAAAGATTATAATGATTGAAAGTTCACAAAGGTAACCCGTTACCATCGTCTTATTATTTAAGTAAGACGTGAAAGTCTGTGAAACGACGACGTTCGTTACTGACCGTTTGCCATTTTCTTTGTTCTAAATAGAAAAATTTTCAAGTAAAAGTGTCTATTACCAATACACACATAATCTAATCAGGTAACTAACATCAAGAAGGTTACATCTAACCGCGTTAATAGCTCGTCTCTCATCCAAGGGACATCTGGTGAACGCAAAATCACGATTCTTCCCATCATGCAACGCATTATAACGAGCTTTCCTTTTTCTATTCGTACCTTACCTACGGAAATATTAATTGGCACTTTGGTGATTACGTCAGAATAATAAACGCGTTGGCTTTCACATCACAACCTGTCCTAACCATCTTCTCTCTTTCTCGCCATCTTCCTCTTCGTCTTTTTCATCGTCAACGTTGTCGTTATTGTTGTCATTATTATTGTTGTTGTTCATCGTAAATCGAGACGGTGGGATAATTTACGATCACGTTTTTGTGTTTTCACTTTAGTTAAAAACTTAAATGATTTTACTAATCACCCTAATCAATTGTAATCACTGATACTAATGAAAAAAATCAACGAAGATCTAATGAAATACACAAACTTGCCGAGTTAATTGGATGTAAATAAACGGGAATGTATTATAATCATATGGGAAATAAATAATTTTATGATTAGAATTAGAGAAAGAGAAATACGCAAAAGATACGGGAATAAAAGTCGAACGAAATCGAAGAAGAAGAAGAAGAAGAGTCGTCTCAACGCTGACTCATTTCGAGAACTTGCAGCTGGTTCAAGATAGTCAAGTTGGAGGTGGTGTTCAACGCGAGCTGACCCCCGGTTCCTGGCCGTTACCGTTTCTGAGTGACGTCTTCATGTCTGGCTCTGCGGGGCATTCCTCCTTCTCATTGTCCGCTCGTCCGTCAGTTCCTTAACATTGGGATGTGTATCGCCAACCCCCCGTCGGCTGCCACTTCTCGCTATGTGAGAACACTTTTTTCTCTCTAACTATCTCTTTCTTTCTCTTCGAGCGAATAAGAAAAAAAAGGAAAAATAAAAAAAAATAGCAAAACAACGTTCTCTTTCTTTCATTTTTTCTTTCACGGTTAAGGTGTGCTGTTAAATGGGGTGGGCGAGGGAGGTTCAACTAAGAAAGAAATGAAATAATATCAATCATAACAATATTTTTAAATAATATATTACGTCTATGCAAGTTTTTCTAAATTCTAGAGAATAATAATCTAGTAAAATAAATAATGGGATGGGTGTGAAAAGAGGGAGGTTCAACTAAGAACGAAAAGAATTAATATCAATCATAGCAATATTTTAAAATAATATACTACGTCTATAAAAGTTTTTTAAAATTCTAGGGAATAGTAATCTGGTAAGATAAATAATTGATGAGACATTAATAATTAATGTCAATTTGCTAATACTAATAGAGGAACAATTTATTACATAAGAATTTATCATTTATAAATTTTTAATTTTCCCATAAATAATATAATTACCAATAACAAACTGACTTAACCAGTTTGAACTTTGACGAACTTGCTATACTTGGTGGTATCGAAATACAACGAGTTGGCAGGGACCAAGTTTGTTAGAAAGATTGATGTCTCTTGAGCGTCGGTACGCTTTTGCTCTCATCTACGGTAGCAATGGATTTTATCGAGAGAAATGTATAAGAGAGAGAAAGAAAAAAGAAAGAGAAAGAGAGATGATGGTATAAGACTCGTACTTTTCGTGACGATTAGCGAAGGTGACGTTGCGTATTTTTGACAAAAGTAACACGCCGCTGCCGCCGACGCCGCGCCGCGGTGCTTTACCGCTGCTTCAGAATGTCCGCGTGTATCAAAGAAGAAACGACGACGATTGGAAAAAAATCAAAGATAGAAAAGCAAAGAGAGAGAGAGAGAGAGAGATAGGGAGAATACAAATAGAGTACGTATTTCATTTTAATTGGTGACAATTAACGAAACGCTACCGTTCTCGATCATCCAACACAAGTTCTGGTTTTTTTCTTCTTCTTCTTCTTCTTCTTCTTCTTCTTCTTTTTTTATCGTTTGTTTTCTTATTCTCACCTTTTTTTTCTTCCTGTTGTTAACATGATAATATTACAAACTCTCTCTGACTCAAACAACTAACTAACTCGTTGAATACTCAGGTAGATGTCATTTGTACAATAATCAAACACTTATTTTTATTGACTTTTACTTAAAGACGTTTGTAAAATTTCTTATACAAACATTTAAGAATATTTATAAAAGAAAGTTATATTTATATATGAAAATGAATAGAAATAAATTAAAATTATTTTAAAAAAGAATATACTACTACACGTGTTTTACGGTATTCACGATAAAACCGGACTATCACATCGCCTAACATTCTTCCAAGTAATAAAACAAATTTATAATCAATATTGTAAGAAAGATGAAGAGTATATTGAAAGAATACAACAAAGTCGCGTTATTTCCTGAACTGAGAACCTGTTGTGCAACATCGTTGTTTAAACGGATGTTCAAATTACCTGGGATAAGATCGCGTCAAATTCTATGTTCGATTATTGGTTGTTCGTTACAGAAATAATAATAATATATAATTTTACGTGTAAATAAATTTTGCAATATAAATATAAATATAAATAAATAAAAATAAATAGATATTATTATCTTTACATTTGTGAAATTTTTTTTTTTATATAGGCCTAGCTCGAATCAACAATTTTCTTTCATTTTTGTATGTGTGTTACTTTTTTTTTCTTTTTGATAAAATGAATGATAATGATCATCATTGAACCAATAAATATTATGGGAATTTATTGTATGTTATTAAGAGCGTTGAAATCCATCAAACCCCTATGGTGTAATTCAGGTAGCTATGAAACTGTCGTTCCATAACTAATATATCAAAGAAGACTAATAGAGCTCCTAGGGTAGGCTACAACCAAAGATCTAAAATTTCATATTATTCGAAGATAGAAAAGAGGCACGCCTCCTCTCCTTCGTCAGCACCACTAGGGTGTGTCAGGGATAATCGCAAAAGGTTTAGCTAAGTTCTAAAGCTTAACGAACAACTTTCTTCTCCATTCACGCCTACTTTTTAAAAACCTAATTCCATTTTATGAAAATGCTAACATAATTATCACCAATGATGATCGTTTTATAAATTTAATTACAAGATAATAATAACGAAATTTCATTTGTTTGTACGATTATAAAAAAGATTGTCACAGTTATGTTTTAAAATGACAAAAATAAAAACAAACAGAGAAGCTTCAAATTTGTTTTCTAGGATATTAAAAAAAAAACAGAAACTTAACGATAATAATTAATCCTACCTTGTCGATGTTCGTGGGAATCACGTCGTCGTTGGTGTCCTCTTCGATTTGTTCAGTTTCACTATTGGTATCCCTCAATAGCAACTCCACCGTCGTGTTTTTCAAAGAAATCACCTTGTCCAGGATGATATTAGTCCCTTTTTTTAAAACTATTATCTCCCTCGTTGATAAAATATATTTGGACAAAACGTGTAAGCCACTTTTTTCCTACATCTCGAACTTGATAAGTCTCATTGCACAAAATCTTCACAGCAGAAAGTTCTTTCCTCAATTGTATCAATCAACTTCACGATATTTATAATTAAAAATCATATGGGTATTATAAACAAAATAATAATAATAATAATAATAATAATAATAATAATAGTAATAACACGTTTGAAAAATGATTATCACGATATCGTCGATTGGTTTCTTTCTTGTTTACGTTTTTTTTCTTAATATCTCTTCCCAAAAAGTAAACAACACACGATTTCTATTTTCTTTTTGTTATATGTCGAATATTATCTTCGAATATTCTTTATTCGAATGGATTACGTTGATTATAATCAACAACAAGTAACTATGATCAAAAGTTGATGATGGTCAATGACGATGACGAAAACGACGACGAAAAAGATGACGACGACAACGACGACAACGATGACGATGACGGACAAGGAGGCAGATGACAACGATGAAGACTATAATGACGATGACGATGACAAGGACGACTATAACGAGTACTATAACGATAACGACGGCAACGACGACGGTGACGGTGACGACGACGACGACGTCGTTGTTGCTTCCTGGTAGCACCGCTCGGTAGCGCTCTCTTCGTTCAGATCACCTCTTTCTCTTTCACCCTCTTTCTCTTTCACCCTCTCTCTCTCTCTCTCTCTCTCTCTCTCTCTCTCTCACCCTCTTTCTCTACCACCTCTTTCTACCCCCACCACTTTGAATCTGCAATCACAACGACGACAACGAACAACGACGGACAACGAAGACGTGGACGAGGACGAAGACGAAAACGAAGAGGAAGACGACGACAAAGACGACAACGATAAGAAGAACCGAGATTATAATATCGTAGGGATACAACCGGGTACGGTCTCGAGTGAGAACGCAACGCTCTCCGGATGCTGGACGTTCCGCGTCGGCTCGTATGTGAACGAGAATCGCGTCTCTGCCGTGTGGGAGACCCGTGGAAAAGTAGATTCGAGTGGGGATATTAAGATAGAACGAGACAGATATATATATATGTATACGTACATATACATATATATATCTCTTTCTATATACATATATATATATATATATATATATATATACATATATATAGGGAGAGAGATAAAGAGAAGGGAGCCTGCGCGGACTCGTCCTTCCTCCTCCTTTCATCCCCACCACTGTCGATGAAAGCTGCTCCTGGATGGCCCTATCCTGCTCGCAGAACAAGGACGTGAGTTTTACCAAAGAGTAAACAGAGTAGGATAAAAGATACGATGTTGTATTATTTCTATCTCTTTCTCTCTTTCTTTCGTACTCCTTTATCATTCACTTACTAGTTCTATCATCATCGTTAGATTCTCTACCCTTTTCAGTGATATCTCTTCCAGAAGGTTATGAGTCCTGCAATTACCATAGCAATATTGTCCAGAAATGGTTTAAAGAGAAAGACAGAGAAAAAGAGAGAAAGAGAGAGATGTTCTTTCCCTTTTTTAAGTTTCACTCTTCCTTTTCTTTCGAAAGTAGTGCACCATAGCAAAATGTCCGCCATGTTGGAATCTTGAGAAACTCGTCAGAAATTTTTTTTTACAAATAACTTTGCGATCGTTTTCTGATCTGATAAATATATGTTTCTAATATTATTTACATTTTTTTAAATAATAAAATCTAAGCATTTTTATACTTCAAACTTTGTTTTGTCTCGTATCGTATATCTCACGCGAAGTATAAATAAAAACGCTCGTACGATTAAATTTGAAATAATAATTAATAAAAATTTGGAACAAGAGGAAAGAAAACAAACAAAAAAGAAAAAACGAAATAAGAACTTTACCTTTTTCGTCAAGTTCTATCTAAAACACATTAGCTTTGCTATCTTTTGCTATTTTTGACGAATTGCAAGGAAAAACACGACACACGCATATTCTCTTTCTCTATCTCTCTTTTTAAGAAAGAGAAATGCATATACGTAACTACGATACGAATAGAAGAAAGAGATGGTAAAGTACGTGAAGGGTTGCGTCAAGGGGAAGGGAGATGGGAAAAGGGGGAAGAAGGAAGGCCATATAGAACGCGCAGCCTCCGCATGGACCAAAATGGCCGGCTGCGCGTTGGCCGATTGGTGTTTTGGATGCGGTAGAGGCGTGGTGAAAACATGCCGCGTACGAGCCACCGATCGACGATAAAAATGAATATCCCTGCTAGAAAGGGAGAACGAGATTGGGTGGGCAAGGGGTGACGAGGGGTGACGGAGAATGGCTAGGGGGAAAGGGAACTGACTATGGTGGGGTGGGGATATGAAAGTGTGAAAGACAAAGATCGTATATATGTGTGTCTACATTTCCATGTGTGTGTGGTGTGCTCGCAACTCTCTCTCTCTCTCTCTCTCTTACTTTATATGTACAGTCAACGTGCAAGCTGCAATCGTGTTGTAAAAGGGAGGGGGGAAGAAAAGATAGCGGTGGGGAGTGTGTAGAAGACTTTTTTATAGATCCCTTTCCTCTTCTTACTTACACATACATTTATATGTTTGTATATGTAAGAAGAAACACGAACGAAAGAACGTATACCAGCATATGTATATACATTTCCACCCCTTCCTTTCTCTTCTCTATCTCTTTCTCTCTCTTACTCGCTGTTGTGCATGATCTTCGCTGTGTAATGTACCGTGAATAGGAGAAAATAAATACGTACCACGCGAATATCGATATATATGTGTGTGTATATATGTGAATATATATAGAGATGTTAAATGTAAACTCGTATTGCATTGAAGTACACGAAGTACATTTCGGAGATCGTCATTAAGAGAAGATGCTAATTAGAGACGCACGAAGATCATATGACGATGAAATAAATATATATATTTTTATTACTTGTTATTCTATTTGTCTCTCTCTCTCTCTCTTTCTTCTTTTTATCTTTTTCTTATTCTTCATCTTCATTGCAACCCAAAAAAGAATTTATCAGACGTCTTCTCGAATTGTCGTCACAATGTTTATGACGAGATCTCAATCTGTTTTATATAAACATGCACATATAATACATATATATATATGAGTACATATAGTTTGTGTGTATATAGAAACTGGGATATGTTTTCACAAGTACTGCAGTTCCTTTTGGAAAATGCAATGTGTCAGAGATGAATCCCTCTGTTCGCTATCGGTCTCAAATACAAGACCAGGACGGCTGTGTTATTGTCGTTTGTTTGTTTGTCGTATTCGATAAAGAGGGAAACGGAGACAACCTACAAAGAGAGATAGAGAGAGAGAGACAGACAGAGAGAGAAGCACCCTTGGTGCACTAGGATATCTATTAAATGGAGAGAGGAAGATGCAAGGAAGAAAGAGAAAGCAAACAAGGATGGGTGACCACCACCGGTTGGTTGGTTGGTAGGTTGGTTGCTTATATGAGTGTATATCATGTTCCATTCTATGCGCTTCTTTGCTCTCCTAAAATCGAATGTCACTGAGAAAAGAAATGTCACAATATTCCTCGGTATATATCTAGTTGACATTTTTTTTTCTATCAAACTATAATACTACACAATGCTACACATTTCTTCTAGTTTCATTAAAAAATCATTGCAATTGATATTGAAACGTTTCTTTTGTTAAAAATATTTTCAAAAATCGTATCATTCTACAAAGTTCGTAATTATTAAAAAAAAAGATTAAATTTAAAAGGGATGAAAATAAAGTAAAATTGATACTTTAAATCAACGATTATCTTCTGTTGACAGAACTATTACCAAATAACTTATTTTCTTTCTTAAACATCCGTATCGAATCATTGCTTTTTACTAAACGAACGAAGGTGGTCTAACAAACAAACAAACAATAAGAAAAAGAAAATAAAAAGAAGAAAAAAGAAGTTTTTTCTTCGAATAAATACAAAATACCTAGTGATCCTCAAAATTTGGATTCGTTGCTAGTAGTAGTAGTAGTGGTAATCCTACGTTAGAATGTTTGACAGCATAATTTTCACGTTAGGGGGTGGCCCTTTTATGCTTGCGCCTGGGCTATCGTATTGTCGTTGAAATAAGCCATATCCCACATTATAAGTACTCCGAACTGCCTCTTCCTTTTCCCCCCTTTCCTATTTTCCTTGCCTTTTATGCACATTTGCACGTATGCACGAGGCATACAAAAACCTAACTAAAGGGACAAACGACAGAGGTCCTATAGTAGGTTGTATTCGCCATAGAAAAAGTTAGAGGGCGTGTTGAGAGGGAAGAAAAAGAAAAAAAGAGACAAAAAAAAGGAAAAGGACCATGGGATTTTTTCCCGTTTTTTTTTTCTTTTAAATATTCTTTAATGTGGTTATTTTTATATGTTTGACCACAAACCCCTATCGTATTCTTCTGAGAAAAGATGATTCTTTTTCCAAAAAGAAAAATAAAATAATTAATATTTTTAAATTGTTTAAACGCACTTTTAGTTTTTTTTATTAGAAATTCTAATATAATGACTAACTTTGTCATACTAAACATATAGAAATATTTGGATTTGAAAAAAATCTAATGGTTACAATCGTAACGTTTGAGAAACGTAATTCCCAGAAGAAGAGTCAAAAGGTAGAAAGATCGTCTTTCAATTCTTGAAAGTAGAGACTGCAACAACGTCAATCACGACACAGAAGAGGTTGCCGAAAAGAAGAAGATCGAAGAAGAAGAAGGTTACTCTTCTATTCCTAAGGGAATACTCGTCACTCGACACCAATCAGACAGAATCTGTCAAAAATCTGTCAACCGGTGATATTGTCGTCGCCATTCCCTTTCTCCCTTTTGAGATTTTACCAACATGATGAAATCGGATCGATGATCGTGAAACGAGTGGGATACAAAGTGTATATATGTGTGTGTCAAAAAAAGAAAAAGGGACCAAAAAGAAGGGGGGGCCAGAAGGAGGCAAGGCAAAAGTTTGGAAGAGCACAAAGTGGACCTTCTCTTTTTCTCACTTCTCCTGTTCTTCATCGAAGAGCATAGGTATGTAAGTAGGTGGGCCTTGCCACCTATATTTGACACCTTTCAGTCTAATAAAATAAAATGCTACGCCGTGGAATGTGGTCTTCTCTCGTTCAGGGACAGAAATGCCGCTTCCACTTTCGACTTTGAATGTCCTCGCGAGTTGTTCCCTATCCCCGATTCTTCTCTCTCTCATTCCCAACACGACGGATCCTACAAAAGACGATGATATCTCTCGAAAAGCAACGATAAGGGTCTTCTCTTCTCTTCTCTCTTCTTTTCGAGTCCTTTCAAAAAAACTTGGATTAAATGCGCTCATGCGTATTAAATTCTTAAGTTAAATTAAGCATAAAAAGATAAAACATATTTTTTATTATAAGACAAAGAATATTTTGAAATAATGTAATCGATTGTATAATTAATATTCTTATATCAAAAAAAAAAATTAATAAATGAATAATCTAACTACTACTCCTATGTTACTGCAGTCAGTAAGAAGTAATAACGCATTGTTTATGATTGGATATATCTACGTCAGTCAACAGTAACGTTCGCACTTCATAACGGTCCAAGCTTTAGAAAGTGGCGTTATCCAGGAGAGTTGATCATCGAACCGTAACCGATAGCACTGTGGTCGAAGTATTACCACGTATATATACGTGGGTCCTTTATGAAAGAGCTTGATATATCGTGCACTATTAGATTTTTCGCCAGACCTATAATGTCTCCTCCATTGTGCCCTCTCTTGAGAGAGAGAAACGACTTCAACGATAAATCCTATAAGGATTTTTCAAAAGAAAGCATTTGCTTCGTCACGCTTAGGCTTATCATTTACAAAATCGTTCAAATGTTGTTTTCTACGAAAATACAAACGACTCATTTGATGTTCTTTTTTGGTTTTCCAAATTTGGTAATAATATTTTGTTATTATTTTTATAATACGCGAATTATTTTATTGTTTACAAATTTTTGTCTTATATTTTTATGAAGAGACACATGCACACCGCGAGAGCTCGTTTAAGCATACACACACATAACACACACACACACACACACACACACACATACGCATAATGAAAAATGTTTTTTCTATCGACTCCTTCAACGTGCAGATTAAAAAGCGACTCGACGATTGCCTCTCGGCGAGTACCGCATTTACATTCGTTCTAATCCGATAAGAATCGTTCCTACAGATGTTTGGAAGGTTTGTTTGTATTGAGATGCACGAGAGAGATATATAATCTAGTCAATTTGACACCCTCATCGAGGACCTAATGGGTGCTTTCAACCCTGGAAGAACCAGTTAGGTACAGTTGTCAGGCAAACTCGCGACTGGTCTCTACCACCTATGACCAACACACAAAAAGATCTCTGAAAGAGAGAAAAAGAAAGAAGAGAATAAAGCAAAACCGAGAAGAGAAGAGAGAGATAAATGTGAATAAAGAGTATCTTCGTTTCTTCGTCGAATATATCCCGCGATGGATGATCCTAATCTTTCCAGATTTTCATTATCCTTGATTTCGAACTTCTCTCTCCCTTAACTATATATCTCTGCACTTATGAAACGAGAAAACTTATGAAATTCGTCTAGGACATTAATTCGCTTTTTTCGGTTATCAACGAAGTTGGTACGTTGTGTAATGATACTTCGGTGTACTTTTTGCGTGGTAGAAATCTAGAAAAAAAATATATATATATATATTTATAGATACAAATATTAATATACGAAATGATTTATAAGTAAAAAAATTGTACCTTCGTATGATCGGTGGAAAATGATCTTTATTGACCTCGTTAAGATCTGGTGCTCCGCAAAGGAAGCTTACGATCGTACCGATTACCATTACAACCAAACAACCGATCAAAGTATAATACATAAAAGAAATCGTGTAAAGGATGAAAGGTTCATTGTCAACGTCAACTGTGGATACATTTGTCGGCATTGTTGTAGTATGATTGTTTAAAATATCATCCTTAAGGAAACATTCGGCAGTAGAAGTTGGAAGAGGCTTATAGATCAACTTTTTAAGAGCCATATTCCATTGAGCACCAGCAATAATCCATACCATTAATGCCATAGAAAATGAGCTACCAACAACAGCACCCTTTGTTGTTGCCCATGGTACTAACATACCTAAACTGAACAGACCCAACATCGAGCCAGCTGTAATCCCGGTCAAGCTCATGGATACTTGAAAAACGTCTCCAAGACGATCAACTACGAAGACCAATGCCACACAAATAGTGCCTATAATAACTACCGTGATCTAGGATAATAAAAATGTATCTAAAGTAAACGATTGTAACTAAAGAAATCTTCTTATTTCAATTCATCAATAATTGGAATCGATTTTTCATGATTACCTTCATAATCGTAGCTGCTTTTTTCTCTTTGTCAGGAGTATCGGGCATCCAAGGTTCAATGAAATCCTCGTAAATTGTACCAGCTGTTGTGTTTAATCCACCACTCATACTGGCAAGTCCAGCACTAACCAAACCAGCAAGGAAAAGTCCTGGTAAACCTGGTGCATTAGCAGCTACGTCCAACACGTAATATGGTAAAATTTGATCACTCCTTGATACTACCTATTAAAAAATATTTCAAATTATATAATTATACTATTATTAAAAATGATTAATTTTTTCAAGTTAAAGGAATCTTACGTGTGCTGTTATTGGATCGCATTTGTAATATTTAGCATACATGATAAGTCCAGTGAATACCGAAACCCATTTAACTACCACCAATCCAACTGCCATAAATGCTATTGATCTGTGCAAAAATGATTAATGTATAATACAAAAAATATGAAATAAACAAATGATCTTACTTTCTTGCTTCTGTCATCGTTGGTACAGCCAAAAACCTTTGCATGGAAACTTGACTGATACCGATGCCAACAAGCCATGTAGTTGACATGCCTACCGACATACCCCAAAAAGAATTTCTAGTAAAGGGACTCGGATTCATGCTGTTGAAATAGAACAAATCATTATTATACATATATACATATATAAATTTATATTATTAGATAATAAAAAAGAAAGTCAAACATTAATGATATAATAGCACTCGAAATTCTTACTTCCAAAACACAACCCTCCCACCTTCATCCGCTATTTTCCAAATTTCGGTAACACCGCCCACGGATCTGATCCCTAACAAGAGAACAGCAAACAAGCTTCCTACGGTTACTGTCATTTGAACCGTGTCCGCCCATACGACGGCTTTTAAGCCCCCTAAAAATATACCGAAAATGTTAGAACGTGAGTTAGAAGACAAATTAGAATTTAGATTCTTATATTATAAAGTTATCTTCATATTTTAATCGTTAACATTAATTACGTGTATTTTTATTTAATTATTACTATTAATATTATCATTAAAAAAGATTCTAAGAAATAAAAGATAAGGATTTACACGAACTATATTTAATAATAATAAAAAATGGGATTCATGGAAAAAAAGAAATGATAATGGAAGAGATAAAAAAAAATCTTCCTTGTAAATTTTGACGCGTATTTCTGCAAACAGACACGCCAATCGCATTATGGTCGTGTAAACATTATCTTCGTTGCAATGTACATTTAATATGTGTAATAAGCACAATTCCACATTGTCAACATTCAATAATAGGCGTTTCCACTGATAAGAATTCACGACAGCTATTTTCTAATACAATAATGATGATATTAATGACGATAATATTAATAGTAATAATGTATTAGACAAAATAAAAAGAAAAGAAAAGAGATAGCTAGAAAAAGAAAATAAAATTAATTTGCCAATCCATGACAATCCATCATATTTTTCCACGTACTCGTTTACTACCATACGCGTTGAGATCTTTGATAACGTCATGCTTTATATATGACGTTTGTAAACGAAACGTCACGGAAGTTATGCTTCCTCTTGCACACTTCGTTTATCAAAGTACATGTATCTCTAAACAACCTCGAGATGTTCCTGTTTGACGATGACGAGAGTTTAATCGTTACATTGACTCGCCAAAGTAATCTTCTGCTCTTTTAAAAACTTTCAATCCTTCTAACTCGATTTATTTTTAGTATCCTTACCCGTCAACTTATTTTTTTTCTTTCCTTTTTTAAATAAACGAATTAAATTAATTCGACGTATGAATTCAAACGATTACCTACTATTTTTTTCCTTTACTCATTTTGCATTTGAATAAATTTTGTTGGATACGTGTTAGATTTTTTTCTAACATACAAAATTCTATTAAAAATATTTAAATAAATTTTATAATTCTAGAAAAAAATTATTAATTAATATAAAATGAGCTAACGATTATCGTATCGGTCCAGTAAAATGTTAGAAATAATTATTATAAACGCATTGACGACCATAATTAATTAAACACCGTTTGTATACTCGAATCATTAATGTCAAATTTAATGAACTTAATTATTCATAATATATACTTACTATAGTCGTGTAAAAGATGCAAACGATGCAAATGACGGGTGCAATTAGATGTAAATTAATTGCAGTTGCTTGAGAAAATGCTAAAGCGGGAACGTAAATAATCAAAGGGATGTAAATGACGAGAGACAAACAGTATAAAAATGATGCGAACAATCGTACAGGTCGGGCAAATCTAATTTCTAAATATTCAAATATACTAGTCAATTGTAATTTGAAAAAGACAGGTAAGTAGATGTAAGCAATGATCGAGCAAGTTATGAAAGAGGTGAAGATGCATGCTGCATATTGGCTGCCATGTTGATACACCTCTGAAGGCACGCCAAGCAAAGATACACCGGATATGTGACTGAAAGAATAAAAATGATTTTTTTCTTTTATTTCTTTCTTCTTTCATTTTCACAAAATTGAATTTAATCTCGTCTTTTTATTATTAAGTTGCAACACATATTACATTCTCCATTTTGAAAAAACCAAAATATTTCTTTGAATTGTTCTTCGTACAATGAGATTACGAATGAATTTGTTTGATTTAAATTAATTTGAAATAAAAGTTTGATTGTAAAAAAAAAGGAACCTTTCTCTTACCTGGCGATTAAACTCATACTGATCGGAAAAAAAGACATAGTTTTACCACCGAGTAGATACTCGGTGGTACTGTCTTGTTTTTTAAAGAAACCAAAATAAACGCCAATGACCATACTGATGCCTAACAGGAAGACGAATAGGGTGTAATCGGTCCATCCGAAAGTAAGATGTTCCAATTTATTGCCGATGAGAATGGATGTTGTATTATTATCTATCATATCGGTTTTAGGCGACTCTGTAGAATCACCGAAGATGTGTTGGACTACTTTTAAACGTTCACTGAACACTTTCTTTGTAATTTTTAATTTTTCTGTACTTATATAAACTTATCAAACGTGGATATCGAATAATGTTTTTCTCAAAATTGACCGGTTACGATTTAACAATATAGACCATTACATTGATATATGTGTACAAAAAAAACCGAAGCTATCTTATTTAAGCTTGGAAAAGTACTCCTGACGAAATCTTCGTGTCTACTGATAATGGTGATGTGGTGTATTTGATTCTATATGCGTTACTTACATTACACGTAACATCAGTCTTGATTTACAACAGGTATATAAAACGGTTAAATTCATGAAAGATTTGCAAATAGACATATGAACGTTTTATAAATGGACATCTTTTAGTCGTTTCGGTACATATATATACGTTTCATGACCTATACTGTCGCGACTCTTGTTTGCCCAAAAAAACAGGGAACAAATTTTTAGGATTGTATATTACTTGATGATAAGATCGAAAAAGACGGGTGGAGACAAGAACCGAAATCAGATAAATACCAATGCTGAGAATTAATATTTGTTAAATGATCTACAAAAAAATTTATCCTGTTGATGTTAGAGTGGAAAAAAAGAATAGTATTTTTTGATTGTAATACAAATATCAATGAAAAGATAACCAACGTACGATAACTTCCAGTACCATGAAGATAAATAAAGATAACAAACAAGGAAAAGAGGAATTTTAATAAGAATATATATGATATATATTTTCTCTTTCACTATCCAACTCTACTAATGCACTCCATATAACAACCATTCCGTTAATTCTTGCATTCGACGTTGTTTCTCAGTTTCCTCGCATTTCTTCAATATTTCATCTAAAATTTGCTGTTCATCTTCGTCCAAATCTACCAAAGGATTCAATGGACTAATGACCATATTTGGAAGCGTTACGTCGTAATAAAGAAATATCTGTCAACAAAAAATTACAAATAAAATTTATACATTTATTTGTTTAATATGGTGTCTTAGATAATACTTACTTTATTATTAAAAGTATTGTAAACGAGGCAAGGTGTAGGAGTACGTTGTACAACGTTATAATAGCCTGTACAAAAGGCTCGAACTGGTTCTTCAAATTGAAAACGTACGCTATTTCTTTGTTGATCTAAGATATAGGTTTGACCATCCCATGCACAGGCTATTATTTCATCGGAACCATCGTTGGTTACATCCAAACGGCACAAAGCAAATATTTGATGATCCACTTGCATAGCCCTGTAAAATAAGAAAAATATATTATAATAACTGTTCAATAAACAATTCATTTCATCGTATAAAATATATTTAACTCACCACAATATATTTTCATCCTTTACCAACATTATAGTGCCGTCTAAAGTGGCAAGAGCATATGGCTTCCCTTTCGAAGAATCTTCTTTAGACTCATCCAACTCGTCATCTTTATCCATTTCAATTTGTATTTCTTGATTATTATTATTATTGTTGTTAATATTAATGTTTTTGTTATTATTATTATTATTATTATAATTAAAAGAAAAATCTTCGAAGGTTGGTAACAATAGATCTTTCTTTGGCTTAGGGTCAAAGTCTCCAAGAATAACATTACCACCCAAAAGATTACCATCCACTTGATCAACACCTGCAAATATCAAACCTATTAATAATTATGTAAATTTGTAAAATATTGAAAAATAATTTACTATCACCTGCCGTATCTACGCTGCTATCATTTAGTTCCGATTGATAATTATGCGATTTAGTTTCAACCAATAAAGATTTGATATTTCTTAAACTCGACGGACCGTCATCAATGAAAGATTGTTTAGCTGGAGTATCGTGTTGTATGATATTTTTTGGTACTTTGGATTCCAACGATGCTATTAACGATATCATTCCTGATTCCAGATCTCCTATAATTTCGGTAGATATATTTGGATTACGCATTCTAGATATTCCTAAAGTTTGATAATCAACACAACTCGCAGCTACTTCGTTATCCCCTTCGCATGATTCATTTTCTAATCTATGATCTTCCGCGTTGCATTTAATTCTCATGAAAGTACCACCTGGCTGGGCAACTAACAATGTCGGAGTTCCATCTTTCGAATGCTGTAATGTTTATTCAAATATTACAACATTCTAAAGAATCCATAAATGTAATTGCATTTTTTGTGAAAATTATTTTGTCAAACCTGTAATGTAACTGTTCCAATTTGATTGGCACATTCCCATTTATTCAAACCAACTAATTTCCCAGTCCCGAAATCTGTATTACTGGACCACCTGTATGATCTGACAACACGGTCTGTTAATCCAAGTATCATTTCATTTGCACCATCTTTATCAATATCAGCTACCAACACTACCTTTGTATTAGTTGGTATTCTTTGTACATGAACGCATTCCATTTTTCCAGATAATTCGTTTATTTCGCTAATATTATCCACGTGTTCTGAACTTGGTGAACTCGTCATATTAATAATACTACCGATATCTATTTTCACAAGATAAAAATATGAGACCTTTATATTTTTAAACGTATAAAAAAAGTGAACGTACCACCAACAGTCTTAAGATTTTCTTGTTCATCTTCTTTGTGCAATTGCGTTAGTAAGGATGGTACATTACTAGGATTAACAGATCTTGGACTATAAAAAATATGTGCCCAGCCGTCTCCGCAAATAACAACCAATGCATTTCGTCCGTAATTAAAAATATCACCTATAGCTACACAAGTTACAAGCCCAAGGCCAGTTATTTTTTGCCATAATTCAGATCCCTAAAAAATAATCGTCAAGTTAGAAATTATTAAATGTATTAAAAAACTTATCTAATGTATGATGCAAAAGATTATAAACTTACTTTAAAAATATAAAGTTCTCCTTCTGCTGTGCCCACTACTAATTCATTATCTCCATCATTATCAACATCTCCTACCGTTAATCCATGTCTACATATAGTACCTGGTAATTCCCATTGTAACCTCTTAACAAAACTTACAGCCCTCATATTTATAATGCACTTTTGATTAACTTCTTCTAGAACTTAATATTGTACGTTGATTTGGCATGGAAGCTTCAAGATATTGCCAACGATTAGGTGGCCAAACTATGCAAGTAGCTTTAGCAGTAATTAAACCAAGAGAAACTGGTCCAAAAGTATTCGAGTCCATTGAACGACCTGTGTGATCTCCTTCCAACCAGCAATGTCCATCTGGAACCTATACCACAATATCCAATGTTCAAAATTCATTATAATGAGCAAGTAAATAGAAGTCAGTTTCTGATTAGAGTAATAAGTTTGACATAAACCTGAAGGTAATCCGATTTATATCCACGTGTATGTAAAATGTCACCTGCGAGGCCTACAACTCGTTTGATTAATGTTTGACTTGGTGATTTGGGGGATATCACAGATACTATTTCACCTCGTTGAATATCGCGAGTACGTATAGCCCAACGATTTAAGAATACATAATCTGGATTTTTTAAATCTGGATTTAAGGCTGGTTGCATTGAAATTCCTTCCACTTTAGCCACATATCCTACTGTGTCCAAGAAGGTAATCCCAACAGGGATGCCTATTAGGACACTACGTAAAAAATGTGGTATTCTCATGTATCACTCTAATTAAATAAGAAATAAAAAATAGAAAAACAATTGTTATATTAATAAACTTATATTAATTATAATAAAATATGTGAGCCAATTCTTATTTAGGTTAGAAAAATGTGCATGTATACATACCAGATTAAATATGTTTATTTCATTTAAATTTCTTTGTATGATTTATTTAAAAATGACTTATAAATAATTGAATTTAATATCCTAACTAAAATTTATTTTCACTAACATTTATACCAAATATAAAGACAATAGCCATTAATACCGACAGAGATTACTATCAGGATTGCCAACACGTGTTGATGAATATAGAAAACTAAAAATAACTAATATAATATAATATTAAATAATCTACTAGTACATTATCATATATTTAAATATATTCGATATATTCAATATATTTGGTATACATATGTATTTGAATGCAATAAAATATTCGAAATATCTCTTTTTGTAAAGAAAATGATTCAAATTGTCGCGTAACTACCGCTCAAAAATGAACCAATGAAATACTGCGATTTGCACAGCGCCAGATTTGAACTACTCTCAAGGTATTTACTAAAAGAGAAAGAAAATTCCATAATTTATAGTTTAACTTCTCTTTTTTAATATTGCATTTTTATAAACAGTGTACGAATGATGAATTCATTCTTTTATCATAGAAAACTTCATTTATTTCTCATCTATTTTTAAACAACCACAACAGTAAATCAATTAAGCGAGATGTTTAGTAGGTATATTTTTTTTTTATATAATAGAGATTATTAATTCTAAAGAAAACAGCATTTATCTTTAAGACATCATTCTTTCTTTATTTAAACTTAAGAACACAGGGTGTCCTTATTAAATGGATCAAGAAGCAAATTCTCGTAGGCAATACAACGCTTGTCCACCTGCCTCTTTTTCATCCTCATCTTCATCTTGATCTTCTGTTTCTTTTTTCTTTACTTTATCATTCTTTATTTCTATTTTTCCTTCTTCTTCATTATCATATTTGATTTTCGTCTTCGTCGTCATCTTCATCTTCGTCTTCCTCTTCCTGTTCCTCTTCGTATTCGTCTTCATCTTCATATTCATCTTCTTCTTTCTCTTCCGCGTCGTCTTCTTCTTCTTCTTCTTCTTCTTCTTCTTCTTCTTCTTCTTCTTCTTCCTCTTCTTCATCATCTTCTTCTTCTTCTTCCTCTTCTTCATCATCTTCTTCTTCTTCCTCCTCATCTTCTTCTTCTTCTTCCTCTTCCTCTTCCTCTTCCTCTTCTTCTTCTTCTTCTTCTTCTTCCTCTTCCTCTTCCTCTTCCTCTTCCTCTTCCTCTTCCTCTTCCTCCTTTTCTTCTTCTTCTGTTTCCTCCAATTCTAATTCTAATTCTTCTTCTTCTTCATCTTCTTTTCCTTCTTGTTCTTCTTCTTCTTTTTCGTCATCTTCGTTTTCATCAGAGCTATATAATTTCAAATTAGATTTAAATTGTAATTCCTTCTCAAAATCATTCAATTGTTCCTCATTATTCATTGTTATTTCTTGCACTTTTACTTCGCGTTCATTTTCATTCATTGATCTTATATCGGAAGTACTTTCTGTTTCTTCTATTAATTCATTTTCATCTCCAGATTCCTAATAGAGTAAACATTATTAGTAATAACATAATATATATAAGATGTAATAGAATAAAATTGAAATATGGCTAATGTGTTGTTAGTATAAAGAAGCGAACACACAACCACTTCTAATGAAAAATACGAAAACAAGATAATTTTAAATAATAAGCTGTGTAAAATGTTGATATTATTAGAAATAAATATTAGATATTGTATGTGTCTGTGATAGAGAATAATTAAATTAGAAAAAAGAAGCATCTATTAACAAATTTATAATTAATAAATAAACGAAGAAGCAAATTCGTATTAAATAATTTGCTACAATAAAGAAAATAAATATCTGCGTTATCGAAGCATGATTATGACAGATAATTAACAAAATAAAATTGATAGGCAAACAATTAAATAAGTAAAAGAATCACCAAATAAAACAAGGCTCCGCGGTTTCATTTGATTCTGCTGAATTCTAATATTTTCTTACAGCTGCAATTTGGTCGAGACTGATGAGTGATAGTGTCATTTTGCCTGAGAGAATGATAGGTGCTTCAGAACTTTCCTCTGTTTTTTGTTCTTGAGTTTCCGAATCCGTAACAAGTAATTCACATTGCGAAGGTAAAGCACCTTCTAAATAAATTGGTACCGGTGGTGTCTTCTCCCTCTCAGTGGGACTAATTTAATAATAAAAAAATTCATTTCTATTGTGCTAGAATATTTTTCTTATTAAAATAAAATTTCAATACCTATGGGATGGCGGGGGTATAATGGGGGTGGTAGGTCTACTACATTTTTGTCCACCCTCACAGCTGGCAGTCATTTCCATGCCCATAACTTTAACTGTTGGCGATTGTTCTATGCTTTCTACTTCTTGATCTTCATTACTATAATTTTCCTGGACAGTAGAGTCTTCCTACAAATGACAATATTTAATATTAATAAAATAATTATTTAATTAGGTATCACATTTGACAAATGAACATTTGTGAATATTCATAAAGAAAAAACTTATAATAATACAGCATTCTACTGTTATATCTGTAACGTTATTCCCTACTATTATAAAAGCCAAATCCATCTATGGGTTTGTCAACTTTGTTTGCGCATAATTTGATTATTATGCTAGAAATCTAATGTAACATAAAATAAATCATTATACCATCGGTTTTTAAAAACGCACATAACAATAACAATTTAATATTTCGTATCACCATGGTAAAAATAATATAAGCGATCGATCATGCACCAAACATGTTTTAGTAATAGTTATTTTGTTGATATTAAATGACATACTTAATACCGTTCAACTATTATTTGCAATTATATATGTACTATGAAAAATCGATTAAATACTATGATATTACTAAATTTATTCGAGTGCAATTCAAGGAAAAATGTATGGTGTAATCTACTATGTATCAAACATTTAAACAAGGATTAAAAATATATATATATGTTGAAGCCTAAATAATTTTTTAATAAGATTATATTCTTATTACAGATCAAATATACAAAAAGAGAAACAACAAAGTTTTTCACAAAAAAAAAAACTCTCGGTTAACTGGTGTTAGGAATCATCATGGCAGTAAGTGATATACCTTAGAACAGTGATTGACCCCTGCCAGACCATTGGACTTTGGAGCCCCATCTACTACTCAAAAGGTAAAAAGATACACTATCAATTGGTTTACCCTAATCATCTTACATAACGATATTTATAATAGAAATGACACTCAGTTCTTTTTATTTTAAATACAAATATATATTGTACTTTGAATAAAACATAACGTTCAATCGACAATAGAATAATTTTGATAACTGTTATCCACACTCATTTATATTTATCAAAAGTTATAGACCGAATGTATAAAGTTTCTTTGATATTATTATAAATTAACGAAGTTTATAAACGCACATTGGGATAGGTAAAGCTTGAAACGCAATCAGAACACAGCAACGTGCACATTTCTAAGGACTAGGAAACTGAAAATGTAGTAGTTTGCTTCAAAATTAATCTATTAAACCTTGATTTCTGGCTGTGAGCTTGGGCTATGCATTACTGAACGTGATATGTTGCCCATCTGAACAACAATTCTTTCCATGGCTGCTTCCGTCTCGTCCAAACGACGTCTCAGCTGATCTATCTCTATGTCTCCTGCCGCTTCTTGTGTTCCAGCATGTAGAACATTATCAAATCGGTTCAGAGGGTAAATACACGTACTTACAGTAATTTCAATTTGAGAAAAAATACGCGTGTGTTCTAATTGTGCAAACCTTGCATCATACAACATCGTTGAAAAAAAAATACCCAAGAGGAAACATATATATAAATATATGCCTTAATTCTAATTATATCCTTTCCAAAAATATAACAAAAAATATTAGCTTTCGGAGGAAGATGGTACAATAATCGCACAATGCAGATCTTTATATATAAAAAAAAAAAATGATTAACTTACGATTGTTCAACTCCTCTATAGTTGGAGCAGGTTTATAAGGCGATTGTTCTTTTTGGTAATGCATTGTACCTCCCGTCATTGCACTAGCAAGTAAATCTGGATTGAATACCATTTTTCTAAATTCTTTCTCGGCAGCTGCACCTGGATATTCTGATATAATCTCACTGTCAGAGTTCTTCTTTAATACCTATAATATTTATTATATCAATTAATAAGAATACATTACTTTATTATTATTTTTAGATAAAATAAAGTTCAAATATTACCTTAACAATAGTATATAAAAAGAACAACACAATGCCTAGTGTATAGAGAGGCATAATAACTCCCATAGTTCCATTTCCTTTAGGTGCTGGCACTACGTGACCAGCTCCTCCCATAGGTGGTCTCATTTTTGGCATTACATGATCAGGTCTGTCTACTACTTTGGGTACAATGTGTGAAGAAGGTATTGTTCTTCCACGTTCCCTTAATGCTGGATGAAGACCTCCTGCGTGAGGTGGAGTACGTCTTTCTTGTCTTATAGTACCTATATTCAAATCAATCATTATATTATTTTCAATATCATTAATAAACTAAACATATGTTTATTCAAATTACAATTAGATGCTTGCACATTTACAAATGCAGACTTTAAAGTATTACAGTAATATAATATCACGTGATTACCATTATTAGTAATATAAAACAAACATAACATATTATTTTGCAACATATTAGAATCCAGGAAGAGGTCATCATATAAATGTATTTGAAACTATTATAGCAATCCAAGCCTTGTACCCTAACAACCATCATGTTTGTATTTCTGGCTAAATGCCAAAGAAGAATAAATGATTTAAGTCTGTCTTCCATATATAACCGATGATCCATATATATAACGTGAGTAACATCATAGTCATGCACATACACATTCTATTTCATTTTTTCACTCTTAACAGAATTACAATATTGTCATTTTATTTCTTGAAAATTATGTTAATCGTTTAATTTTTTATCATTCAATCATGTTAGTTATAATATGATTTTTTTTTTTCGTAAAGAAACAATGTTAGTAAAATCATATAAAAATCTTGATAATTACTATGGGGCATTAAGATGTGATATCTTATGAGATGTGGTGTACCCAACTGCGATAATGGAATACCAAAATTCAATTTAAGACAAATAGAACCATTGAACGATCTGATTTCTTCTAAAACTTGTTTATAAGTTTTTCCCAGACGTTCATTATCTGCTAGGTATGTGGATAGATCTATGCCGCATCTTGCCAAAACTTCTTCCCTACATAAGTTAGCTATTTGTGGTGCCATTTTATTAGTTTTAAAGGCATCCTTCAATCGTGGATCAACTTGATGATGTCTCAAAATATTTTGACACATTTCTTGCATAATGTCCAAAGTAGTAACATCACTTTCGAATAATACGTCGCAGCATGCTAATAAATATTCATTCGATGTACAATATTGAAAGAAGAATTTAATTTAAAAGAGCCTAATGATATTTGATCATATTAAAAGAAAAAAAAAATTGTACACATACAACAACAACAACTATATTGAATGGGTTGTTCTTAATTGATAATAACATGACATGAAAATAATTATTAGGATAATAAAACTTACTTTCAGAATTTGAATGGTGTGAATTGACAGACGCCGTAAGCATGGGGTAAAAAATTTTTGGCCACAGCACCGCGAAACATCCAGCCACAATAGCCAATATAAAAATTGTCTTTCTCGGACCAAAATCTGTTATCTCGGACATTGTTCGTATCGATTATTTCGTTCGTTTTTTTTTTTTTTATAGAAATATCGCGATTTTGTTAAATAATAAGCCCGATTATTATTCAGCTCTTTTTAATCACATCCGAAACTTTCTTGCGGATGAACGACGTCGTCGTCGTCGTCGTTGTCAGTCTTGCTGCGCACCCAAGCGCACTGTCGTCTGCTATTTCTGTCATGGGTGGTACAGGGATGTCTCGATAAACTTAGGCACCTGCTCCTAAACTTACGTTATGACGTAATCTCACTTTTTCTTTTTTTTCTTTTTAAAAAAACAAACAAAATTATCTTTTATTTTAGAATATAACTGTATTTATCGCGTATAAACAATTTCAATGTCAAATTTATAAGTTTATTTATTTTAGGGAAAATTTAACCACTAACAACCCATATAGGGGTTGTTATCATGAAAGAATATTTTTAATCATCTTATAAAGTGTTAGATTATTTTAATGAATAATTATTGTTGATTATTATGATTATATGGGAAAAAAAAAACATAATGAAAAATATTTAATAAAACTTTCGCTTCGGGTGAATAACGTGCATTAGTCGGTAGAGCAATGAAGCGAAAGATATTCTAGAAATAGCAGGTCCTGGCAATGTCACATAAATATATGTAGTTGTTGTTGTTAGGAGAGAAATAGAAAGAAAAAAAAATAAATGAGACTTTGTCCGATAAGTGGCTTAAGAAAAAATTCTACAATCTTTTTTTTTATGACTCATAAACTTTCTATTACGTTCATTTATTATTTACACAATATTTTATATCTGTAAATCTAAGGAAAACCTATAGTCGATTTAAAATAATATTTTATTTCGAATGGTAATCTATAATTTAAACGCCTTTTTTTCTAATAAAGTTCACGAACGCGATTATTCCGGCCCACCGCGCTGAAAAATAATAATAATTATTATTATTACTATTATTTTTATTAATAGAAAATTACGGAAATAGTTTCTACGTTTCTCGTTTCACGTTATGTAAAGGTATTTATAGTTTTCATTTTATAGTTTGTTTTGTTTAATGAAAAAAAAAAAACCAAAAGAAATAAACATTTTCTTACGTAAGTTACATTGAGTATAGATAATTTTTATATACGCATGATTTGTTAGTTATTTATATAATTAAAGATTAATTATAAAAGACTTACATTGATATATTCAATTTCTTTTTCGGTAATAGGTCGTCGATGAAATCTTGCAGGTAGGTGAATATCATCGATCGTTGGCAAACTGATAACCTGGGGCCCGGTTGCACCTCGCGATGATGCCGTCCCTGAAGTCGCAGATGGAGCCGCGCTCGCACCTGCGTTTACTAACCAATAACGACAATTTCACATTGTCTTTAAATAGTATACAAAACAAATCTCTTCGTGTTACCTCTATTGAGACCTCCCTTACGAAACCTTATCAGCGGTACATGCGGTTGTACAACCTAATCAAGGAAGAAAATAAGTTTGATTAAAATTTGTTCAGTATTTTTTTCACTCGTTTGATCGTCCTCGTTATTTTTGATCTTCTGCAATTCGTTATTTCAATTAAAAAAAAATATTTCTCTACACTAACCTTCCATCCCTTGCTTGCCATCATAATTTTTATATAAAACGTTTACGAACAATAAGAACAACTAAATTTATCTGTACGGAGTGTCGAACATTCTTTTAAGGAGAACGAGCAGATGGCGCTTGTGTTAACGCCAACCTGGCGCCCCATAACTTTCTATATTAAGGTGTTATAAAATTAATGAATATAACTTCAAGGGTGATTTACAAGATAAGAACAAAATTTAATTAAATGCCAGATACAACGAATAAGTGTCTACAATATGATCCGAAAAAATCGGAGGGGGAATGATAGCATTATCTCCTTGTTAGTTATCACAAATTGAGAAAACAAATGGTACATACATTCTAATATGCAGTTTTCAACATGTAGTAAATTTATTACTGTATACCTTACTGGGAATTTGAAAACATTACTGGAAATCAACTGAGACCAGAAAATTTTATATATTTGTATGAACTCATATCTTTTTTGTAGAAATTTTCTGTGAATTATTATGCAAATAGAATGCAACTGCAGTGACAAAAAATAATCTAAACAATAATATGTTTAAGGCTAAAAATAATCATTTTGTTTGAGAAAGAAGCAAATATTAGAATACTGTTAAGATATATTTATTTTTATCATATAAAATGGATGTATAATTTATTAATATTAATAATTTAGCAAAAGTAAATTATATTTATCGACTGGTAAAATATGTGCCGCCATCTAGCAGTACTAAGCTATTACTTCATTTTATCGTCTGGTAGAATAAGTACCGCCATCTAACGGTACTAGCTATTACTTTATCTTACTACTTGATAGACTATGTACCGTCACCTAATGATACTAGCTATTACTTAATCTTACCGGTTGGTAGAATATGTGCTGCCATCTAGCGGATGCCTAGCTATTATCAATGAGCATTGATTGAACTTTTCGTGGACTCGTGCATTGACGAATTTCTTCGTAGCTCATTGATTCTTGTAAATTGAAAACTTGGTAAAAGAATTTGTACAAGAATAGAGTTTCCTAAAAAAATGTATTCACCATTTGTTTTCTTAATTTATGATAACTAAATGTAAAAAAAAAAAAAATAAAAGAAAAGGAAAATAAAATAAATAAAGAGAGGTAGAAGAACGTAAAGAAGAATCTGCGTTGAGCTGCGTTGAGCCGTCAATACGCTATCTTTAAGCGGACCCGTTGACACGGACCGTAGAATTCTGAAACCAGTTCGTGAGAGACTTTAACATCGATACTTTGCTTTGGAGAAAGCACCTAATTATCGAGATAACGCGTATTCGCCGTGTCGATATCGTTTCACACGCGTATCGAACTATTCTCTCTCTCTCTCTCTCTCACTTTTTTTCTACCATATAGTTACTCCCACGGTATCTTGAAACTTGTCGTTTCTAAGAGATCCTTCCTCGTTTCCCTTTTTTTCATCTTCTTTGTATACCTCATTTTTATTCACAATTTATAAAATATTTCAATGTAAATTTTTTTTTTTTTTCAAATATTTTTACAAAATAATTACTCAACCTTTTTATA
This sequence comes from Polistes dominula, assembly GCF_049000335.1. Lineage (NCBI taxonomy): Eukaryota > Metazoa > Arthropoda > Insecta > Hymenoptera > Vespidae > Polistes > Polistes dominula. Next base: position 5,289,001 of record NW_028301040.1, read on the forward strand.
TTATGGAAGTGATGTAAGTTCATTTTTGTGAAGAAAATTGATTTAACCGATTTAAGAATAAATAATCTTATTTATTCTTAAATTATATATTATAATATAAAAAATATTATAAATTATGATATATTAAATATTAAATATATTAAATTATATTAAATTAAATATTATATTATATTACATTATATTATATATTATATATTATATTATATTATATTATATTATATTATATTATATTATATTATTATATTATATTATATTATATTATATTATATTATATTATATTATATTATATTATATTATATTATATTATATTATATTATATTATATTATATTATATTATATTATATTATATTATATTATATTATATTATATTATATTATATTATATTATATTATATTATATTATATTATATTATATTATATTATATTATATTATATTATATTATATTATATTATATTATATTATATTATATTATATATTATATTATATTATATTATATTATATTATATTATATTATATTATATTATATTATATATTATATTATATTATATTATATTATATTATATTATATTATATTATATTATATTATATATTATATTATATTATATTATATTATATTATATTATATTATATTATATTATATTATATTATATTATATTATATTATATTATATTATATTATATTATATTATATTATATTATATTATATTATATTATATTATATTATATTATATTATATTATATTATATTATATTATATTATATTATATTATATTATATTATATTATATTATATTATATTATATTATATTATATTATATTATATTATATTATATTATATTATATTATATTATATTATATTATATTATATTATATTATATTATATTATATTATATTATATTATATTATATTATATTATATTATATTATATTATATTATATTATATTATATTATATTATATTATATTATATTATATTATATTATATTATATTATATTATATTATATTATATTATATTATATTATATTATATTATATTATATTATATTATATTATATTATATTATATTATATTATATTATATTATATTATATTATATTATATTATATTATATTATATTATATTATATTATATTATATTATATTATATTATATTATATTATATTATATTATATTATATTATATTATATTATATTATATTATATTATATTATATTATATTATATTATATTATATTATATTATATTATATTATATTATATTATATTATATTATATTATATTATATTATATTATATTATATTATATTATATTATATTATATTATATTATATTATATTATATTATATTATATTATATATTATATTATATTATATATTATATTATATTATATTATATTATATTATATTATATTATATTATATTATATTATATTATATTATATTATATTATATTATATTATATTATATTATATTATATTATATTATATTATATTATATTATATTATATTATATTATATTATATTATATTATATTATATTATATTATATTATATTATATTATATTATATTATATTATATTATATTATATTATATTATATTATATTATATTATATTATATTATATTATATTATATTATATTATATTATATTATATTATATTATATTATATTATATTATATTATATTATATTATATTATATTATATTATATTATATTATATTATATTATATTATATTATAAAAATATTATAAATTAATATTATTAAATATTATAATTAATTATATTATTATATTATATATTAATATTATATTACAATATATAATATATTAATATATTAAAAATATAATTATTCTATAATACTTATAATATTTATTATATTATATATATATATATATATATTATAATTAAATATATTATAAAATAGTGATTTTATATATAATCAGTATTATCGTATAATATAATAAATTATAAAACTGACAATGAAAGAACGAGGAAATCACATAGAATATTTTAACTTTTTATATCTATCTTTTCCTTTCCTTAGTTTAATAATGTCTCATGCTAAAGTTAAAAGGAGGAGGAGGAGAAGGAGGAGGAGGACTTACGTAAAAGCAGTGTTTCCCTTGATCTTCTAAATAAGATCCCTAGAACGATAATTTCCTTTGACGTTTGGGTGTTGGTGTCTAGTAGAAAATACCGTTTTCTATGTTTTCCCTTCAAGGCAGAGACTGTCTCTTCTTCTTCTTCTTCTTCTTCTCAAGGAAGTTTCTGGAACATATGCATACATACAAATAAATACAAATAAAAAATAATATACATATATATATTTACTTATATATAAACATATATACATGTATATATCGTAATATATATGCATACGAGAGAGATATGTTATGCTACGCGACGACTTTCATTTAGATCTTTATCGATCAACTTTCACGATATAGTCGCCATCATGCATGTATGTTGTGTACCAGTAAGTATGTTGCGTTGCATCGTCCATGACGTAGCTTTCCCGTGAACATTATATCAAAGAATTATATATCATTTCATCTCGTCTCTTTCTTTTAGGGTAGTCAACAAGAAGAGAACAAATCCTATAGTTTTACTAGGGTGATTGAAATAAATCGAAACTTTCATTAAGGACAATTGTAAGAATCATAGTTCCAATCAGTTTAACAAATCGCGATTCCTCCTTTCTAAACATAAAATATACATAAACTATTTTATATATTTCAAATTAATAATCTCCACATGATCGAATAGTTTTGAATCAATACAATAAACCTTTTTCTATCATC